>NC_134361.1:55686715-56046715 GCF_048569485.1 Anomaloglossus baeobatrachus | reverse complement strand
CAACTGATGCAGTTACAATTAGCAATTACACAGCTTTTGAGATAAATTGTCCTATTACTTTTGGTCCCTTGAAAAATAGGCAGCTACATATTAAAGAGCTGTAATTCCTAAAACCTTACTCCAATTAGGATATAAATATCCTCAAATTAAAGCTAAGAGTCTGCAGTTTAAGCCCATTATATAATGGTATATTGGATATGTTTTGCCAAACAGCCAAAATGCTAAAAACGTGTGTCACTGTCCAAATATTTCTGAACCTAACGTTTGAATGCGGCCTTCGTTTTACCATGTGATCCCTTAGTTTTATTGTCAATATACAGGGAGTGGTGAACAAAGTGCTGAACATTTCCTGGGTTCTTTGTGCAATGATTAAACTAAATAAAGCCTGACTGTATACCTTGGTATAAAAAAAGTGAAATATTTGTCCACTTTTATAATTAAGACACTGAGGCTGAAATTCAATCCATGTCAAATTTGTGCAATAGGGTGGTGGACACACGGGAAAATGCACGGTGACGGAAATAATTGTTGAAGAGTTTATACGGGTGACTGAATTCTCATGAACTGTGTGTTATGAGTGTTCTCCATATTTGCCACTTTCACACAAAGAAAAGTGCAACAATGCGGAAAGAAACTGTCACTGATGACAATACATATATGACTAAATGAAAACCATCAACCAAAAATGCACATGGGATGACAAAATCATTAAATGTTATTTCTTCAACATGGTAAAGATAAAACATGAGTACCAGCAATTAGGAGAGTACAATCTAGGAATTAAATGCAATGGAAACCGGTCAAGAATCAAAGGAAATAGCACCATACATCACAAATGCAAAAAATCAAAGGGGTTGTCCGCTACTTAAGTCAACCCCTTCACATTACCCATGTTTAATCCATTATTATAAAAAAGCATATGCTCACATCTAGTGTCAGAGCAGTTCCAGCGGTGTCGGCACTCGCGTTCTCGGGGCTCATGTGAGGTTGTGACGTCACACGAGCTCTGCGCCCAATCACCGCCAGCTTTCTTCTCCCCGCCTTCAGATAGATAAGTGATTAACAAGAAGTGAGTGGCGACCACAGTTCTGACTTCTTATTGATTAGTTATATGTCTAAAGGCGAGGAGAGAAAAGTGATTAGGCGCGGGGTCTCATGACGTCCCAATCTCACGTGAGAGCAAGTGCCGGCACCACAGGAACAGCGCCGACACCGAAGGTGAGTATAGACTTTTTTAGTTTAACGGGGCAAATATGAGGAATAAAAATGTGTTGTCCAAATAGTGGACAACCCCTTTATGTCTACAAATAACTATATGTACTTTAAAGACTAACTTGGATTTTAATTTTTATTTCCTAAACATGAAAATTAGCAACTTTGTAATCTCTAATCAGAATTTTTTTTTTTTTCTCAGTTTGGTCTTTCACTCTCAATTCATGGGTAAAATCTGTACTTCGTGAAGACCAATTTGCCCATTACATAGATAAAAGATTACAGTTGGTTCTCATACCGTTCTATGGAGATTGTAGCCTTTGGGAGAACTTGCAGCAGAATTTCTGTCTTCCTCTAGCTCCTCCCCCAACCTGCTCCATAGAATTTTAATCCCTTACCGACATATGACGTACAGTATATTTACATCATATGCTCACTCACTGACCTTGCAGGCTCGATAGCCGAGTCTGCGTTTTTTTTTTACAGGAGATGATTGCTGTGATATACAGATGATAGCAGCTGGAATGGGGGCGTGTCATCCGATGTGCCCACTGGTGCCCCCCAGATGTGATCCCGAGGGGGCGATGGATTGTTAGGGGTCTACTGAAGACCTCTGTGCCTGCCATGATGGTTCTCCTGTGAAATCCAGGCTGTGGATGGGTTCATAGGAGAATGACAAATTTTGCTATACACAGCATTAGTCTAGGGTGGACCCCTCCCATGTACTAATATGCCACAAACTGTAAGGTGATATCAGCAACCGCTTCCATTTTATCAGGGTGTATCCATACTTATGACCCACCCTGTATAATTACTGTGTATTTGTCGCGGGTGGCGGGGCGCTGCGCTCGCTAACGCTCGGGTCCGGCGCTGCGGCTGCTGCTCGGTGGCTCGAGCAGTGGGCCGGATCCGGGACTCGAGCGGCGCTCCTCGCCCGTGAGTGAAAAGGGGGGTGGTTTGTTTGGGGATTTAGTCCGTGACGCCACCCACGGGTTGTGGTGAAGATGGGCACCACCGCTGCTGGTGACGGGGATCCCGGGAGCGATGGTAGGGAGCAGCTGGGATGTTGTTTTCCCCCTCCATGGGTAGGGGTTGGTGGTCCTGGGGCCCGGTGGTGAGACGGGAAGGCAGGGTCGGTGAGGTGCAGGGTTGCAGGGACAGCGCGGCGTACTCACTCAGCAAGAGATGCACAAAGTCTCCGGTAAACCAAATAGCTGGACGGACGGGTCCCGCAGCCGGCTGCAGTGCCTCTCCCCGGACAGGTGATGGTGGCTGTCTTTCCCTGCACCTTTGTGTAATGTCTTGACTACGATAGGTCCCCAACGGTAGTCCGCTCCCCGGGGTATGGATGCCGGAGGAGCCCGTTTTGCCCGCAGGCGCTGGCCCTTGGGTCTCTAGCCTTTGGCGGTAGCTGTATACCCTCACGGTGTGGACGGTTGCCTTCTAACGGGTCTTTGGTTGTTAGGAAACCCCTGGGGTTCCTGTCACACTCGGATTTGACTGTTGACGGCGGCTCCAAGCCTAGTCGGGGTCCGATGGCCCTGCCTGTGTGTGCTGACTTCACTTCGCTCCCCGGTCGGTACCAGCGGGCCACCGCCCGACCCCGGTCCTACGGTTCCGCATTGATTCACCACTCCTGTAGACGGCCACCACCGTCTGCCAACCTTGTTGTCAGTGCCTGGGCAACAAACCCAGACACTCTCCACTTTACTCCTCTCACTTCAACCTCCTCTACTCAACTGTTCCTTTTCCCGCCTCCAGGCCTGTAAACTCCTCGGTGGGCGGGGCCAACCGCTTGGCTCGCCCCACCTGGTGTGTACATCAGACCCTGGAGGGAGGCAACAAGGGTTTTGTGTTTGGCTATTGTTGCTGCCTAGGGTGGGGGGTGTGTGTGTTGGTATGTATGTGACTACCTGGCTAGTCCCGGGCGTCACATATAGTACATGCAATCAGATTACCACAGGTTCCAGTGGCCTAAAGGGACTAATAAATATAGTAATATAGTAAAAACTGAAAAAAAGTTTTGAAAAATATGAGACAGAAAAATAGAAAAGTTCAAAACACCACCTTCTCCCCTTACTAAAAATAAAAAATACATAGATTTGGTATCACTTACATCCGTAAAAGTCCAATCTATCAAAATATAATATTAATTAACTAAGTTTTACGATTTTGTTTTTGGCTGCTACGTCACCACACTAAAATGCAATAGGAGGTGATCAAAACATTGAATCTACCCTCAAAATGGAAGCAATAAAACAATAAAAACAGCAGTTCAGAGCACAAAAAAACCCAAGCCCTCACACAGCCCCAAAAACTGAAAACCTATCCAATTTCTTCATGCTGGCAGCAGTGATGTCACTCAGTTTACCAGAGGTCATACCCGGATTTCCACGGTATGACCTCAGGTGACCTGAAGCCCTTTAACACTGACAATGGGGGTGAGGGATTAAGGGGATGCCCCGCACCCCCATCCCTGACCCGCATTGTCACTGTTAAAGTGCAGGGCCGTGCCCCGCACCCCGCCATTCCTTTAACCCTGACAGTGCCAGCCCCCGGCAAACACTGAGTAACATCTCTGCGGCTTATTCATTCTCTGGAGCTCACAGCAGCAGTCATGTTCCATGATCGTGTGCTGTGAGGTTCAGATCTAGCAGAGCTGAATCGTCGTGGGACCTCGTGTGGATTATATCAGACCTGCAGGAGTATTTTGGGAGTTTAAGTGGTGAAAGGGGGTGTTTTTTTGTCTTTTATTTGAAATAAAGGATTTTTTCGGTGTTTGTATTTATTTACTTTCACTTACAGATTAGTGATGGAGGTTTCATAGACACCTGCCATTACTAATCTAGAGTATAGTGGCAGTTGTGGGTTGTTATTAACCTCTTAAATTATCCTGATTGCCACTACATCAGGGAAATCGGGAAGAGCAAGGTAAGGCACCGGGCCTACAGCATATAATGGATGTGACAATTCCGGGTGGCTGGAGGCTGATATTTTTAGACTGGACCTCCTCAGCCTGAGAATACCAGCCCCCAGCTGTCAGGCGTTATCTTGGCAGGGCATCAAAACTGCGGGGACCGCTGTTGAGGTCATCTTTCTGTAAGAATAATAGTCTCCGCAGGAGGCTAGAAGGGCCAATTCGATTAAGCTATGGCCCACAGATATGAAAAATATAGTTTAATTGTGGCCATTTGTTGTGATCAGAACTGGAGGAGCTGATAGAAGACTTGTCAGACAAGAAGGGAAAACCCCTTACCACAAACTAGCAGAGGGTGTGGGAGTGCGACGTCTGTAAAACTCCCAGAAGGGGGCTGAGAGATTTCAGCATCATATCCATTTTAGTTGTGTCTCTTTACTTCACATAGGAGACGCACGAATATCTGTAGATCTCTATACTGTAGCTCTCTATTACTAGACGTATCTGCATGGTCATTTTGTATTGAGGCAACTTAAAAAGAATAATTTTGTGGTTATTTACAGAAGGTAGCCTCTTGCAAGAAGGGGAATGACTGCGTTCCTCTGAAACCTTATGAATGAAAGTCAACCAAACACAAAAAGTGACTCCGAGCCTCCTGTAAGAACAGACTGGCTTATAATCTAGCTAGAGAGGACACATGGGCACCATTACCACTGTAGGATTATTACAAGAATGAGCGATATCATACAACCCTCTTACCGCATTGATAAGCAAACTAATGAAAGCACCACTCCGGCGGCTTTTTTTTCAGTGCTGGAGTGGGTCTTTAAATGTAAGCCAACACCCCCTGTATTATACTCACCCTCTGGAGTCTTCACCTTTTACCAACACCGCTTCGGTCCCGCGACGCCATCTTGTTCCGGTAACGTCTGACCAGCCAGAAGTCAGATGTTACATGACAAGCTCTCAGTGCAACTCTATGAGAGCCACAATAAGCCTCTCATAGAGTTAAATTGATTTGTGACCTCCAGTATACTCCATGAAACAAGAGACCAATGGGAGTGACACTGGGGAAAAGATAAAGACACCGGCAGGTGAGTATCAGACAGGGGGCAGCGGACTTGCATATAAAGCACCACTCCAGCGCTGAAATAAAAAATAACACTGGAATGGTGCTTTAAGCTGAATACGAGCAAAAAGACTAGAATCTCTTCCATAAACCCTCAAGGTTATACAATGCTGATGTCATTAATAAAGGAGGGAAGACTGCTCATAAATCATCATCAATTAAGAAACCACAGAGGCAGCTATTAAAAGGTATGTGTCACGTGGATAAATGCTATCAACCTGCAGATATGGGGTTAATCTTGCCCGGTATGTACACATTAAGCCCTGCTGCTTGGAGGAAATTAATTTTAATGTTACCAGCAGTGTTCAGGTTTCAGTCATGAAGGCGGCGCAAGTTCAGTCACCACTCTGTGTACGGAAAGTGGCGGCTGCAACCGCCTCCGGCACTGACTGACAGCCTCATCTAATGCTGAGCAGCTGTCAATCAGTGTGTGGGGCAGTTACAGCTACCACTCTCCATACACAGAGCAGTGACTGAACCAGCACCGCCCCCATGACTGAAACCAGAACACTGCCGGGAGGATTAAAGTTAATTTCCTCCCGGCAGCGAGGTTTAATGTGGAGGTGCCAGGCGAGATCAGAATGCGATTAACCTGCAGATTAACCCCATATCTGCAAGTTAATAGCATTTTTCCAAGTGACAGGTTCCCTTTAACTTTTTTAAGTTCATGGGAACTATTAAGGGAACCTGTCAATCGATTCATGCTGCTCAGACTATAGGCTGCATGAATTAAAGCCTATCTGCACGATCGTGGCTAGGTATGTTTTTATATGAAATACTCGAACATTTTAGTGAAAAGGAAGTTTGAAGATGCAGCTCTGACCATAGGTAGAGACAAGACTAATCGGCGCTGCTCAGCACTCTTGTTATGTGCACACATGGGATAGAACGGTCAATCAACAAGGACGACTCTTCAAAATATCCTTTACTGCAATAGTGTTGGATCAAAATTAGCAATGTAAGGCTATGGGTCTGTTTTTCACAGATTGTTAGATAGTAGAGAAACTCTTTTTTTGGATGTCTGACTGAGCCCTTAGTCTACAACTTCAAATTTAAAATACACAAAGAGGGGATGGTGACCTGGTGTCAAATATGATTTCTACCTTTCCTATTAAGGGGGGGAAGGGGTGAATATTGTGATGCAGAGACAGAGATATTGGAAAATTGATTTACTTTCTAAATTCAAACTTCCTTGCTGGCAGTTTAGTGGTATATTTATTATTTATTTATTTTATATAGCGCCAAAATATTCCGCAGTGCTTTTACATACATCAGCAACACTGTCCCCATTGGGGCTCACAATCTATATTCCTTATCAGTATGTCTTTGGAGTGTGGGAGGAAACCGGAGAACCTGAAGGAAACCCATGCAGACAAGGGGAGAACATACAAACTTATTGCAGATGTTGTCCTTGGTGGGATTTGAACCTAAAGCGGGCTTTACACGCTGCGACATCGCTAATGCGGAGTCGTTGGGGTCACGGAATTTGTGACGCACATCCGGCCGCATTAGCAATGCCGTTGCGTGTGACACCGATAAGCGATTTTGCATCGTTGCAAAAACGTGCAAAATCGCTAATCGGCGACACGGAGGTCCATTCTTAAAAATCGTTACTGCAGCAGTAACAAAGTTGTTCCTCGTTCCTGTGGCAGCACACATCGCTGCGTGTGACGCCGCAGGAACGAGGAAGCTCCCCTTACCTGCCTCCCGGCTGCTATGCAGAAGGAAGGAGGTGGGCGGGATGTTACGTCCCGCTCATCTCCGCCCCTACGCTGCTATTGGGCGGTGGTTCAGTGACGTTTCAGTGACGTCGCTGTGACGCAGCACGGACCGCCCCCTTAGAAAGGATGCGGTTCGCCGGTCACAGCGACGTCGCCGGACAGGTAAGTATGTGTGACGGCTCTGGGCGATGTTGTGCGGCACGGGCAGCGATATGCCCGTGTCGCGCAACAGATGGGGGCGGGTACCCACACTAGCGATATCGGGACCGATATCGCAGTGTGTAAAGTAGCCTTAAGACTGCAGTGCTGCCGTGCCGCCCATGGACCGAGCTGCCCATGTACCGTGCCAGTATGTAGTTTATAATTATTATATTTTTGTGGTAATATGTATAGGAATCCTGTAGAGCTGGTACTTCTAAACATAAAAATGTAGAAATAGCAGAGTTGACAGTAGCCACAGTCATTTCTGCCACTCAACATTACAATATGTACAAAAACAGGCAATTAAGTTGTAACCGGCTTCCAAAGCGACACATCTGGGCGGTCCGGCTCCTACTTTGCAGAGTCCCCATAGAGAGGGCACATACGGTTTATTACACAGGCACTAATGGCACTTCATCCTCCATACACAACAGTCATGTAATTGCTGTGTACAGGGAGGGAGAAGGAGCTGCTCGGTCATGGGAGACAACAGGAAACATTCCCCTCATAACTGTAATATACCAAGTTACAAGGGAAATAAGATGAAATAAAAGTATCTTAATATTGAAATACCTACCACCCCCTCCTTCCATTCCTCATCCCCCAAGGTCTTCTATGAGTTTATGGGGTGCACAATATGTCAAATAAATGAAAAATAAAATTAAAAAAAAAAATATTATATACATATACAGTGTATATATACAGTGCCTTGCGAAAGTGTTCGGCCCCCTTAAATTTTTCAACCTTTTCCCACATTTCAGGCTTCAAACATAAAGATAGAAAATTTAAATTTTATGGTGAAGAATCAACAACAAATGGGACACAATTGTGAAGTTCAACAGCGGAAGCTCCGGTATTGGTCGCGATGGTTACCTGATACACATCCTGTACCAGCGGACTACAAGAACCAGGAGGCCGTCGAGGGAACGGAAGGTAAGGTGAGCATAATGTGTGTGTTTGTGCGTGTGCGGAATGGCACAATGGGGGACCAGGATGGGACATTGCACAAGTTGTGGAACGACTTGTCTGAGCTTCTATTATTTCTTATGGGAAACTTTGCTTTGCTAGATGACTAACTTCGTTTACAACACTCTCAGAACGGATTGTTCTCGTAAACCAAGGTTCCACTGTGTATATATACAGCTCTGGCAAAAATTAAGAGACCACTGCAAAATTGTCAGTTTTTCTGATTTTTCTCTTTAGACGTAGATTTTCCAGTAAAATGTAAATTTGTTCTTTTATTCAATAAACTACTGAAAACGTCTCCGAATTTCCAAGCAAAACATTTTGTATTTATTTTCTGAAAATGAGAAATGGTCAAATAACAGAACAATGCATTGCTTTCACACCTCAAATAATGCAAAGAAAACAAGTTCATAATCATTTAGAAACAACAATACTAATATTGTTTTAACTCAGGAAGAGTTCAGAAATCAATATTTTGTGGAATAACCATGATTTTTAGTCACAGCGTTCATGCGTCTTGGCTGCTTTCCACCAGTCTTTCACACTGCTTTTGGGTGACCTTATGCCACTCCTGGCGCAAAAATGTAAGTTGTTTGATGGCTTGTGACTATCCATCTTCCTCTAGATTACATTCCAGAGGTTTTCAATGGGGTTCAGGTCTGGAGATTGGGCTGCAATGACAGGGTTTTGATGTGGTGGTCCTTCATCCACACATTGATTGACCTAGCTGTGTGCCAAGCTGCATTGTCCTGCTGGAAAAACCAGACCTCAGAGTTTGGGAACATTGTGCGCCAGCCACTGGCTGTATGATGACAGCCGGGAATGTTTCACTCTGAAATTCTGCAGCGTTGCCTGGATTTGATCAGACAGCCGGTACCTGATACATGCTGACAGGCTCCCTTTAAGGTTTAGCTTTTTTAATCAGATGCGTCTTTAATGTCTACATTAATATACCGATAAGTGGTCACCACCATGTTTTTTTCCAAACATGGTGAGCTCCAATAATAGGAATTTTTGTACTTAGGATTCTCTACACAGCATTAAAAAAATAAAAATAAAAAAAACACAGACAAATATATGTAAAATAATCTAACATATAAAGCTGAATGTGTGTGTGTGTGTGTGTGTGTGTGTGTGTGTGTGTGTGTATGTCCGGGATTGGGTAAGAAACAGACATAGACAGGGTAAGAGACAGACATAAAGAGACAGACACAGACAAAGAGACAGACTGATAGGGAAAGAGACAGACAGGGAAAGAGAGGGAAAGAGAGAGACAGGTTAAGAGACAGACACAGACCGGTAAAGAGACAAAGAGACAGACACAGGGAAACAGACAGATAGGGAAAGAGAGGGAAAGAGACAGACAGGGTAAGAGACAGACAAAGACCAATAAAGAGACAGACAAAGAGACAGACACAGGGAAAGAGAGGGAAAGAGACAGACAGGGAAAGAGAGGGAAAGAGACAGACAGGGAAAGAGACAGACAGCGAAAGTGACAGAGATAGACAGACAGGGAAAGAGATTGAGACAGACTGAGAAAGAGACAGAGACAGTCAGAGACAGGCAGGGAAAGAGACAGGCAGGGAAAGAGACAGACAGACAAAGAGATCGATATATACAGAGGGGGAGACAGACATTATAATTACATTTATATCTATTTGTTTTGTGTTTTTTGTGTGCAGAATACATTTTTGTTAATACATTCTATTTTGTTAACAGCAGTTATTAACCCAGGCGAAGCCGGGTAGTACAGCTAGTTTATGATAAAAATTCATTTATAAGCTGCATATTTGGCTTACCTGACCATAGAAAGCCACCCTAAAATAAGTTCCAAGAAGCCGCTTTCCAGACTGCATGACTTCCAGGATCTTTGTGTATGCATTGTGGAGAGTCCTATAGAGCTGGGTGAGTTTCTAAGTGATAAAACCAACAACATCATTTATAGTAATACTAAGAAAAGAGGAGATCATTATTATCTTTCTTATCTCGTATAATAACATTATGTAAACCAAGAATACATGCTAATAACAAGTACTATAAACTCTACTAAATATAACATTGCACAGATTGTGCAAGTTTGAGTCACTAGGCTGCTATATACAGTAATTATCGACTGGATCCACCTTTCACAATAGGTGATGTTACAGCTCACCTCCTCCCTCTCTATTCACAATGACCTTTGCATAGATTAGAGCATGGTCAGATACAAATAAATGGGGTCTGAGTCAGTATATTGCTGCTATTGTCCCTGTGAACAACAGGAGGTTGGAGTCTAATGTTAGACCTAATGTCCAGTGTTAAAACGTGAAATTTGTTAACATTGTGAGTTTTTTGTACTATACCTAGTGATGAGAATTTAAATATAATTAATTATTATTATTATTACTGTTAATTAAAAATTGTCAACACAAAACATTGATTTTAAAGATGGTACATTTTCTGATGACACATTCCCATTGACTCCAGACAAATTGGAACGATTTGAGCAGCTGCTAAATTATTTACATTAGTAGAGAAATGTCTAGACTGCATACAGTTATATCTGCTGATAGCAGGACACAACCAGGCTACATGCTAGACTGTGCAGGATATAGCTAGACCGCACTCTAGACTGTGCAGGATATAGCTAGACCGCACTCTAGACTGTGCAGGATATAGCTAGACCGCACTCTAGACTGTGCAGGATATAGCTAGACCGCACTCTAGACTGTGCAGGATATAGCTAGACCGCACTCTAGACTGTGCAGGATATAGCTAGACCGCACTCTAGACTGTGCAGGATATAGCTAGACCGCACTCTAGATTCGACAGGATATAACTAGACCGCTCTCTAGACTCTGCAGGATATAACTAGACTGTACTCTAGATTCAACAGGATATAACTAGACCACACTCTAGACTCTGCAGGACATAAATAGACTGTACTCTAGACTCTGCAGAATATAACGAGATCGCACTCTAGACTCTGCAGAATACAGCTAGATTAGGCAGGATACAGCTAGACTATGCAGGAAACAGATATACTTTGCAGGATACAGCTATAGTCTGCTGGATATGGCTAGACTCTAGTCTCTGCAAGATACAGCTAGACTCTGCACTCTAGTCTCTGCAGGATACAGCTAGAATCTGCACTCTAGTCTCTGCAGGATACAGCTAGATTCTGCACTCTAGTCTCTGCAGGATACAGCTAGAATCTGTACTCTAGTCTCTGCAGGATATAGCTAGATTCTGCACTCTAGTCTCTGCAGGATACAGCTAGACTCTACATTCTAGTCTCTGCAGGATACAGCTAGATTCTGCACTCTAGTCTCTGCAGGATACAGCTAGACTCTGCACTCTAGTCGCTGCAGGATACAGCTAGATTCTGCACTCTAGTCGCTGCAGGATACAGCTAGATTCTGCACTCTAGTCTCTGCAGGATACAGCTAGAATCTGCACTCTAGTCTCTGCAGGATATAGCTAGATTCTGCACTCTAGTCTCTGCAGGATACAGCTAGACTCTACATTCTAGTCTCTGCAGGATACAGCTAGATTCTGCACTCTAGTCGCTGCAGGATACAGCTAGACTTTGCACTCTAGTCGCTGCAGGATACAGCTAGATTCTGCACTCTAGTCTCTGCAGGATACAGCTAGACTTTGCACTCTAGTCGCTGCAGGATACAGCTAGATTCTGCACTCTAGTCTTTGTAGGATACAGCTAGAGACTTTGCACTCTAGTCGCTGCAGGATACAGCTAGATTCTGCGCTTTAGTCTGCAGAATACAGCTAGACTCTACACCCTAGTCTCTGCAGGATACAGCTAGACTCTGCACTCTAGTCTCTGCAGGATACAGCTAGACTGCACTCTAGTCTCTGCAGGACACAGCTAGACTGCACTCTAGTCTCTGCAGGATACAGCTAGACTGCACTCTAGTCTCTGCAGGATACAGCTACACTCTGCAGGATACAGCTAGACTGCACTCTAGTCTCTGCAGGATACAGCTACACTCTGCAGGATACAGCTAGACTGCACTCTAGTCTCTGCAGGATACAGCTACACTCTGCAGGATACAGCTAGACTGCACTCTAGTCTCTGCAGGATACAGCTAGACTGCACTCTAGTCTCTGCAGGATACAGCTACACTCTGCAGGATACAGCTAGACTGCACTCTAGTCTCTGCAGGATACAGCTACACTCTGTAGGATACAGCTAGACTGCACTCTAGTCTCTGCAGGATACAGCTAGACTGCACTCTAGTCTCTGCAGGATACAGCTACACTCTGCAGGATACAGCTAGACTGCACTCTAGTCTCTGCAGGATACAGCTACACTCTGCAGGATACAGCTAGACTGCATTCTAGTCTCTGCAGGATACAGCTAGACTGCACTCTAGTCTCTGCAGGATACAGCTAGACTCTGCACTCTAGTCTCTGCAGGATACAGCTAGACTGCACTCTAGTCTCTGCAGGATACAGCTAGACTGCATTCTAGTCTCTGCAGGATACAGCTAGACTGCACTCTAGTCTCTGCAGGATACAGCTAGACTGCACTCTAGTCTCTGCAGGATACAGCTAGACTGCACTCTAGTCTCTGCAGGATACAGCTAGACTCTGCACTCTAGTCTCTGCAGGATACAGCTAGACTGCACTCTAGTCTCTGCAGGATACAGCTAGACTCTGCACTCTAGTCTCTGCAGGATACAGCTAGACTGCACTCTAGTCTCTGCAGGATACAGCTAGACTGCACTCTAGTCTCTGCAGGATACAGCTAGACTCTTCACTCTAGACTCTGCAGGATAAAGCTAACTGCAGGATACAGCTAGACTCTACAGGATACAGATAGACCCTGCACTTCAGATTGCAGGTTTTTAACATAAACAAAAACTCTTATTCACTGACAGGGAACATCGTTAGAAATTGATATAGAAAAAATGGCTTTGCTCCCCATAGCAGCCAATCATAGCTGAGTATTCCTTTTGAAGACTCCACTGGAAAAGTAATTATTATATCAGAAAGATTAAAAACCAGAAAACGTTTTAATGTTATTCGCTCCCCACTTAATTATGTCCCTATGTTTCACTGCTTTCTTATATGCTCTTATTGACTTTACTCTTTCTTCTTTTTTTACATAGTTTAAAATCCATATTGCCATCATAGACTTCAATAGCAGCATGCTCCAAACAAGTGTCTTTTTGGCATACAGTATGTACAAGTGCAGCTCAATAAATTAGAATATCATGAAAAAGTTAATTTATTTCAGTAATTAAATACAAAAAGGAAACACATATATTATATAGAGTCATTACACACAGAGGGATCTATTTGAAGTGTTTATTTCTGTTAATGTTGATGA
Organism: Anomaloglossus baeobatrachus; assembly: GCF_048569485.1. Classification (NCBI taxonomy): domain Eukaryota; kingdom Metazoa; phylum Chordata; class Amphibia; order Anura; family Aromobatidae; genus Anomaloglossus; species Anomaloglossus baeobatrachus. The sequence goes on along the minus strand of NC_134361.1, from coordinate 56,033,237 downwards.
TTATGGCTTACAGCCAATGAAAACCCAAAAGTCATTATCTCAGAAAATTAGAATAATTACCACAATACACCTGCAAGGCTTACTAAGCATTTAAAATGGTCCCTTAGTCTGGTTCAGTAGACTACACAATCATGGGGAAGACTGCTGACTTGTCAAATATCCAGAAGGAAGTCATTGACACACTCCATAAGGTAAGCCACAAAAGGTTATTGCAAAAGAATCTGGCTGTTCCAGAGTGCTGTATCCAAGCATATTAATGGAAAGTTGAGTGAAAGGAAGAAGTGTGGTAGAAAAAGGTGCACAAGCAACAGGATAATTACAGCCTTGATAGAATTGTTAAGAAAAGGCCACACAAAAAATTTGGGGGAGATTCACAAGGAGAGGACTGCTGCTGGAGTCAGTGCTTCAAGAGCCACCACACACAGACGTATCCAAGACATGCGCTACAAGTGTCGCATTCCTTGGATCAAGCCACTCTTGACCAATAGACAACGCCAGAAGCGTCTTACCTGGGCCAAGGAGAAACAGAACTGGACTGTTCTCAGTGTCCAAGGTGTTGTTTTAGGATGAAAGTAAATTTTACATTTCATTTGGAAATCGCGGTCCCAGAGTCTGGAGGAAGAGTGGAGGCCACAATCCAAGCTGCTTGAGGTCTAGTGTGAGGTGTCCACAATCAGTGATGGTTGGGGGAGCCATGTCATCTGCTGGTGTAGCTCCACTGTGTTTTATCAAGACCAAAGTCAGCGCAGCCATCTACCAGGAAATTTTAGAGCACTTCATGCTTCCCTCTGCCGACAAGCTTTTTGGAGATGGAAATGTCATTTTCCAGCAAGACTTGGCACCTGTCCACACTGCCAAAAGTAACAATACCTGGTTTAATAACCACAGTATCACTATGCTTGATTGGCCAGCAAACTCGCCTGACCTAAACCCCATAGAGAATCTACGGGTTTTTGTCAAGAGGAAGATGAGAGACACCAGAGAAAACAATGCAGACGAGCTGAAGGCTGCTATCAAAGCAACCTGGGCTTTCATAACACCTCAGCAGTGCCACAGGCTGATCACCTCCATGCCACGCTGCATTGATGTAGTAAATGATGCAAAAGGAGCCACAACCAAGTATTGAGGCATTTACTGTACAGACTTCTCAGTAGGCGCCAACATTTGAGTGTAAAATATTTTTTTCAGTTGGTCTTATATAATATTCTATTTTTCTGAGATAATGACTTTTGGGTTTTCATTGGCTGTAAGCCATAATCATCAACATTAACAGAAATAAACAGGTGAGATAGATCACTGTGTGTGTAATGACTCTATATAATATATAGGAATAGATCCCTCTGTGTGTAATGACTCTGTATAATATATAGGAATAAATCCCTCTGTGTGTAATGACTCTATATAATATATAGGAATAGATTCCTCTGTGTGGAATGACTATATAATATATAGGAATAGATCCCTCTGTGTGTAATGACGCTATATAATATATAGGCATAGATCTCTCTATGTGTAATGACTCTATATAATATATGCGTTTCCCTTTTTGTATTGAATTACTGAAATAAATTAACTTTTTGATGATATTCTAATTTATTGAGATGCACTTGTACATTTTTTTTTCACTTAGTGAAAGCATTGTCACCCATACTTATCAATGCAAAATGCTTTTCTAAATGAGACAAATTGCTAAAATGCACAAATGTATATGCCACAAGCAAAATGTTGGCGTCACTTGATTTCATAGGCCAACACATATCCTTCTTGCAAGTTTTACAGCCTTCTCACCATATGCTTCTACTTATATTACTTATATAATGAGAAGGTAGAATACATTATATACAGTATATAACAAAAGTGAGTACACCCCACATATTTTTGTAAGTATCTAATTATATGTTTTCATGGGACAACAATATAATAATATATTTACAAAAATGTGAGGGTGTAGTCACTTTTGTGATATACTGTAAAGAGGGCTTTACACGCAGCGATATCGCTAGCAATATCGCTGGTGAAAGCACCCGCCCCCGTCGTTTGTGCGTCACTGGCAAATCGTTGCCCGTGGCGCACAAAATCGTTAGGAGCAGTCACACGGACTTACCTGCCTAGCAACGTCGCTGTTGCCAGGGAACCACCTCCTTTCTAAGTGGGCGGTTCCTGCGGCGTCACTAAGCAGACGCCCAATAGAAGCGGAGGGGAGGAGATGAGCGGCCGTAATATCCCGCCCACCTCCTTCCTTCCTCATTGCCGGTGGCCGCTGGTAAGCTGTAGTTCGTCGTTCCCACGGTGTCACACGTAGCGATGTGTGCTGCCTCGGGAATGACAAACAACCTGCGTCCTCAACAATCAACGATTTTTTGAAAATGAACGACGTGTCAACGATCAACAATAAGGTGAGTATTACTGATCATTAACGGCCGTTCGTTGGTGTCACACGCGACGACGACGCTAACGATGCCGGATGTGCGTCACGGAATCTGTGACCCCGACGATATATCGTCAGATACGTCGTTGCGGCCTTTAGTGGTAGGAAACACAGTGAAACCTCTTTCAGACAACCATCCAAAATGGTATTGAAAGGGGGGATTGATTTTCTCAAAGAAGGTGGGTAGTAGTCATAATGCATGGTGGAACTAAAAGTCTAACGTGAAATCTGGATGGTCTTCTCAATGAGGTGGTGGTTTAGAGAACAGATGGAGAGATATAGACAATGCAGCTACAAGGTATCCAAGTTCAACATCTAAATCGTGAGAATAAAACATTTAATTGTAGAATCCTGGATGCAGCAAATAGCAATCATCAGGGACTCTATATACGGATCTCACTCTGGACTAAGTACAAAGCTTTGCTATGATTAATAAAAACATGACCCACCACATGGTTTTGTGATTTTCTTAATTATTTATTTACTCACTTTTAGTTACATTCCAGATTTAATCTATCAAGTCTTTTTATATTTTGTTTTACCGCTCGACATGTTTTATGCAAAGTAGCCGCAAAGCCGTTCGTATGTTTACAATAACGAAGAAAACTATTTACTTGTAAAAGCTACTGCATTACATTACTACATAAGCGATGAGAATGAAGGAGTTTTCCCACCGTTGACATTTAAGGCATGTGATTAGTATTTATAATACATGACAAATAGTCAGGTCCACGCGTAGGAACAGAAATCCCTTGGTTTACCATGATGGAAAGTCCCCTGACTGCCTCTTTCAGGAAGAAATAAAATGTCTATCTAAGGCTAGGTTCACACTTCCGTTAAATTGTATCAGTCACAATCTGCTGCTCTGGTAAACAACGGAATCCGTTTAGCGGATTCCGTTGTTCCCATAGACTTGTATGAGCGGCGGATTGTGACTGATGATGCTGCGTTGCACCCTCCGCCCGACTGATCAGTCGTGGAACGACTGACCGCTGGGCGGGAGGAACGCAGCATGTATTTCGCTGCGCATGCTCTCTAGCTCCCTGCACACGTCACCAGCTTTGCTTGGTTACCCGATATTTACCCTGGTTACGGTGCAAGGAGCCAGCGCTAAGCGGTGTACGCCCGTAACCAAGGTAAATATCGGGTAACCAAGGTAAACATCGGGTGCTTTGCTTTACCCGATATTTAGTCTGGTTACGTGTGCAGGGAGCCGACACTTCCCCGCTCGGCCCCGCCCCCTCCCGCACTCCGCACATGTACACACACACTCACTCACACACTCACCTGTCCCCAGCCATGCAGACCGCAGCACTGCCACTGACATCCTCAGCGCCTGGCTCCGCCCCTCGCTCGGCTCCGCCCCCTCCCGCACTCCGCATGTGTACACTCACTCACACACACTCACTCACAACACTCACTCACACTCTCACCTGTCCCCAGCCATGCAGACCGCAGCACTGCCACTGACATCCTCAGCGCCTGGCTCCGCCCCCCGCTCGGCTCCGCCCCCTCCCACACTCCGCATGTGTACACTCACTCACACACACACACACACACTCACTCACAACACTCACTCACGAGTCCAAAATGGCCGCGGTCGGAGACAGACGTACATGAGGGAGCTCCAGACCATCTGACACCATCCTGCTCCCCCGCCATCAATACTCAGGCCGGGACCCTCCACCTAAGTCACGGAGACCTTGCGGAAAGAAGGTGACCCTGAATTTGCCAGCAACACCGGTGCTGGGACCCCCGGGAGGTTCCTCGAGACTGAGGCCAGGAAGCACACAGTAGGCCGCAGGGCCCGAGCAACGGGACCCCCAGAGACATGGAGCACCCGTGCTGGGGTGACCCGGACAACGGCAAGGGGCCCAGACAGAGCCGACCGGGATTGAACAGAGCCGTGCCCCCCCAGGCTCGGGCTCACGAATCAGCGAGCCCGGCGACCCGGGAGGAGAGGAGAAGGGCCGCCGCCATCTTGGAGACCTGACCCCCCTGATTCTTCAGGCCAGAAGCTGGTGCGGCAAACTCACGGACGCAGGACACAAGCTAGACGGCCGACAAGAAGAAGAGAGGACGCTGTCACTTACCCGGCCACGAGTCAGACTGAGCCGGAGCAACGGAGGCTGCGGGACGCGTCGGGCCTTCGGGCGGCCGCCGGGAGATCCTGAGATCCGGCCGGAAGTCTCGCGACGGCTGCGGGTGGCGCTCTGGGAGACCCCGCCGGGACCGGAGAGGAGATCGGGTGGTAAGTGAAAGCCCCCGGACACCCTCCCACTTCCCTGCGTCCACCCCGCGAGACCCAGGAGAATCCAGGGCATACCCCGCCGCGGCCCCCATCCACCGGGACGGCGTCCTTCTCCCACCCTCCCACAGCTGAACAACGCACGCTAATCCGGGAGTCGGGGGGCTGCCAGACCCGCACCCGCTGAGAGGCCGCACGCAGGTACCAGATAGGAGAGCCTGAGGGAGCCCCAAGCAAAGAGGCCCCCCCTCATAGCCTAAGGGCTGCGTCCAGAACATCACAGGGGACACCCCACACCTCTCTCCACTACCTGGGGCCCTGCCAGGGATGAGACCCTCACACTTAGGGTCACAAGAAAGGCACTTTGGCAATATTCTAAGATCCTGAGCCACATATCTTCTTGGACCCTGAGGCTACTGACAGGAACACACAGAGGAGTGGGCACAGAGAACGTCCACGCAGACCTACACTCTATATAAAGGCACAGTCCCTCCGACCCCCCCCCATGGGCATGTAAAGCGGTGAACTCCACACTGCTCAGAGGGAGCAGAGGGCCCAGACCCCCACTCTACTCATTATAGCATAATACCATAAGAACTGACTTCGACATGGTCAAATTTGGCAATAAAATGGCCAGCGCTTTGCCCAAACCAGCTGTGACCAGACGTCGATAAGTTTCTCAAAAAACACCTCTTGCCAGCCGAGGCGGGGGCTGACAGCCTTCAAAACTCATCTATTAATGCCACACAAGAAATGGAAGATGACGCAAGTGATGCAGAGGACATGGATTCCAGCAAGAGCCTCCCAATCTCCAGGTCCTTTATCAAACGGATTCTCAACAAAGCCTAAGAACCGGTAGTGAAAGAACTTTCTAACATTAAACAGGATATTGGCCAGATAGGCCACAGAGTGGAAACCCTAGAAGCTTCCCAGGCCACTATCACCACTACCTCCAATGCCATCATCTCTTGTCTCCACCAACAAGAAGACAGTGTCAATCAAATAAATGCTATTCTGGAGGATCATGAAAATAGAGAGAGGCGGAACAACCTCAGGTTAAAAGGCCTCCCAGAAGCGGTAGCAAACAAAGCCCTGGTTCTGGCTCTTCAAAGCATCTTCTCCGACCTGATAGACGCTGATCCTACACCACCGATAGAGCTGGTCAGAGCCCATAGATCATTGAGACCCCGACCCAGACAGAGGGAACCACCAAGAGATGTCATCTGCCGCTTCATGGACTACCGAATTAAGGAGCTCATTCTTAAAAAAGCAAGAGAAGCTGGCACCATAAGATATGAAGACTCCGAAATCCGGATATTTCAAGACCTTGCAGCCACCACTCTGACCAAGAGGCGATTACTAAAACCTTTTACAGAAGAGCTACGCCAACGCCAATTCCCATACCGCTGGCTATACCCATTTGGCATTGCAATAACAGCAAAAGGGAAACACTACCAAGGCAAAACATCAGCTGAAATTAGACGAATCTGTGAAGACCTGGAGATCACTCTGGAGAAATATCCCGAATTGGAAATCCACAGTTCGACGTCTGCGCTACAGCAACTTCCAGAGCCGTCACCTTGGCACAGCATCACTCCGAAGACCCACAGGTTTAGACGCAACGCGGCAAAGAAGCTCCAGATGAACTCAGAAAGCGAGCCCCCTGAAAGGGCCTAGGCTCAGGCCTACCATTGCCCGCCATTGCTTATGCATGCTAAAAGCATGAAGTCACTATAAGGGTACTGCACTTTCTGCTCCCTCTCGATGCATACCCATTCCTATTCCGAAGTTGAAAATGTTGTTATTGTTGAAATTAACACCCTGTTCCCTATCTGATCCTTTCTCTACCCTCCATCCCATCTGCTCTTTCTTTTCCCAGCCTGGTCGTGGGTCTGGTCCATTCATCCCACCGGAGAAAGAGACCATCCACCCACAATTGCCACTATGCCGACACATCATAAGGTATTTAATGTGATAAGTCTTAATGCGCACGGGCTGAACTCCCCCATACCAAGGGCACAGACTCTATCTAGCCTTCATAAGAAACATATTGACATAATCTTTTTGCAGGAAACACACTTCTGCAAAGGCAAAATTCCAAGCTTCGAAAAAGCACACTACAACACGTGGTTTCATGCCCCCTCCCCAAATAAACGCACTAAAGGAGTTTCAATAGCACTCACCAAAGACATACCCTTTTTACCCCAACATGAAGTCATTGACCCTGAAGGCCGGTTCATATTTATTAAAGGCCTACTGGCTGGCTCAATGGTAACTATGGGAAATATATATGCTCCAAACGTCAAACAGGTTCGATGGCTACTGTCCACACTCAAAAAATTCCGGACTTTTTCGGAAGGCACTCCAATACTCTGTGGAGACTTTAACGTAGCCTTGGAGCCAAAATTAGACTCAACCTCAAAAAAGAGCCACATCTCACTCAGGGACCTCTCCCGGATCAAAACTTCTCTCCTCTCTCTTTCCCTGATTGATATTTGGCGATTACAACACCCGACAACCAAAGATTTCACCTTCTTCTCCCATCCCCATAAATCATACCACAGGCTAGATTACATTTTTTTACCTAGGCATCTATTACCTAACGTCACTGACACATCAATCCAATCTACACCACACTCTGATCACGCTTATGTCACGGCAAGTTTCACATTGCAGAGGCCATATCTGATCCACCGCACATGGAGGTTAAATGAGTCAGTCCTCTCCTCAGAAGACAATAAGAAACGTATTTCTGATTGTCTCCGCAATTACTTTGCGGAGAATAAGACACAGGACATCAATGCACCAATTTTATGGGAAGCACATAAAGCGGTCATAAGGGGAGAACTGATCTCCATTTCCTCACACCTTAATAAACAAAGGAAACTAAATCTGCAAAGCCTATATCAAGATATAGCTACTTTGGAAACCCAACACAAAAAATCCCTGTCCCAACAGACTTTAGAACTATTGACTGCCAAGCGGGTGGCACTGAGAGACATACTCAATAAACAGTCAGCCAAATTACACCTGAGCTGGAAAAACCGCATATTTTTACATGGGGACAAAGCCTCCAAACTTATGATGTCACTAATAAAAACAAGACAGGCTCGTACGTTTATACACACACTTAAAACACCACAGGGCCATCGCACCCAGGACTATTCCCAAATCTCAAACGAATTTCTACAATTTTATAAGACCCTATACCAATCTCGGCCAGAAGAGTCAGCAACAGAAAGAGACAGGAGAAAATGCGGCATACATAACTATCTAGCCAAATTAAACCTCCCGACACTCTCCAAAACACAACAAGAATCCCTGACAAAACCGTTTTCTCGGGCTGAGGTTCAGTCCATCCTGTCCAAAAGCCCCCTGGGAAGAGCACCAGGCCCGGACGGCCTACCAACCATATATTACAAAAAATTCTTTGATATCTTGGGGGATCACCTCCTGGCAACATGCAATGCTTTACTTCTTGGCGATCCTATTCCCAAACAAGCCCTGGAAGCCCACATATCATTAATACATAAGGAGGGGAAAGACCCGGAATGTTGTGGAAGCTATAGACCCATTTCACTTCTGAATGTGGACCTAAAAATTTACGCTAGCTTAATCGCTAACCGGGTTGCGGAAATCCTCCCTGACCTCATATCCCCGGAGCAATCCGGATTTGTATGAGGAAGAGAAGGGAAAGATAATGCGCTACACTTACTACACTTAATGCAATATGCTAGGGCCCAGAACTTGCCTCTTGTGCTTTTGGGAACGGATGCCGAGAAGGCATTCGATAGGGTGGACTGGAACTTTTTGCGGGGCACGTTGGAAGCTTTTCACTTTCCTCCGACTGTCATACATGCAATACTACAGATGTACACATCCCCCACAGCCAGAATCAAAATAAATAATACGCTGACTGATCCCTTCGATATCAGAAATGGAACCAGGCAGGGCTGCCCCCTGTCCCCCCTACTCTTTGTCATGGTAATGGAGCCATTAATATGCTCCATCCAGCGAAACCAGGAAATTGAGGGGATTAACCTACAGGGGAGTCACCACAAGTCCGCCGCCTTTGCGGACGACTTGTTGGTAGTAATGTCCAGACCGGAAAGGGGCTTCCCTGCCTTCATGAACACACTAGAAGATTACAGCCAATGGTCCAACTTCAAAATCAATCTTTCCAAATCTGAAGCGCTGAGTCTAAACATCCCGGGCAATGTCACTAAACTTCTTCAAAAGTCGTTCCCATTCAGGTGGCCAAAGAGCCACATTACTTATCTCGGCATCAAGATAGGGAAAGCCCCCAAATCCCTTTTTGACCTAAATTACAAGCCTCTCCTTCCCAAACTTACTACGCAAATAGCCTCTTGGAAAGCACCCTTTATCTCTTGGATAGGCCGGAAAAATGTAATCAAAAGCATCATACTCCCAAAACTCATATACCTCTTTCAAATGTTACCTATACCAGTCCCCAAATCATTCCTTTCTCAATGCAATTCTTTAATTTCCAACTACATCTGGAACAAACATAAACCAAGAATTAACTTTCACACACTGAGCCTCCCAAAGGACAAAGGGGGTATGGGACTCCACAATATATCCACATACTATAAAGCCGCCGTCCTCTCTAGAGCAGTAGACTGGGTCAGACGCCCTCCGAATAAGTTATGGACGACAATAGAGGAACACTTGGCCCCCACTCCCCTACGAGCCCTCTTACTCGCTCCCTCCTGCCAGGGAAATAAAAGAACCTTTACCAATGAACTGACTAGAACACTTCTGGAAAATTGGAACCATAACGTTGAGTTCCTGGCCCCTCCTCTCTCCCCACTAACCCTAATCTCCGATATTCTAGACACCAGCCTGAACCTTGCCAACACCGCAAAATCCACGCACCTGAGTAATGCAAAGATCCCGGCTACGGATCTTTTGGAGGACGGCTCTCTGGTTTCGAGGCAGGAGATGGGTAAGATCCCCCCCCTCTCTAAACTCACATTTCTTTATTACATGAAAATAAAACACACAATCCAACTACTACTGCCACAATCCAACCTCGCCAGACCCCTAACCACATTTGAATCCTTTTGCTCGCAAACAAGGACCCCCAAAAAAATCCTATCTCGCTTATACAACACTTTACTTACAAAACAATTAGCAGTAAAGAGAGCATACATACTGAAATGGGAAAAAGATCTGAACACCACATTTACCAACGCTCAAACGAGTCAAATTTACGGAGCCTCACACGGACCATCATGCTGTGTGAGAGTCCAAGAGAATTCTTTCAAAGTAGTTGCGAGATGGTACATAGTTCCTACCACGGTTGGCACATGGAACCCTGCCTCTTCGGATCTCTGCTGGAGATGCGAGGGGGACAAGGGAACGTACCTCCACGTATGGTGGACATGCCCACGCCTCCAGATATTCTGGAGGACAGCAACTCAGCTGATCTCTGACCTTACAAGCAAACAGGGGGACCTAGAACCCAGGCATCTGCTCCTAAATTTCCCACTGTGGCCTAATGATAAAGCTAACTCGAGACTAGTGTCATTTGTGAGCTCAGCCTGTAAACTGCTTATTGCCCAATTGTGGCGCACAACAATGATACCCACCATCTCGCAGCTACTACTGAAAATTGACCAATTATACTACGCGGAAGAGCTCTCAGCCCTCTCACGACAGAATATGTTCTCTTTTATGCAAGTTTGGAATGCCTGGAAGGATTACAAGTCTAAACCCCCTTTTCTGGCAGCTATTGCGCAGAAGATGCCATAAAGGACCCTAAGTCATCTCCTCCCCCCCCATTAGGGGACTGAACGAGCTGATGACTTAGCACCGATTATTATGGACATATGATGAATGGACCCTAGACCAACACCCTCTTCCTACTCCACCTCCCCCCATCTCTTCCCCCTTTCTCCAACCTCTTGGACCCCCTATTTCTCTTACTAAAACTGAGTTTCAGGTGCTATAAGACTTCTATCAGGAGTCTCAGTTACCCTCCCCCCTATATCCTAGTTTCTCTTATTTGTTTTTTCGAAAAAGAAAAAGGAAAAAACTGTTTTTATAATATTCCAGAGGGCGAGTTACGGTCCCGCTCACCTTCCACCCCCCGTCTGATATAAAGACTATCAATTGACTTGAGAATGTCACTCCACAGACGGCATCAGAACTGGAAGGCGGCTCAACACAAATTCGTTCAATTGTGATATTAGATCTGACTATGCTTTCCGATGATTGTATATTTTTTGTTTATAACTGTTCAATAAACAAAACATTAAAACAAACACAACACTCACTCACACTCTCTCCTGTCCCCAGCCATGCAGACCGCAGCAATGCCACTGACATCCTCAGCGCCTGGCTCCGCCCCCCGCTCGGCTCCGCCCCCTCCCGCACACAACGGAGTCCGACAATGAAATTGTTTGCTTTGTCATCCGTTGTACAACGCATCAGTCACATGCGTCAAGCGACGCATGTGACTGATACAAAACAACGGAAATGTGAACTTAGCCTAAGGCTAATTTCACACATCAGTTTTTGGCATCAGGCACAATCCGGCGTGTGTCTGATGCAACGGATCCGGCGCAGAATATGCAAAAACTGATGTGCCTGATCCTTTTTTTAGACGGTTCCAATATACCTGTTCCGTCAAAAACTGATCCGGCGCATCCGTTTTTGCATCCTTTTTCTCCGTTTTTTTTGCTGGATCCATTTTTTTCAATACATTGGAGCATACTCAGTTTACAAAAACGGATCCGGCGGCTGCATCCGTTTTTTACCGCATTATGCCGGATCCGGCGTCCATAGGCTTCCATTGTAAAACACGCCGTATCTGGCGCGATGCGGTTTTTTTGCTGGACAAAAAAACGTGACAAGATACGTTCCCTCCGGCCGCCGCTTAGAGGCAATTATGACGGATCCGGCAAAAGCCGGATGCAACGCAAGGCCATCAGGCGCAATCCGGCGCTAATACAAATTAATGGGGATAAAACGGATCTGGCGCCGGATCCGTTTTAACCGTTTTTTACCGGATTGTGCCTGATGGAAAAAAAACTGATGTGTGAAATTATCCTAAGGCTAGTTTCACACATCCGGTTTTTGCCATCAGGCACAATCTGACAAAAAAACTGATGCGACGGATCTGTTGAAAAAACGGATCCGTCGCACCAGTTTTTTCCAAACGTTCCTTCCGTTTTTTGACGGATCCGTTGTGATACTGAGCATGCGCATTTCAAAAAAACTGATCCGTTGTTGGATTTCGTCATATGCCGGATGACGACGGATCCGGCGCCCATAGGCTTCCATTATACAACATGCCGGACCGTGGATACAACATAACCGTGGATGTTTGTGGCTCTCTCCCTTCAACTCTATATAAGCTTGAGTTTATGTTACATTTATTTGTTTGAGACATAAACATACTGAACACAAACCTCAAATTCTCGCCTCTTTTCATAAATTGGAATAAGAAGTTTTGACACTTCAGATATGGTTTCATATCTCTCGGCTTTCCACAAAGCATCCACACACTGCTCCAGCAGCTCCACCAACACCTCCTGGTGGGATAAAAACAGAAGCCAGTGAAAAATCATAATTGCACAATATATCAATTATCATAAGAACTATTCTGTTACTATTATCTTTTTTTTTTTTACTTAGTCAGCAAGGAAATATTTTATTTGGGTTTTTTTACAAATTGTCTACTATAATATTGTTCTGTGATAATGTTAGGCTAGAATATCCAAAATAGCAGTTGTACTCAAAGGGAAGGAGAAAACAAGAATGTAGATGGTGAACATTGGAATATAAATGCGCATTACTGCCAAGAAAACATGAAATTTAAAAAAAAAAATATATGAGTTACTTAGCAAATAAAGGTGGCCATATTTACTTATGCCCAGACACCACGTCAAGGTGTAACTCTCATCTGGGTCTTACTCTAATTGCTATGCCTCTCTTGTCCAAACTGAACTTTTATATGGGCTAGAATAGAACCTGCAAAAGGAAAATTCAAAACACCTGAAATAACTGGGAGGAGTGTGCAGACAAAGGAGATGACTCCATAGTACCAACTAGAAAAGGACCCAGATGAGAAGTACACCTTGATGTGGTAACTAGGCACAAATTTGGCCACCTTTATTTGCTAAGTACCGTATTTTTCGGACCATAAGACACACTTTTTGGATCATTACCAGGATGCGGCACCTTAGTAGAGAATTTGGGGACATTACACCCATAACATTGTCAGCAGCAGATCCTCGCCCCATAACAGTGTGTCATGACCACATTTTTTGCTTAAAATTTTGTTTTCCTATTTTCCTCCTCTAAAACCAGGGTGCGTCTTATAGTCCGAAAAATACGGTAACTCATATTTTTCCCCAAAACTTTTTTCATGTTTTCTTGGCAGTAATGTGTATTCATATTCCAATGTTCACCATCTACATTCTTGTTTTTTCTCCTTCCCTTTACTTGAGTGCAACTGCTATTTTAGATATTGTATGTCATGTTCAGTTTGCACCAGTTCAGACTATGAAATTAGGAAGTGCCAGCAATTTTTCTAGTTAATGTTAGGCTACCAGGCTGACGAAGGGGTTAATCTGCGATGTCATTGAACGAATGACAGAAAAGCAAAGATCTTGGATTGTGATTTAAGTGAACATGTTTCAGAGACTAGACATTCCTTCATCAGGACAAAATCACATTACTTCGAATGTGATTTTTTTCCTGATGAAGATGATGTCCATTCTCTGAAACGCATTGATTTAATAAATCACAATCCAGAATCTTTGCTCTCATGTGATTCCTTCCACGGCAGCGCAGATTAACCCCTTCATCTCATTCCTTCAGTTTTCTATCCACACAGGGCTGCTGCAGTCGTTACATGTCTCTATAGTGGTTGTGACCTCGCAACCCTGCAAGGTGACCGTTTTACTTACCTATTTAAACCGGTTTTCTCAGGTATGACCCTATTGTGCTACTGTCTTTCAAGAAATGTGTTTAAAGAGGAGGACAAAGTGGACAGATATGGCTTAAACATTAGAAATTTTATTAAATTAATTTCAAAAGGTTGCACACAAAAAAAGACAGACAACAGTAAGTGTGGGGTCCGTAGTGCCAGATCACACTAAGGCCAGTTTCACACATCCTTCTTTTTAACGGTTTCGAGGATCCGGCACGCTCCCGTACAGTGAATACAGTACAATGACAGCGCTGTAACTTCCGGGTCACATGCGCCGGTCACATGACAGCACGTGACCGGCGCTTGTTGCTCTGTCATTGTACTGTATTCACTGTACGGGAGCGTGCCGGATCCGCGAAACCGGCAAAAAGAAGGATGTGTGAAACTGGCCTAAGTATACAAACTGAGTCAAGATAATCTGTAAATAGACAATATAATGCACAAAAATTGTGTCATGACAGCACAAATATATAGTTAATATAAAAATGTGGCTGGAGCAGCAGTAAATGAGGCAAACCAAGACAATATACATCAGTTAAGATTAGGAATGCACATACAGATTCAACCCATATAGGGTGCTCGTATAATACAAGCACTGCATTACATTACGTGATGTTATTGTGTTATAATATTGGTGGTACAGAGGAAGCCCCGCAGAAATGCCCCGACGCCCGTTTCACATGTTTATTTTAAAGTGGAAAAAAAAAGCCATATGAACATTACCTGGCGAGTGCTGTATTAATTTCCGGGACTATGTAAAAACGATATATGGCTACCTTCTGTGGGGGACGTGAAGCATGTTGTACTATGTGCGGTCTGCAGTTGATGTCTAAGTGATGCTACTTCTCCAGGGAAGAAATAATGTTTGTATGTTTCTCATGACTATGAGTAGTCAAAGAGTTTGTATCTGTGTAATCAAACAACAGATAACAAGCTAAACTACTATAAATACAATATCACTGGTACTAAAAACCATATACAGATTCTGCTGCATAAAGTACTCCCAAAGTACAAATACAAGAGTCCATATCCTTGTATGACCAGTACACTTATGAGAGTTCAGCTGAGTGTCATCCGAATAATGGAAAAGAATAGTGCATGCTGCAATTTTTTTTTTATGTTCGTCCATGTGAAAACTAACAAACAAAAAAAAAAAATAACTGCATTAGTGAATAACAATGTTCCATGTTCTGTCTGATGTTGAAATGGTAAAATGGCCAGAAACTTATGATTTGTTTCTAGATACTCATTAGCTTTAAAGGGATTGTCCACTACTTTTACATTGATGGCTTATACTAAGGGGCCCTTTGCACACTACGACATCGCAAGCCGATGCTGCGATGCCGAGCGCGATAGTCCCCGCTCCCGTCGCAGCTGCGATATCTTGTGATAGCTGCCATAGCGAATATTATCGCTACGGCAGCTTCACATGCACTTACCTGCCCTGCGACGTCGATCTGGCCGTCGACCCGCCTCCTTCCTAAGGGGGCGGGTCGTGTGGCATCACCGCGACGTCACACGGCAGGCAGCCAATAGAAGCGGAGGGGTGGAGATTAGCGGGACGTAAACATCCTGCCCACCTCTTTCCTTCCACATTGCAGACGGGACGCAGGTAGGAGATGTTCCTCGCTCCTGCGACTTCATACACAGCGATCTGTGCTGCCGCAGGAATGAGGAACAACATCGTACCGTAGCTGCAGCCAAAATAATGAAAATGACCGACACTACACAGATCATATGATACCGACGCTTTTGCGCTCGGTAATCGTAGTTAAAACGATTTACACACTACGATGTCGAGAGCGACGCCGGAAGTGCGTCACTTTCGATTTGACCACACCGACATCGCACCTGCGATGTCGTAGTGTGTAAAGGGCCCCTTAGGAGAGGTCAACAATGATGGATCCGCCGAGGTCCGACACCCGACACCCCCACCGAACAGCTGCTTTCAGTGGCGGAGCAGGCGGCCGGAAATACTTTAAGACAACTTAAAGAGGTTGTCCACTACTTTAACATTGATGACCTATCCTTAGGATAGGTCATCAATGTCTGATCGGTTGGGGTTTGACACCCGGTACACCCGTTGATAAGCCTTTCCCAGTGCAGGTGGCGGTAGCAGGTGGCCGGAAATGCTCTATTCTGGAGCTGCCAGCTGGGGTCGGCTACTACACATCCGCCTCCTATTCAAATCAATGGGAGACAGATGTGCTGTACCCAGCCATCGCCGCTATCAGAAGACAGAGCAGCTCCAGAATTGAGCATTTCCGGTCACCTGCTGCCGCTGCTGGCACTAGAAACGGCTGATCAGCGGGGATACTTGGTATCAGACCTTAATCGATCAGACATTGATGACCTATCCTAAAGGGGGCTTTACACGGTAGCGATATCGCTAGCAATTTCTAGCGATAGCGAGCGTGTAAGTACCCGCCCCCCGTCGCGCATGCGATTGTTTGTGATCGCTGCCGTAGCGAACATTATCGCTACGCAGCGTCACACATACTTACCTGGTCGGCGGCGTCGCCGTGACTGCCGAACAATCCCTCCTTCAAGGAGGAGGGACGTTCGGCATCACAGCGACGTCACCGCAACGTCACTAAGCGGCCGGCCAATGAAAGCGGAGGGGTGGAGCTGAGCGTGATGTAAACATCCCGCCCACCTCTTCCCTCTGCATTGCGGCCGGCGGCAGGTAAGGAGACGTTCCTCGCTCATGCGGTGTCACACATAGCGATGTGTGCTGCCGCATGAGAGATGAACCACAACGCTAAACAACCCTTACCGATTTTTGAGTTTGGGACGACCTCTCCATGGTGAACGATTTTCACCATTTTTGAGGTCACCTAAGGTCGCTGGTAAGTATTACACGCTGCGATATTGTTAATGACGCCGGATGTGCGTCACTAGCAATGTGACCCCCGACGATAAAATATTAACGATATCGTAGCGTGTAAAGCCCCCTTAAGGATAGCTCATCAATGTTAAAGTCATGGACAACTTCTTTAAGTTTCCATTGCCAGCCAGACATCTGGCTTGCCTGGAAGTCATCCATGTCCCACCAGTTTTTCATGGATGCCAAATCAGTCACATTGTTTAAATAGGACCACATGACATCCATGTGACGTAAGACGACATATGAATAGGAATTGTCTTCATAAAACTTCCAATGCTCCACACAATGTAATGTAAGACTATCTACACTGATTTATCATCTTTCCGCACTATAACTTCATACAGAGTATATTTTTATGTTGCCATTCTATACTCCAACCTTACTTGTCATTTAAAGAGATTTTTTTGTAGAATACGGTTTACTGGATTGTAAGCAATAGAAGTTGTTTCGAGGTGAAAAATGTATGTTTATAACTGGGAAAAAAATGTATAAATGTATGGACAGCATTGGGTAACGGTATGTAGAGATTAGTCTAGGTGTTAAAAGTTGTTTGTGGTGCAAAGAAACGTGTGGGAAGCAATTATTCGGATTATTTTTCATAAAGCACAGCAAATGTATACTCAGTGTTACTACACAGACTGAGCCAAACATAACATTTCTTTTTTGTACCTTTGTGTCTTTTTCCATCTCTATCTCCCCTCTGTGCAGTCCGCTTCACATAGCTGACAGGGCATTCCTATTCTTACACTGCTAAAACTACATTGCCCAGTAGCACCCTGCTTCCCAGTGCTGCAGATGCCTCCCTCTCTCCTGCGTGCCTGTGCCTGACTGATGTTATCCTCTTGCATCTTCATCAGTCTAGATACCTATGTGGTTTAACATCATTATTTAGCTTTTAGCAGAGATCAACTCTGCTGTACCCTGTAATTACTAAGCAGCACACAGCTGAGTTGTGTTTGTTGCCTGCTGCTAAGAGAACAGTGTCTTGAAACTGCAAAGGCTGCTCCGTTGATGCATATACCGTGTTTTTCCAAAAATAAAACACTATCTTATACTTTTTATATAAGACAGTGTCTTATATAAGCTAGGGCTTATTTTCGGGTAGGTCTTATTCTTGGGGAAAGATGGTTGGGGGTAAGTTTACCCCCCCTCCTAAAAAAAAACCCCTGGACCCCTACCTTCCCAGGAAAATCATACTTACCAGACTCCGGACATCTGCGTGGTTCCCAGGTCCTCCTGTGATCTTTGACGGGTGCTCCCAGCAGGTATGCTCAACGCAGCCCTCTCCTGCTTCTGGCCGACACACTCAAACACATCAGATCGCACACACACACATATCAAGATCGCATACACACTCAATCACCACATCTGGCGATATGGATTGCTTCCGGCCAGCAGGGTAAGATGGGACACAGTGCAGTGGAGCACGACGACCTGTGGTGGAATGCATTGGATGTGTTACACTGCAGGTCCTCTATGGGTTCCACCGCACTACGTCACAGGATTCTCTGCTGGCCAGAAGCAGTCAGTATCGCCCGATGTGGTGAGTGTGTGTGGGATCTGATGTGTGATTGTGCATGTGATCTGACGTGTGTGTGATCTGATGTGTGTGTGTGTGTGTGTGTGTGTGTGTGTGTGCGTTCCACTGCAGGTCCTCCTGCTCGGCATCTGGTGAGCATGATTGCGGGGTCTTCTGTGTTCTTTCTTTTGGGGGTGTCTGCTTTCTATAACGAAGTGTCCTCCTGTATTTTTTCTAACTTTTTTAGTTGCATGGACACTTCAATATTGAACCGCGACTAGGGCTTATTTTCAGGGTAGGGCTTATATTTAAGCCTTATCCCGAAAATGCTGAAATTTGCTAGGGCTTATTTTTGGGCTAACGCGGTAGTAGCTATATTTTATACATTGCTAATTTTCACAAATATTACAAAGAACAAAAAAAATGAATATTGGGAGCTCGGCAAGATGGGTTGAATTAAGTGGATAAAGCAACCTTTCACCCTGGCACTGAAAAGTGAATATATTTTCTCAGGTATAGTCGATTTCCACTGATTGACTCCCGCTGCCTCCTTTGATGAGACCAGTTTTCTTGTCCCCAAGATGCACCACAGTGGCATGGGGAACATAACGGTATAACCCATGCCTTCCCTGTGCGGTGGAGTTATGGGACATACCCCTGCTGCCTAAATTACTGCAGAGAACAACTTGGATGCTAGAGAACCAAAATCCTGGTCTGACGAGAAGAGGCAGGAGCGCAAAAGATATCCCTCTTCCGTTCTTTTTGTTAAAGTGCTGAGAGCACAATCGTCTTTCTAATAACCTAGTTTAAATTTTACATTTGGTCAAGTAGTTTTGACGCCAATATTCATGCAGCCTTTTGCAACTTTTTACGGCTAAGCATCTTCCTGTCTGATTTGTTTTTCTTGCCCTCTAACTTCCTGTTTCCTTTTGTTTTCTCAGAGTTTGTGCCTCGTTCTTTTTTATTTGTCACAACTTCCCTTAAGATTGTAGTTGGGGTTTTACCTTCTCATTTTGAAACCACACATCGTACGTAACTTGCCTGCAGACAGTGTCGTCACTAAAGAAAGGTCATGTAAAATACAACTGAAGGGCACCGTCCACGGCTTTTTTTTTTTTTTTTTACTTTGCAGTCATAACAATTACATTTTTATATTACTATAGATCACAGGGAAAATGATCTATAGCTAAAAATTAAGTGAACTGTATAACATATTAATCGTAGGGGTATTTTGGTAGTTTCCTAAAGTGCTTTTTCTTAATTTAAAAAAATTCCCTGTTTATTGAATATTTCTCAAGATGACTGTGATTTTGGCCACAGAAGATACTTTAAGGTCTGATCCAATACATCAGCGCCGCTAATAAAATTACTTTTACGGAGTTTCCTGTGACAAGGTTCTCAAAAGAAGTACATAAAAGTATACCATGACCCTATGGGGTGTTACTATTGAAAATACAACATGTAAATTCAAGTGCGTTCTGCACCAAATGGCTGTAGAGACACAACAAAAAACAAGCATATTTCCAAGAGCTTTAGCCACCGGCTGTACTTTTAGCTGATGGATGGGCCATTCCCTTAGCGTACAAATGACTACACAAGGAAAGTACGCTGAACCACTGAACATAAGATCTGAATATACAAAAAAAAAAAAAATCAGTGTTGTAAAATGGCTCAGTGGTTAGCATTGCAGTCTTGCAGCGCTGGGGTCCTGAGTTCAAATGCTACCTAGGATGATAACTGAAAGGAGTCTGTATGTTCTCCCTGTGTTTGCATGGGTTTCCTCCGGATATTCTTGTTTTTTCTCCCAAATTCCAAAGACATACAGATAGGGACTTTAGATTGTGAGCTCCAATGGGGACAGTGTTACTGATGTATGTAAAGTGCACTGGAATGAATGGCGCTATATAAGTGAATAAAATAAATAAATAAACATGCAATAGTCACATCGGTTTTAAGGACGAGACAGTGCTTATTTTATGGCAGACCGCTTTTGCACTTGTCCGCACCACAGGCCAGTATACAGGGGCTGCATGAGGATCCGGTTGTATGTGCAATTGCGCCTACGACTCACACAATTTCAACTTTCATCTAAACGTACCCCATCAGTAAAATAGGGAATACGATATTCCTTCATGTGCTCTGCACTCTAGTCACATTGCTCCTCAGCTACTTCCACTTACAACATCAATCATAACAGAGTTGAACAAAAAGATTCTCAGGACCCTAGTCCATCTTCCATGTCAATACTCTGGCCTTCACAGCTTAAAAAAAAAAAAGGCAGCTGGAAAATATCAGTGGGAACTACCCTGGCTGGCACTTGATTGCACCATCCTGGGTGTCTGCATGTCGCAGAAGCCTTGTAATTGGACCAGACACCCAGGGGGCCGGCATTCCAATGCCGGCTAAGAATGTTTGCATCAGATTTGACCAGCTGCCACGGTGCATCCGCCATAGATGCTGGACTATATGGCTGAAAACCTTTCTGCGCAACTCTAGTCACTGATGGTAGTGCAAATTTTTAACTTATTTTCTTGTGTTTGCATTAGTAAAATGTATTCCTAACCCAGTGTTATGCGGTGTTCGGCTTTGCACTTGCTGGGTGTCATAGTGGCGTCGGACTCTGCTCACACCACTAAGTCTGACAAGCAGCCTGAAGTCTCTTAGTTGTTCAGCCTGACTCGGGCGTCGGCTGTTTTTAGCTTCACTGCTCTTCAGCAGGAGATAATTCCTGCGAGCTTGTGAGCGGTTACTAGGAGCTCACGCTGCTAAAACCATTCACAGCCGCCAAGGTACTGGATCTGGTTGCTTGATGCCGAATATAGCTCAGCTTTGCTTCAGCGATAATGGTCCTGATGTGTGGTGTGCTTACCTGTGTGGTGTGGAAATATCCTTGTTGTTAGTTATTTTCCTCCCTGTGTTTTATTTGCTCCTGGGTTGGTGGTGTCTCTTCTCTGTGACTGATTGCAGTGTCTTTGTGTTTTGGTTCTCCCCGTGTCTGTTATTTGTGAAGTTTGCTTCTTCAGTCCCAGCCCTCCCATGGGGTGGAAGAGAAGGGGTATTAGATCAGGGTTCGGACAGGAGTTATGGTTATGCTGGTGGCCCAGATCTAACTACCATCAAGCTTACCTCTGGGATAAGGGATAGCACAGGGTCCCTAGCTTCACAGCCAGCTTAGAGGTCCCTGCTTCAGTTACCCTATTTCCCCGTGACACCCAGGCACTAATATTATAATACAATCTCACAAGAATAACTTCAAGCAAGATGCTAACAGAACTGCAGATTTTGTAGAGAGGCAATTACAACAAGCCCATGTCTATACAGCGGCGGACTGGAGTGCCTGGGGCCCACCAGGAAAAATCAATCTTGGGGCCCACCAGCACCATGCAGTTACCGTACTGTATATAGCAGGGGTGGGATTCAAATTTTTAACAGGTTATCTGTAAACCCCGCCCATTTGAAAACCACACCCATTCTGTAACCACACCCATTATGTTAGTCACACCCATTTTCACGCAATTTCCTCAACCAAAAAATACAAGTAATTTAAAGTAAAATCTCCTTCCCCTTCCTCTCCTGTCCAGCATCAGTTGTTCCAGTCACTGTCAGTCTTATTGCATTAAATGATATTTCTACAGTTTTTAAAAATTATTACTAAAGGAGCCCTGCTAAAATTGGAATGGACGACCTTCCCCATACAGATCCCATCCCATTATGGCCTCTTTCCCCTGCAGATCCCATCCCATTATGGCCTTTTTCCCCCCTACAGATCCCATCCCATTATAGCCTCTTTTCCCCTGCAGATCTCATCCCATTATGACCTCTTTTCCCCTGCAGATCCCATCCCATTATGGCCTCTTTTCCCCTGCAGATCTCATCCCATTATGACCTCTTTCCCTTGCAGATCCCTTCCCATTATGGCCTCTTTACCCTGCAGATCCCATCCCATTATGGCCTCTTTCTCCTGCAGATCCCATCCCATTATGGCCTCTTTCCCCAGCAGGTCCCATCCCATTATGGCCTCTTTCCCCAGCAGGTTCCATCCCGTTATGGCCTCTTTCCCCAGCAGATCACATCCCATGTGCTCCTTTTCCCATATAGCTCCCATCTTATGTGGCCCCTCTCCCCATATAGCTGCCATCTTAATGCGGCTCCTCTCCCCATATAGCCACATATAGCTGCCATCTTAATGCAGCTCCTCTCCCCATATAGCCACATATAGCTGCCATCTTATGTGGCCCCTCTCCCCATATAGCCACATATAGCTGCCATCTTAATGTGGCCCCTCTCCCCATATAGCCACATATAGCTCCCATCTTATGTGGCCTCTCCCCATATAGCCACATATAGCTTCAATCTTAATGTGGCCCCCTCTCCCCATATAGCCACATATAGCTGCCATCTTATTGTGGCCCCTCTCCCCATATAGCCACATATAGCTCCCATCTTATATGGCCTCTCCCCATAGTCACATATAGCTGCCATCTTAATGTGGCCCCTCTCCCCATATAGCCACATATAGCTGCCATCTTAATGTGGCCCCTCTCCCCATATAGCCACATATAGCTTCCATCTTAATGTGGCCCCTCTCACCATATAGCCACATATAGCTGCCATCTTATGTGGCCCCTCTCCCTGCATCTTCGGGTCACTGAGCGCTTATCTGCTCCAAGCACCGGTGGCCTCTCCTCTGTCTTCCGTCCTCCTCCGCAGATCTCTGCACACTAAGGGTATGTGCGCACTAAGTGTTTTTTGGGCGTTTTTGGCCGCAGAAAAATGCACCCGCGGTAAAAACGCGATGCGTTTTTACGTTTTTGGCTGCGTTTTTGCTCACTGCTTTTTTATGCGTTTTTTATCAGTGAACAATGCCATTAAAGATTGTTGAAAAAAAGGATCTGATGTCATTTCCTTCTTCAATATGTTCTTCATTCTCCACTAGTGTATGCAGGAGAGCAGACAGCTGCAGAACTACAAGGCTCAGCATGCTCCATCCAGGACTGTATGCAGGAGTTTTTTGCCCTCCAAAAAAATGACGTGGGCTTCGCCATATTTTTGTATGCTAGCCAGGTACAGCAGGCAGCTATGGGCTGCCCCCAACCCCCAGCTGCCTATTTGTACCCGGCTGTGAACCAAAAATATAGGGAAGCCCCTTTTTTTTTATTTCATGAATTTCATTAAATAATTAAAAAAAAAATGACGTGGGCTTCGCCATATTTTTGAGTCCAGCCAGGTACAACTAGGCAGCTGGGGATTGGAATCCGCAGTGCAGGGTGCCCAAGCTTTCTGGGCACCCCCTCTGCGAATTGCAGTCCGCAGCCACCCCAGAAAATGGCGCTTTCATAGAAGCGCCATCTTCTGGCGCTGTATCCAACTCTTCCAGCTGCCCTGATGTCGGGTGGCTCGCTGGGTAATAATGAGGTTAGAGCTAGCTGTATATTATCAGCTGGCCCTAAGCCCGAAATTCATGCTGTCACGCCAATATTAGACATGGCCACCATGAATTTCTAGTAAAGATAAAAAAAAAACACAACACACAGAAAAATATTTTTATTAGAAATAAAACACAACACAATTAGTGACTCCATCTTTATTGAAATAAAGAACCCCCCTCCGCAGTAATCCTGGGTCAGGGTCCCGTGCCGTCCAATCCAGATCCAATATCATCTGATCGTTTGCTGGAAGGCAGAGCGATCAGATGATGTGTCAGGATCAAGGATGTGAATTCCATGACACAGCAGCTGATTGTATAAAAGCCGTTTATACAATCAGCTGATGCATCAGTGCAAAAAAAAAAGAAAAAAACCCCACATACTTCTGTGCAGACTCCTGTCAGACCGATCAATGCAGGAACCGGCGGTAATCAGCTGATAAAGTCTCCTGACGGCATCAGCTGATAGTTTAGCCGGCCGGGTAGTAAAAAGCCGGCGTCACCGCTGTCACTATCACTGTCAGCTGATTCCATCAGGTGACCGCATCAGGTGATCAGCGCCAGGTCCTGCAGCTATCGGAAGTGTCCCGGCCGTCTGCACACAGCCGGAGCCGCGGTACCGGGAGCGGACATGGCACCGGGAGGCTGCAGACAGGTGAGTATGAGGGGCCCCTGATCACTCCCCGGGACCCTGCACCCCCCCTCTGGGGCCCCCGTACACCCTTCCTGGGCCCCTGCTTGCTCTCCGGGCCCCCGCACCCCCCCCGGGGCCCCTGCTCGCTCCCCGGGCCCCCGCACCTCCCCGGGGCCCCTGCTTGCTCTCCGGGCCACCGCGCCCCCCCCCCGGGGGCCCCTGCCCTCCCCCGGGGCCCCCGCCTTCTATACTCACGTGCTGCTGCAGCCAGTGGGGTGACGCCGGTCCGTCCTCCGCAGCGCGATGCTGCCAGCACCTGCACAGGAAGGAAGAAGCAGTCATCACTCTGAGACTGCCTCCTCCTGCAGTGTCGCTGCACAGATGAGTCAGAGCCGCGCGGCACTGACAGTGACAGCAGGGAGAGCGGAGAGATCGCTCTTCCTGCTTGCCGCTCCAGAGGGAATGGGATTGTCACTAATCATATCGGCAATGTGCCGATATGATTAGTGAAATTACCGGCCGGGGGGGGGCCTCTCACACACATCCATAGGGGCCCAGGGGGGTAGGGAGGCGGGGCCTAGGGGGCGTGGCCATCAATAGCAGGGGCCCACCGGGGGTTCTCCCGACCTCCTGGTGGGCCAGTCCGCCCCTGTGTCTTATATACTTGATTTTGGTACATTGTCATCATGGAGTGCCTCACTCAAGCCCTCAAAATACTCAATATACATTCTCTTAAATGTAATATTCCTGGTTAAGTGGGTACTAAATGAATAGGGATGACAGGGGGGCAAGGACTGACTCAATTGTAAAAAGGACAAGACTAGCGCATACTCTCTTTGGAAAATCGCCCAAGTGCACCTGTACATTGACTAATATTGGTCAGTGTATTGTCTGCACACTTGCAAATTAATGGAAATGTTCATCAAAACATGGTTTTAGACAGACAACTTACCAACTGCCTCTAATACATATAATGCAAAAGGTTAGAAGTGTAGATATTTCCATGACAAAAGCTTTTCTCAATCAGTAACAAAATGACAGGCTGGGAGAATACATACACGCAGAATCATATGTGATTGTGGTTAGACAAAAAAATCTACAAAAATGTAACAAGAACATAAACTTTCCCTAGTTCAAAATAATTTTAAACTTATACAAGGTCACACAACTGAGAAACTTCCACAGGAAAATATTAAGTACTGAGTTGACTGTAATTTGGGTCGATGTGACCTAGGCACTAGATTGATGTGATGAGACCTTCTTTGATTTTGTGGCTTTTGTACATAGTGTACACGCTTCTAAATAGGACTTTATATACTGTCTTAAAAAATATAGCTATTATTTTGAAAAACTTTTCAGAACTAGCTATCATATGTACACAAAGAATAACACTGAATCTGACCATTGATTGCTAGCATTCCCAGAGCAGGCTTTAAACATGTCCCCCATACATAGCACTGCAGTGCCCTCATAAATCTGTAAATCTGTACACCTCTCTCTCTAAAACCAGCTCTCACCTGCTCCTCCATTTCTCTTTTCTATAGATTATTGTGGGCAGAAGCTGTAACCTGATCTCTCAGTAATTCTGGAAATCCATATAACCTCTGCCTCTGTAAAGAGAAGCCTAACAATGAAAAAAGCAAACAGACATGGGTTTGTTGTGGCACAATCATTTGGAGGTACAGTACAGACCAAAAGTTTGGACACACCTTATCATTCAAAGAGTTTTCTTTATTTTCATGACTGAAAATTGTAGATTCACATTGGAGGCATCAAAACTATGAATTAACACATGTGGAATGAAATACTTAAAAAAAAAAACTGTGAAACAACTGAAAATATGTCTTATATTCTAGGTTCTTCAAAGTAGCCACCTTTTGCTTTGATGACTGCTTTGCACACTTTTGGCATTCTCTTGATGAGCTTCAAGAGGTAGTCACCAGAAATGGTTTTCACTTCACAGGTGTGCCCTGTCAGGTTTAATAAGTGGGATTTCTTGCCTTACAAATGGGGTTGGGACCATCAGTTGTGTTGTGCAGAAGTCTGGTGGATACACAGCTGATAGTCCTACTGAATAGACGGTTAGAATTTGTATTATGGCAAGAAAAAAACAGCTAAGTAAAGAAAAACGAGTGGCCATCATTACTTTAAGAAATGAAGGTCAGTCAGTCCGAAAAATTTGGAAAACTTTGAAAGTGTCCCCAAGTGCAGTGGCAAAAACCATCAAACGTTATAAAGAAACTGGCTCACATGAGGACCACCCCAGGAAAGGAAGACCAAGAGTCACCTCTGCTGCAGAGGATAAGTTTATCCGAGTCACCAGCCTCATAAATCGCAGGTTAACAGCAGCTCAGATACCAGGTCAATGCCACACAGACTTCTAGCAGCAGACACATCCCTAGAACAACTGTTAAGAGAAGACTTTGTGCAGCAGGCCGTCATGGTAAAATAACTGCTAGTAAACCACTGCTAAGGACAGGCAACAAGCAGAAGAGACTTGTTTGGGCTAAAGAACACAAGGAATGGACATTAGACCAGTGGAAATCTGTGCTTTGGTCTGATGAGTCCAAATTTGAGATCTGTGGATCCAGCCACCATGTCTTTGTGCGACGCAGAAAAGGTGAACAGATGGACTCTACATGCCTGGTTCCCACCGTGAAGCATGGAGGAGGAGGTGTGATGGTGTGGGGGTGCTTTGCTGGTGACACTGTTGGGGATTTATTCAAAATTGAAGGCATACTGAACCTGCATGGCTACCACAGCATCTTACAGCGGCATGCTATTCCATCCGTATTGCGTTTAGTTGGACCATCATTTATTTTTCAACAGGACAATGACCCCAAAAACGCCTCAAGGCTGTGAAAGGGCTATTTGACTAAGAAGGAGAGTGATGGGGTGCTATGCCAGATGACCTGGCCTCCACAGTTACCAGACCTGAACCCAATCGAGATGGTTTGGGGTGAGCTGGACCGCAGAGTGAAGGCAAAAGGGCCAACAAAGTGCTAAGCATCTCTGGGAACTATTGGAAGACCATTTCTCGTGACTACCTCTTGAAGCTCATCAAGAGAATACTAAGAGTGTGCAAAGCAGTAATCAAAGCAAAAGGTGGCTACTTTGAAGAACCTAGAATATAAGACATATTATCAGTTGTTTCACACTATTTTGTGAAGTATTTCATTCCACATGTATTAATTCAATAGTTTTGATGCCTTCAATGTGAATCTACAATTTTCAGAGTCATGAAAATAAAGAAAACTCTTTGAATGAGAAGGTGTGTCCAAATTTTTGGTCTATACTGTATATGTAGCAAGACATGGGGAACATTTTGATCCCATGGGGGCGCTCCTTATCTGCAAATATTATTCAGAATCAAACAAGAAAAAATGATGTATGGCTGGTTTGTAACATCACAAGTAAAAAAACAAAAATTACTGTCCCAACAAAAATACTTGAAAATATTCAAAACTGAAGAACTATCTCTCCATAGCCAGGAATGCTCATTACCAGTGGTTGCACCTTACATAGTGACCCTATACTTGAAATTATGGGCATTAGAGGTGTGGTGGGGAAGATATTTTTATGTTTTCGGAAGACCATAGAATTTTGGTGTCACAGGATGATCTCTTATATTTGAGTTTTGTTGGTAATAACTCCTAACGTTAGACCGTCATAAAGGCATTTAGAAAAAGAATGTTTAAAAATACACGTGGGATATTAAAGGGTTATATGTATCTTTATCATGGACGATGTCTTGTACCAATTTGGCATATACAGTGGGGAAAAATAGTATTTAGTCAGCCACCAATTGTGCAAGTTCTCCCAATTAAAAAGATGAGAAAGGCCTATAATTGACATCATAGGTAGACCACAACTATAAAAGACAAAATGAGAAAACAAATCCAGAAAATCGCCTTGTCTGATTTGGCAAGATTTTTTTTGCAAATTATGGTGGAAAATAAGTATTTAGTCACCTAAAAACATGCAAGATTTCTGGCTGTCACAGACCTGTAACTTCTTCTTTAAGAGGCTCCTCTGTCCTCCACTCATTACCTGTAGTAATAGCACCTGTTTGAACTTGTTATCAATATAAAAGACACCTGTCCACAACTTCAAACAGTCACACTCCAAATTCCACTATGTTAAAGACGAAAGAGCTGTCGAAGGACACCAGAAACAAAATTGTAGCCATGCACCAAGCTGGGAAGACTAAATCTGCAATAGGCAAGCAGCTTGGAGTGATGAAATCAACTGTGGTAGCAATAATAAGAAAATGAAAGACATACAAGAGCACTGATAATCTCCCTCGATCTGGGGCTCCACACAAGATCTCACCCCATGGGGTCAAAATGATCACAAGAACGGTGAGCAAAAATCCAAAAACCACATGGGGGACCTAGTGAATGACCTGCATAGAGCTGGGACAACCGTAACAAAGGCGACCATCAGTAACACACTAGGCCGCCAGGGACTCAGATCCTGCAGTGCCAAACGTGTTACCCTGCTTAAGCCAGTATATGTCCAGGTCCGTCTGAAGTTTGAGTGTATTTGGATAATTCAGAAGAGTATTGGGAGAATGTCTCATGGTCTAATGAAACCAAAGTAGAACTGTTTGGTAGAAACACAACACGTGTTTGGAGGAGACAGAATGCTGAGTTGCATCCAAAGAACACCATACATACTGTGAAGCAATATCATGCTATGGGGCTGTTTCTCTGCAAAGGGACCAGGACAACTGATGGGGCCATGTATTGTGAGATTTTGAGTGCAAACCTCCTTCCATCAGCAAGGGCATTGAAGATGAAACGTGGCTGGGTCTTTCAGCATGATAATGATCCCAAGCACACCTCCAGTGCAATGAAGGAAGGGCTTCGTAAGAAGCATATGAAGGTCCTGGAGTGGCCAAGCCAGTCTCCAGATCTCAACACCACAGAAAAACTTTGGAGGGAGTTGAAAGTCCGTGTTGCCCAGCGACAGGCCCAAAGCATCACTGCTCTAGAGGAGATCTGCATGGAGGAATGGGCCAACATACCACCAACAGTGTGTGCCAACCTTGTGGAAACTTACAGAAAACATTTGACCTCTGTCATTGCCAACAAAGGATATAAAACAAAATATTGAGATGAACTTCTGTTATTGACTAAATACTTATTTTCCACCATAATTTGCAAAAAAAAAATCTTACCAAATCAGACAAGGCGATTTTCTGGATGTTTTCTCATTTTGTCTTTCATACTTGTGGTCACCTATGATGTCAATTACAGGCAAATCTCATCTTTTTAAGTGGGAGAACTTGCACAATTGGTGGCCGACTAAATAATTTTTTCCCCACTGTAGATCACAATCTATGACAACAACATTGCCAATTTTGTCAAACTGACATATAATCAATTGGGAATTATTTTGTAATTGTTGGATAGCAGCATAATTATATATTATTTGAATTCTTGGAGTGTGCTTGAGAATGTGTGTTTTCATTAAGAGTTTTTAAATCTTTTTCTACTAAAGTGTGGAGAAGATCTAGAGCTGGTATTCTATCCTGTAGAGCATAGTATATTCAAATAGTATGTTCGAAATGTATATCCTGGTCCTGATATTAACGATTTTTTTTTGAGCCATATGTATTTAAATGTTGTAAGGTCATGAGAGCCATTTGCTCTGAAAAGTCATTATAATTACCTTTGTCATGATCAATTTGATTCATTGCTATTTTCATAAAAAAAATGTTGTCTCACCACAAGAAGCCTAGAAAAACGATTCACATCACATGTGGTATGGAAAAGATCAAAATCCTTTCTAGGTACAAAAGTGAGCCCCTTCGCAAGCACCTCGATCTGGGCCACAGAAAGTAGATTGGAGTGGGGACAATTAAATTATCTAAAGACATATCTAGCGATGATATTGCTTCCCTGTTGATATAGTTTTGCATCATCGTGTCTTTTCTCATCTCCTTCTCCTCTTATAAGAGCCCAGGCCGCTGTGTAGAACATAAAAATCACTTTATAATACTTACCTGAACAGTCGCTGCGGTGGAGTTGGCCCATATGGGCATCTTCGTTCTCCAGTGCCGGCGCCTCCCCTTTTGGCCATTTTCATCCTCCTTCTGAAGCTTGTGTGCATGACGCGTTCTACGTCATACACACTCGCCAGTCCCGCACAGGCACACTACAATACTTTGATCTGCTCTGCTCAGGGCATATCAAAGTGCGCCTGCGCAGGACCTCAATGTCGGCGCGTGTGCATGACGTAGGACGCGTCTTGTAGCCCGGCTTCAGAAGAAGGATGACAAAGATGGCTGAAAGAGGAGGCGCCGGCACCGGAGAACGAAGACACCTATCTGAGCCAACTCCACCGAAGGGGCCGTTTAGGTAAGTATTATAAAGTGATTATTACGTTCTATACAGCGGCCTGGATTCTTATATACAGCATGTTAGAATGTTATAAGAGCCCAATGGTGGTGGCCACAGCTTATAGGCCCCAAAACTGGTGACAGGTTCCCTTTAACTCTTGCTAGCCTGCCTATGAATCAGCACACAGGAAGTCGATGCCGAGCCTGTCTTTGTTGATGCCAGACACCAGAGAAACCATTGGGCGGAGTGTCAAACTCTACAATCTGAACAGAGCCTGACAACATGACAGTCGGCTAAGTTTGTGCAAAACTCAGTGTCACATCCATTCGGTGCCAAAGACCAGTCGAACACTTACTTCTTGGAGCACAGGTTCTCTGGAACGGTGTAGGTCCCAGCGGTCAGACCTTTATTGATAGAGGTTAACTTCCAAGTTCGAGACAACCCCATTAATTTAGCTGAAAAATTGAGTTCACAACCCAGCCATTCAAATAGGTGTGAAAATAAAAAAGGTATAAAATGTCATTAATAATATTTAGATTTTTTAGCCCCAAATACATGCATTCAAATAATAATAAAAAAGAAAACCCTATAGTTGGACAATAAATCTATAGCACAACCAAGATTTGAGGTGATGCTTTGACTGCACACCTGACTCTGTTTAGCTGCTTATTATTTTATGCAGTTTTGTTGCTCAGAAACTCATAAATGGCATTTATAGCTTTTATCTAAACTCTGCCACAATAAAAGTGAATACATATAATTGGGCCAGATAAAATTAGAACTTGTTTGTTAAAGGTGTATTGGTATAAAAAGGGTAAAACCAACATTATAAATGTAATCTTTAGTATTACTATGTACCTAATGGTTTTAATAAAAGTGACATCTTTCTACTCCACAACTATTCATACAAATTCTGTGTTTCTACACATTGGAGCGGTATATTGATGCGGTGTATGGATTGTTACCTCACTGTAGTAGACATCCAGTACGCCAGCATCTTCCTTCATTGCTGCTTCTTCGTCGATATTTGGTGTGATCTTCTTGAATACAGAACAGCCACTATGAAAAAGTTCTGATAATAAAATATATAGTTTACTCAGGATTACTTCATTCACAAAGTAACTGTCACACAAGATCATAGTCACCTGCTCGATAAGGAACCAGAAACAAAAAATCAGGTCACCCAGGTCTTGCAGACTCCAATAGAGAACAGGTGCTCGGAGATGGCCGGCCCGGCCAAAAATTCCAGGAAAACAGAGAAGATCCAGCACTCGTGTTCAATGTATATAAAACTTGACTTTTATTTATATTCCATTAAAAATCCAATGTCAATCACATCCAGAATATAAAATCCCCATGAAAGATGAGATGTGGTGATGGTACGCGTTTCGAGCTGACACGCTCTTAATCTCAATCCATTGAGATTAAGAGCGTGTGGGGATTTTCATGGGGATTTTTTTTTTTTTTTAAACCAAATTTTTATTTCTTTTATTGTAATGGTAAAATAGGGTACAGAATGAAGAAAATAAGGGTCAACAAATCAAAATATTAAATAACATAGTCTCTACAATTTATCGATCAAATATTTGTCACGGTCATCAAATTTTCTCCTTCCCCTTCTTCGTCAATCTATATTTCCATTATTCAGTCTCTGCTACCCCCCTTCAGCAGTCCTTGATAACTTGTTACAAACATTACTTATAAACACTATCCCTCCCATTCCCCCCTCCCCTCTCCATGCGACACAACCCAGAATTTGGCCAACTATACTTTCAGCTCGCACAGGGACCCTGACAGGTCTTCCTTCATGTACCATTCCGTAGACACAAATGTGGACATTATTTGTATTATTTCTTCTCTAGAACATATAACGCTTATGAACTTTCTCCATTTACTGAAAAATTTTGCTGTCATCCTTTCTTTACACCTCTCCACCATCACCTTCTCCAACATGAGCGTTTTTTTCAATTGATTAACAAGTTCTTCTTTTGTTGGTATTTCCTTCACCAGCCACTTTTGAAGAATAGCCCTTTTACTTATCATTGCTATATCATGGAAAAGATTCGGTAACTTATCTCCCCCTTTCTCTCCCTCCTCCCGATGCTGATAGTGAAATAACCAGACCATTGGATCTAACTCTACATTTCTATTCCAGATTTTCCTCACTACCCCTTGAACTTGTTTCCAAAATCTTTCAATCCTTTCGCTCTGCCATATCCCATGATATAGATCTGTTTTTTTCAGTACCACAATTTGGACAACTCATCATTTTATCTGGATTTCTTGCATTCAGTATATTAAATCCATAGATAGCTCTATGTATGATCCTGAATTGGGTATCTCTTAAGTTCTCATTCACAATCTTCTTTCTCATCACCATCCAACCATTCAAAATCTTCTCCTCCACCTCTTGATCTCCCAACTGCTTTGCCCACCCTTCCAACATTCTTCCTGATATGTTAGGGACTAACACTTCTCTCATATTTCCATAAAGACTTGATATATTTGTGGCATGAATGTCCCTACATATGATCGCATCCATCTGATTTGCCTCATATTCGTTATTTATGTTGTATAGTTTCTTCATTATCCCTTGTTTCACCTGTTCAAACTGGAGAGTCTGGAGTGGGCGCAAGTCATACTTTGCCCTCAACTCCTCACACGTCATCCATCTCCGTTCTGTATCATGCATCCGGTTTTTTAGAGTTCCAATCCCTTTTTCCCCTCCATTCTTTAAAGAGATAATTTTCTCTTCCCTGTGGAAAGTCAGAACAAGCCCATATATTAAGGAATTTGGAGATGTTCCAGGCTAACCCGAACTTTTTCCTAACCGCCTTCCAAGTCATCACTGTGTCTCTACAAATCAGTGAGTGTTTAATGTTGGGCGGCAAATTTGGAATGGAGGTATGTAGGATTGAACTCAGGTCCCAAGCTTTACAAAATTCAGCCTCTATATCCCAGTCAGAATACCTACTTGTTTGTCTAATCCAATCGACTACATGTCTTAAGATACAGGCCAAATTGTACCCCCTGATGTTAGGTAGTCTGATCCCTCCATTTTCCGTTGATAACATTAGCTTTTTGGCACTAATCCTCGGCCTATATCCCTTCCACAAAAAACGTGAGAACGCTTTTGTCAATCTGTTCACATCCGAGTGTTTAAGAAGCAATGGGATTGTCTGCATTGGATAGAGAAGCTTGGAAAAGCTCATCATTTTTATTAGATGATTTCTTCCCAGAAGAGTCAATGGCAAATTTGCCCAACCTTGCAGTTCACGTTCAATTTTCTCAATCAAAGGGGAATAATTTAATGAATATATGATCTTAGTATCCCTCCCAACCTGTACTCCCAAGTATTTAATTGTATTTCTAGCTATTGGAATGTCACATAATGCACCCCTCTCCCCCTCCGCTCTCTTTCCGTCCAAGAAGAGAATTTCACATTTGTTTTTGTTAAGTCTAAACCGTGCTAACCTCCCAAACTCCTCAATTTGTTCTATGACTCTACTCAATTGCGTTTTAGGTTTGCTCATGAACAGGATTATATCGTCAGCAAATAAGGCTGAGTGCAATGACTTCCTCCCTACCTTGATCCCTTCAAACCACCCCCCCTCATTCAAACGTCTAGCCAGTGGTTCAATAGCCAAGTTAAACAATAGTGGTGACATCGGGCATCCTTGCCTGGTTCCCTTCATCAAAGGAAATGTTTTTGACAGAAATCCCGGGGTACTCACTCTTGCCTGAGGATTTGCATAAAGGACCCTCACTAAATTCCTAAAAGCTCTGTGTAAGCCCAGGTGATCTAACATGGGGATTTTATATTCTGGATGTGATTGACATCGGATTTTTAATGGAATATAAATAAAAGTCAAGTTTTATATACATTGAACACGAGTGCTGGATCTTCTCTGTTCACCTGTTCGATAGTATGCTTCCAGGATTGTGACAGCAGTCTATTTAGAGCCTCACAAAACCCTCTTGATGATTTACGGAATATTAGAGCAGGGGGACTTTTAGTCCAGGAGAAGCATAACACTAGGATAGGGTCCCACCAAATAAGGTCACCTTGCTGCGGTAGATGGGCACACAAGAATTGGCCAATTTTTGCGCAAAACACCTTCATTTTGCTAAGTATATTCTATATAGCATTAATGCAGTTTAAATTTCATATATTCTATGTTTGCATATGTCTTGGCGCTTACAGAGTACTGCTGTACTTTTTTATTTGTGTTTTGTGTAGTTATAGCAGTTGGCACCTGTTCACACTTGCTATATTTGGAGATTATTATTATTATTATTATTATTATTTATTATTATAGCGCCATCAATTCCATGGCGCTTTACATGTGAAAGGGGTGTACATAATAGGGACAAGTACAATAATCATAAACAATACAAGACACAGACAGGTACAGGAGGATAGAGGTCCCTGCCCGTGAGGGCTCACAGTCTAACTGCAATTTTTGTTGTTTTTTTTTTTACTCTTATTCTAAATGTGCTCTCCACCCATCAGCCACAGAGTGGTTTTAATTAGTGCTAAATCCTATCTGCCCATGTATTTGTAGACTTTTAGTCTAGGAAAGTCATGACACTTGGATAGGGTCCCACCAAAAAAAAGGTCACCTTGCTGCGGTGATGGGCACACAAGCATTAGCCAATTTTTGCACAAAGAACTTTCATTTTTCTAACTTTATTCTATATAGCATTAATGCGGTTTAATTTCATATATTCTATGTTTGCATATGGCTTGGCGCCTACAGAGTGCTGCTGTACCTTTTTGTTTGTGTTTGGTGTAGTTCTAGCAATTGGCACCTGTTCACACTTGCTATATTTGGAGATGCAGTTTTTTTGCCTCCTATTCTAAATGTGCTCTCCATCCATCAACCACAGAGTGGTTTTAATTAGTGCTAAATCCTATCTGTTCATGTATTTGTAGACTTTTAGTCCAGGAGAGGCATGACACTAGGATAGGGTCCCACCAAAAAATGTCACCTTGCCGCAGTTGATGGGCCCACATGAGTTGGCCAATTTTTGCAAAAAAAAAACTTAGAAAAATTAAGTATATTCTATATAGCATTAATGCGGTTTACATTTCATAAATTCTATGTTTGCATTTGTATTGGTGCTGCTGTACCTCTTTTGTATGCGTTTTGTGTAGATATAGCAGTAGGCACCTGTTCACACATGTTTTATTTGGAGCAGCAGTTTTTTTTTAATTTTTATATTAGAGGGGTTGTTTGATGAAGATAACCCTGCTCTGTTAGCCTTATCAGGGTACATAGATTGCTTGGGTCCCCTTTTTATAAGCAAGAACTGGCATCCACTTTGGACTAAAAACTGCAATTTTTGTACAAGGAAGCAATTCATTTTTGCACGACATCTGCTGAATCCTATCCCTTTAATAATTATCTAATTATTTACAAGATAGAAATGACAACCAGCAACTCCAAAAAACAATAGCACACTGGTATATATATATATAACATAAATGGCAGGTAAAATGGAAGCATTATAAAAATCGAGTAGTACATATTAAACATGCCATATAAATCCATTCAGAAATGCAAAACTTACTTTTTCTGTAGAGGAATTCAGCAACTAGGGCAGCTACATGGATGCAACACATTGCAGCCTAGAAACAGAAAAAAATATATTTTTAGAATATTTGCATTGTATGCACATATTTACCATAATTTTAGGTAGACATTTCTTTCATTTTAAAACAAAAACATTTTTCTAAAAATGTGCAACTTTTTGAGCTAAAAAGCTGCAAAAAGGCTAATAACAAAAATAAAGACAATTTTTGACTTTGTGCAAAATTCTTGGACCGACTGCGCCATTTTGAAGGATTAGGTGCAAAAAAATCATCAAGGAAAACCATAAGACAAAATAAGAAGAGGGACTTAAAATAACCAGCAAATGATGACTCGGAAGCAAAGTTTGGTACATCCATAATCGTACTTACCTGAAGAATTATGTTGCCAGGTTGGTCATTTTTACCACACAACGAACGCCGCAAAACCAAAACTAACAAATCTATGCTAGAATTGCATTTTTTTACCATATCACATTACATGAATGGTGTCATTTTAAGCTACAATTCATCCCGCAAAAAAATAAAGCCCTCATACGTCTGAGAATAAATGAATAAATAAAAAAGTTATGAATCTCGGAGGAAGAGGGGAATAAAAAAAAGAAAGTACATAACATAAAAATAGGCCACTGGGGGTAGAGGTTTATCAATCTTTTAACTCATCCTGTTTCTCCCCGAAAATAAGACCTACCCCAAAAATAAGCCCTAGCAGGATTTTTCGGCCTTTTTGGAGCATGCTTAAAATATAAGCCCTACTCCAAAAATAAGCCCTAGTTGCAGATCATCATACTAATAGTATATTGAAATAGGGCTTGGGCAGCATTTTCAGTAGATGTAACTTTTATTGGTGTACATTGTTGTAAGCCCCGGAAGGTTATAGTCACTTGCCGGCTAGTTAATGAATGGATAGTCACCCCTTCTTTCTGCACATAATCATGCCCACCTCTCTGCCGGTGATAGTGATTCACACAGACAGTCATCGCAGGATCGCAGCGCAATGTTCACACTGGCCGATGGCTTCTCTGACCCGAGAGTGTCAGCTGCATAGAAATAGATGCCGACACACTCAGGTCAGAAGAGCCGCTGGCCAGTGCGAGCATTGCGCTGCGATCCTGCGATGACAGTCTGAGGGAATCACTGACACCTGACACAGAGGAGTGAGAGGGCAAGGGGGGGAATATTCATTATTTCATTAACACAATTTCCAATCACTGACACCGGCAGAGGTGTGGGTGGGATTATGGGTAAGAAGAGGTGTGAATATTCATTCCATTAATTAGTCTGCAAGTGACTATAAACCTCCGGGGCTCACTGCAAGGTAAATATTATGGGCGAAGGAAGCGGTGAATATTCATTTTTCGTTAACTGGAGACCTAATCACTGACATCAATACAAAATTTAAGACATTCCCGAAAATAAGCCCTAGTGCATCGTTTGGAGCCAAAAATAATATAGGACACTGTCTTACATAAATGCAACCCACTTGCCATACTTTGGATCTATAATTAAAGTCCATAATCTAGTTTTTCAGTGTATAGATGTTGAACCCCATCATAACACTTGTGCATTTCATACTATATGTAAAAGATAAGTGACATTAAAAAAAAAATCACAAAAAACACACAACTCAAGGTCTACACAAGACACCCACCTCCGAGCAGTCTCCATTTTTCACATGGATCTTGGCCATACTCTCCAGCCAGGTTTTTCTAAGCTCAGGTGTACTAGCATACGACTTGGCCAAGCTATACTGTAGATCTATAAGCATCTCAGGATCTCGCTCGTGTTCCTTCATCTGAGCTGTTGCCATGATTACTGTACGGATTCTCTTTGTAAGATCTTTCACTTCTGAGGGAAACGCTATTGACTGCTTTACATAACATTAAGCAATGGGGGAAAAAAAAATTCGGTGAGCAACACATTTATGTAATATATAGTAAAAATAAACCCTAATTTAGGTGTTGGTCAAGAATTGATGATTTCAGAAAGCCTTTCCATATAGTAGCTACAGGCAAATGCCACTCATGGAAGTCAAAACACCGACGCTCATACAGAGAAATAAGTATTAAAATATATATTTTATTAAATATAAAAGAATTAAAAATGAAAAATATTTCTCTTGTAATATCACAGTGACTAGGGTCAATAAAAGCCAAGACAGAGTTTCTCAAAGGCAACAACAGAAAAGTTGGAAAGTGAAGGACCGTTACCGGTGATCAATGACTATGACAATGCTCACATAAAAAAAATATAGAGCTGCCAATAGGATCATGAAATATCAGAATAATGAAATAGAGTTAGAAGTCTATATTAAGATATAAACCCATTAGCATAAATAGTAATTCCGAAGTCAAGGTAACATGCCTGTATAAAGTAAAAGTAGATGTTGTGTTTACCTGTATCCAGAGTCTATTAAATCTGTGTGTCTGCAGCCCGATGCGCGTTTCGTCGTAATCTGACTTCCTCAGGGGGTTTGATATGCGAATCATTTTTTATTCTTTTGTATTTAATAAAATATATATTTCAATACTTATTTCTTTGTATGAGTGTTGCTGTTTGACTTCCATGAGTGGCATTTGCTTATAGCTACTATATGGAAAGGCTTTCTGAAATCACATATTTATGTAAGTCTATCAACTTCATATTTATGTAAGTCTATCACTTCTTGGCTATGACTTTTGTCTATTAGAGGCTTCTACCTTTGCTTTCTACAAATTATATAAAACAAAAAGTTCAAAAGCAACAAACTCTTGTACATTCTTGTAAGTAAATCCGTGTAACAATACAATAGATTTCGTTACACTTTTGCAACACTTTAATTTAGCACGTTTTCTGTTTGATATCCGCGTTTTTAATTCTGGGTATCAACTATAGTCAAGCAGGGTAGTTAAAAAAGTCTGGACACATTATAATCAAGTAACTTTAAATATCAAGACTATCCCATTAACTCAAAGTTTAGGCACCCCAGGTCAAAATTTACTGTTATTTTGAACAGTTAAGTAAGTTGAAGATGAAATAATCTCTAAAAGGCATAAAGTTAAAGATGACACATTTCCTTTGTATTTTAGGCACAAAAAAATTATCATTTTGATGTTTTCCATTTTTAAATTAACAAAAAAGGAAGATGGAACGATGCAAAAGTTTGGGCACCCTTCATGGTTAGTACTTACTAACACCCTCTTTGGCATGTGCCACAGCTTGTAAACACTTTTTGTAGCAGACAAGAGTTTTTCAATTCTGTTTCAGGGGTTTTCATCCATTCTTCCTTGGAAAAGTCTTCCAGTTCTGTGAGATTCCTGGCTCATCTTGTATGTACTGCTCTTTTAAGATCTAGCCACACATTTTCAGTGATGTTCAGATCAGTGGACTGTAAGGGCCACTGTAAAACCTTCAGCTTGCGCCTTTTGAGATCGGCTATTGTTGATTTTGATGTGTGTTTAGGATCACTATCCATTTGTAGAAGTCATCCTCTTTACACCTACAGCTTTTTTACAGATGTTGCTATGTTTGCATCAAGAATTTATTGAAATTTAATGGAATACAATCTTCCCTCTACCTGTGAAATGTTCCCCATTCCATTGCCTACAACACAACCCGAAAGCATGATTGATCCACCTCCATGCTTAATGGTTGGCAATACATTCTTTTCCTGAAATTCTTTGCCCTTTTTTCTCCACACATCTTTGATCATTGTGGCCAAGAAGTTCTATTTTAACTTTATCAATCCACAGGACTTATTTCCAAAATGCATCAGGTTTGTTTAGATGTTCTTTCGAATTGTATGGTGAGGACGCAGGAGAGGTTTTCTTCTGATGACTCTTCCATGAAGGCCATATTTCTGCAGATGTCCATGAACAGTAAAACAATGTACCACAACTCCAGATACTGCTAAATCTTCCTGAAGGTCTTTTGCAGTCAAGTAGGGGTTCTGATTTGCCTCTCTAGCAATCCTATGAGCATGTCTCACATAAATTTTGCTTGGTCTTCCAGACCTTATTTTGACAACCACTGTTCCTGCTAACTGCCATTTCTTAATTACATTTCAAACTGAGGAAAAGGCAACTTGAAAACACTTTGGTGTCTTCTTATTGTCTTCTCCTTCTTTGTGGGCCTCTGCCATTTTCAGAGCGCTAGGCAGCTGTTTAGAAGAACCATGGCTGCCGTTTTTTTTTTTTTTTTTTTTTGGCACAATGTTAGAGGAGGCTGAATTTTTATAAAGCTGAGAAATTGCATCCGCTGACCTTTCTTAACAATGTTAGTGAATAAACCATAACCCTAACAGGTTAATTAAGGTCTGAAACCTTGGTCAAAGTTATCTGAGCACACAAATCTTCAAGGATGCCCACATTTTTGCATTGGCCCATTTTCTTTTTTGTAATTTTTAAAATTTAAAAGATGAAAATATTTCAGCAAACTAGACTTAATGGTGTGGATTTTCCACTCCTTTGAGGGAGGAGTAGGAGGAGGACCGAACACGCCGGAAAAGAGGAAATACGCAATAATGCATGACATAGCCATGATAGCTAAGCGTTGCATCTTAAAACACTGGATTCAAAGGGAGGGCCCATCCATAAAGGAGGTTGTGGGCGAACTACACAACCTTCTGAGGTGGGAAAAACTAGAAGCGGAGAGGGATAAAGATGGGTTGACAGCCAAGTTTTTTGTGAGATGGAGACATTTTATTGAAAGCCAATTCACACAGGGAGAAATAATTAACCTGATGGCACCTTTTGTTCACTCAGAGTGGTATATCCTGAGCGATATTCAGGACAGCCTGGGTAAACTGAGAATCACCTAGGAGGGGGCTCTGGCGGGAGGGGGAGACGAGACGGTTGGGAATACCAAGACACGCTAGCAAAATTGAAATCATTCAGGGACGACACAGAGATTTAACGAATTGTATTGCATATGTTATATTATATTTCATTACCTATGTTTTGGTTTAATGTTACTGTATACTATCTTAAATCGAACAGCAACATGGAACTCCAAATTGGGGTATCACCCACCTCTATGTCACATTTTGTCAGACGAATGTTCTTCTTTTGCAATGATACTTGTCATGTTTTTACAAATTTGAAAAATCAATAAAAAACGTTTTGGAAAAAAAAAAAGATGAAAATATAATTTTTGTTGCCTAAAATACAAAGGAAATGTGTAATCTATAACTTTATGCCTTATGGAGATCATTTCATCTTCAACCTGCTTAACTGTTTACAATAACAGTAATTTTGACCAGGGGTGCCCAAACTGTTGCCTCTGTAGCCATGTGGTTTTCTAGGTGAAACAATCAAGTAAGTATTTGACAAACAATTAGCTTCAGTGGTACAGTACAGACCAAAAGTTTGGACACACCTCCTCATTCAAAGAGTTTTCTTTATTTTCATAACTCTAAAAATTGTAGATT
The DNA here is from genome assembly GCF_048569485.1 of Anomaloglossus baeobatrachus. Classification (NCBI taxonomy): domain Eukaryota; kingdom Metazoa; phylum Chordata; class Amphibia; order Anura; family Aromobatidae; genus Anomaloglossus; species Anomaloglossus baeobatrachus. Next base: position 55,991,787 of record NC_134361.1, on the reverse strand, counting down.
CACATTGAAGGCATCAAAACGATAAATTAAAACGTGGAACGAAATACTTAAAGTGTGAAACAACTGAAAATATGTCTTATATTCTAGGTTCTTCAAAGTAGCCACCTTTTGCTTTGATTACTACTTTGCACACTTTTGGCATTCTCTTGATGAGCTTCAAGAGGTAGTCACCGGAAATGGTTTTCCAACAGTCTTGAAGGAGTTCCCAGAGATGCTTAGCACTTGATGGCCCTTTTGCCTTCACTCTGCGGTCCAGCTCACCCCAAACCATCTCAATGGGGTTCAGGTCTGGTGACTGTGGAAACCAGGTCATCTGGCGTAGCATTCCATCACTCTCCTTCTTAGTCAAATAGCCCTTACACAGGCTGTAGGTGTGTTTGGGGCTATTGTCCTGTTGAAAAATAAATGATGGTCCAACTAAACGCAAACCGGATGGAATAGCACACCGCTGCAAGATGCTGTGGTAGCCATGCTGGTTCTGTATGCCTTCAATTTTGAATAAATCCCCCAACAGTGTCAGCAGCAAAGCACCCCCACACCGACACACCTCCTCCTCCATGCTTCACGGTGGGAACCAGCCATGTAGAGTCCATCCGTTCACCTTTTCTACAAAGACACGGTGGTTGGATCCAAAGATCTCAAATTTGGACTCATCAGACCAAAGCACAGATTTCCACTGGTCTAATGTCCACTCCTTGTGTTCTTTAGACCAAACAAGTCTCTTCTGCTTGTTGCCTGTCCTTAGCAGTGGTTTCCTTGCAGCTATTTTATCATGAAGGCTGCTGCACAAAGTCTCCTCTTAATAGTTGTTCTAGAGATAAGAAGGTGTGTCCAAACTTTTGGTCTGTACTGTATTTGGCTACCGTGTGGCTACCACATGTGGTCTTAACTCACGAGTCTTTGACTGATGAAACAATTTCCACTGCACAACCACTTCTCATTAATGATTGCATAATTATATTTAATATACCACTATTGAAAATTACAACCTCTATGGTCAACTATAAACGATAATCCATAAGCATTTCTAGCAGGCAGCTTCTCAGAAATGACACATCAAATATGTTTTACTGGATTTCCTCTGTATTTCTAGCAATCATTAGGAAACACTGGTATTTCAAGCAAATTAAACAATTTCTAAGAAAGTAAATAAATAACCGGACACATACCTTCATCGCTTTGTCACTGTTTGCAAAATTATTAATAATAGAAAGTGATTCCTGGAATCTGGATCCTCCACTAAGAGCCACATCCGCAATCAGCTGACTTACAGCAATTATGATCTGGAAAAGAGAAAACAATACCTTCTTATAAAAAATATAACCTGGTATCTAACAATCCTACTACAAACACTTTTATAATGACCAGTGCAGACAAAGAGAACGATCATTAATCATAAGGCTCATTGTGCTGAAAATATATAAAATTGCTGCATGAAAACGAGTGTGCTTTACTCTCCTAGGTGGAACGCGCCGGAGTACAAAACACAGATTTTGAAATATTTTCATTACACTAATTTTTGTTAGTCTATGTTCACACAGACATATTTTGGTCAGTATTTTACCTAAGTATTTGTAATCCAAAACCAGGAGTGGGTAAAAAAATATAGAGGTGGTGCCGTGTTTCTATTATACTTTTCCTCTGATTGTCCCACTCCTGGTTTTGGCTACAAATACTGAGCCAAAAAAACTTACCAAAATACTGCCATGTGAATGTAGCCCATAATGCTGGATCCTACCTGCCCATAAATTTGTAGGCTTTTAGCTCGGGAGAGGCATGATATTAGGAAAGGGTCCTGTGAAAGAAAAACGCCTTGCCGTGGATGATGGGCTCTCATGACTTGGCCAATTTATGCACCAAGTACCTTCATTTTTAAAAGTATAGTCCATATAGCAATAATGTAATTTAAAGGGGTTGTCTACTACTTTTACATTGTCACTACTTTTACATTGATGGCCTGTCCAAAGGATAGGTTATCAATTTATCATCGTCTGGAGGACGACACCACGCATTCTCGACAATTAGCTGTTCTCTGTCCCGGCGGTGGCAACAGGAAATGCTCAGTTCCGGAGCTGCTTCGTCTTCTGATAGCGGCTGGGCACTGCATATCCGCCTCCTATTGATTAGAATGGAGCCGCTATCAAAAGATGGAACAGCTCCGGAACTGAGCACTGCCGGCTGCCTGCCGGGACCGAGAACAGCTAATTGACAGGGGTGCAGGGTGTCAGACCCCAGCCGATCAGACATTAATGACCTATCCTAAGGATAGGCCATCAAAGTAAAAGTAGTGGACAACCCTTTTATGTTTCATATGTTCAATGTTCACATATATCTTGGTGCTTACAGGGTGCTGCTGTATTCTTTTATTCGGTATTATGCAGTTATAGCGACTTGTACCTGTTCACACAGTCTTTTTTCAGTTTGGAGGTGATGGTCAGTTTTGGAATGTAGCCTTAGACAGTGTGGGCTGTCAGGTGTCTGCTATGTGCAATATCTGCATTGTGTATAATACAGAACACATTGAGAGCTAATACATGACACTTTACTTGTTGGTCTGTGATTTGGCATTGGATCAGGAGGCCTATAGAATGAAGACCGCGGAAAATTTGGAAACCACGCCTGCAGATGGAGATATAGCCATAAGGGATACAACCACTTTCCAAATATTCCTTATGAGAACTTCAGAGTGGAAACTTTTATAATTGAATTTACTATGAAGGGAGAACTAAAAAAAACTCCAACAAACCTCTATACAAATAAGGTCTCAAGCCAAGTTCAATGACAATGATACTAGCTGTGGTCAAGCTTCCACAATCATGACTTTCTAAAGCAAGCTTTTTTTTTTAAAAAAAAAAAGTAGAAACTTTTTGCCATTATATGGATGCTATTTGCAACAATGACACACAATTGTCAGGAAGTTTCTGGCCAAAAATTAATAGAATCTTAATATTTACTAAAGTTTTATAGATCTCTCACGGGAATGTCTTCCTTTTCTCTTGACATCGCTAACCTTCAGAATGGCTGTCTCCTTCTTATGTCTGGGATTAGAAAAGGAGCAACATCTAAAAGCCACATCTTTGAAGAAACATATCCATTAGTACTATCTGCGATTAGATTCAACATTAAATGGCGTCTAAGTTGTTCCGTCTAGTGTATTTTAGTTCTAGATTACTGAAGTGTTGCAAATACTGAACATTAATGAGGCAACAATTGTCAAAGTCAATGACCTTGGAAGATGGATGATGGTTTAAGGCCAACTTGCTTGTGTATCTTACTTCAGGACACTCAAGAAATGTTCAAAAATATCTGATCTCCATGAACTTGTTACCTACAGTTATGGACTACACCTGGTGTGTTCTGTTACCGAGAGCAAAATTGCTAATGCAAATGATTTAGAAAGAATTGTAGTGGAGGCACGTGCAGTATAATCATTTTTTTGGCATAACTAGAGTGTCATGCACGGACTAGGGGAGGTCCGGCGTGAGGCCAAATACACAACAAAACAGGGGTAACACCATGACAAACAAGGGGTACACTGGGGACACTTTAACAACAGTGGGCCCTAGCGCTGGTGAGAGGGAAGATGGACATCTCCTTCATTTACCTGCCGCTGTACCCTGCACTCCTAGCCAGTCCCTAAACAGGTTCCTCACCTGTCGCCAAGCAGGCACCTGAAGCCCTGAGATGACCCTACAATGGTCCCTGGCTAGTGAGTGGGCACGTGACGGATGCTAGCCTCACTGCTGCACTGAAACAGCACACCAAAAAATGAAGACAGACGGGGAAAACACTACAACAGACTGCTGCAGTTAGCATCAGGACTGCAGCCACACCAGCAACTCCGAGAGAGGGTTTCAGCAGCTCCTTTCTCCTCCAAGACCAGAATCCAAATGAATCAAGATTAATCGGCACTGTCTGCTGGTAGTAGAGGGTATATAAAGGGACTGGGAGTGGTCCAGGAGTCAAAGGCTGCTGGAAAGCAAACTGACATTAACCCTTTCTTTCCCAAAGGAAAGAAAACCATATTTACATAGTAGAGTCTCACCAGGTAAAGTGAGACTCAGACCCAGAACCTGTCACTAATCTCTTATAGCAGAGACGACTGTGACATGGAGGTTCATTTTAAAGTTAACCTGTCAGCACAATTTTGTAATGTAGGGTAGAAACATGGCTATAATGATTCTGGATTACTTATGAAATTGATATCTTTGCAGAAGAATTCTGCTTTGTTGTTTGCATTAATCACCATTTGCCGTTTTCTGCTAATCAGATTTTGGTGCGCAGAAGCCGGGCTGTACACTGTGTCTTCTCCTCCCTGTCTGTGATTCTCCAGCCCCTCCACTGGACTCCAGTCTGTGAATGGCCAGTCACGGCTCAGATTTCAAACACAGGAGGTCGATGATTCACAGAGGCAGAAAAGACACGCAAGACAATCAAATAAACTTGTTCTTTGTTCATTTTTGCTGCAGAATTTAGCTGTTTCGATCCCTCATATCTACCACCCTTTCATACACTGTACGCTCCATCTATATCAGTCCCTCTCTCCTCCCCTCTCCTATGTTTGGCTCTCATGCTCTTTTCACATTCTTATACCACAAAGATCCATTCACGTCCACCATACAACACAACAGAACCGCTCACAAATCACTTTACTATTTGCTTACTCTCTCCATTCTGCGATCTATTTCTGGTTGCAGGAGATATTGCACCTAACCCAGATCCTTCTTGTAATTGTAAGTTTAATTCCTTCATTCCTACACTCAGAAGCCCTGCATATCTCATTAATATTCTTTGCCTGCCTTCTATCCCCTTTAACTGTGCACTCTGGAACCCACTTTCAGCGTGTAACAAACTCTCCTTACACCCATGACTTTTTCCCACCAAATCTCCCAAATCACTTAAGCATCTGCTCACTCTCGCTATTCTCGTTCTTTTAGTTGCAGGATATATCTCACCTAACCCAGGCCCTTCTTGTAATAGTCAGTTTAACTCTTTCTCTGCTACTTTTAGAAAACCCATGAATCTCAATAATATTAGTTGCATGCTTTCTGTCTCCTTTAACTGTGCCCACTAGAGTCCACGGTCTGCATGTTCCAAACTCTCCTACATCCATGACTTTTTCCTTTCAAATTCCCTTAACCTCCTAATTCTTACTGAGACCTGGATCCAGCAGCCAGATACCACCGCCAGAGCTTCTGCTCTCTTGTATAGTGGTCTACAATTTTCACATACCACCAGACCTTTCTGCAGGCGAACACGTAGACATCTGGGTGTCCGCCTTCAGAAAGCATATACGCCCTAAAATGGTACAAAATCAGAGCACACACTGACTCCATCTGCTCCATTATTACCAAGGGCCCCGTCGGCACAGGTGTCCGAAACCCGTTTTGTGGGGATGCTCGGATGGCAGCTCCGACAGGAGCACTGAACGTAGGTAAAAACGCAATGTGAAGGGGTCCGAAGAGATGAAAATCCAGTAAGAAAGCTACCGAGTACAATGAATACTGACAGAAGGAACAATAGAAAGTCAGGGAGCGTTTTGTGCAGCCAAATGCAGTGACCTTCAATTGCCAGAAACCACATGACTGTCTGTCAACCGTGACACCTGCCTAGGAACTACAAGTCTGTGAGTGTACGCCCGAGTCTCCCTGTGCTGATCACAGACATCAGATTAGTTAGCAGGCAGCATGCCCGAATCTGCAGTCTCCACAGATCCTGATACCAATGTATCAGTTGGTGATGCCTGCAAAAACCTCCTTGTGACATCCTACCTGTAGTTGTATTGTAATGAAGATAGAAAGGTGCTGCGCTCAGCTATCTCTGCAATGCTATAGACTTTCAATAGAGCTTTAAGGCCACATCTCACTAAGCGACATCGCTGCTGAGTCACGGTTTTTGTGACGCAACAGCTATCTTGCTAGCGATGTCGCTGTGTGTGACATCCAGCAACGACGTGGCCCCTGCTGTGAGGTCGCAGGTCATTGCTGAATGTTCTGGACCATTGTTTGGTCGTTGCTCTCCTGCTGTGAAGCACACATCGCTGTGTTTGACAGCGAGAGAGCAACGATCTGAATGTGCAGGGAGCAGGCTTCTGCGGACGCTGGTAACCAAGGTACACATCGGGTAACCAAGCAAAGTGCTTTGCTTGGTTACCCGATATTTACCTTGGTTACCAGCGTCCGCAGCTTCTAGAAGCCGGCTCCCTGCTTCCTGCACACGTAGCCAAGGTACACCTCGGGTAACTATAAGCAAAGCGCTTTGCTTAGTAACCCGATGTGTACCATGGTTACGAAGCACAGCGTCGTTACACAGGTCACTGGTGGCTGATTTCTGATCGCTGTGGAGATCTGCCTGATTGACAGCTCACCAGCGACCATGTAGCTACGCTCCAGCGATCCCTGCCAGGTCAGATCAGCTGGTGGGATCGCTGGATCGTCACTAAGTGTGACGGTACCTTTAGGAAGCATAAGGGACCAGACACACAATTTACTTATGGCTTGCACCTCACAAATGCCCTATTTTTGTGATTGATAGGTCCTACACTGATCAAACAATTCTCACCAAATAGGTTTAAATTTATGAAGACTGGAATATCCTTCTAAAGAAAGTGTATATTTCACGTTGTGCTCTTTGTTTAGTTTGTATCTTTGACATTAAGGGTACCGTCACACTTTAGCGACGCACCAGCGATCTGACCTGGTCAGGATCGCTGGTGCGTCGCTACATGGTCGCTGGTGAGCTGTCAATCAGGCAGATCTCACCAGCGACGAGTGACCAGCCCCCAGCGACGCGTGGAAGCGATGCTGCGCTTGGTAACTAAGGTAAATATCGGGTAACCAAGTGCTTGGTTACCCGATATTTACTTTGGTTACCGGCGCACACCTCTTAGCGCTGGCTCCCTGCACTCCTAGCCAGAGTACACATCGGGTTAATAAGCAAACCGCTTTGCTTATTTACCCGATGTGTACTCCGGCTACGTGTGCAGGGAGCAGGGAGCCGGCACTGACAGCCTGAGAGCGGTGGACGCTAGTAGCCAAGGTAAATATCGGGTAACCAAGCAATGCACTTCTCTTGGTTACCCGATATTTACCTTGGTTACAGCTTACCGCAGGCTGCCAGAAGCCTGCTCCCTGCACATTCAGATCATTGCTCTGTCGCTGTCACACACAGCGATGTGTTCTTCACAGCAGGAGAGCAACATCTAAAAAATGAACCAGCACTGTGTGTAACGAGCAGCGATTTCACAGCAGGGGCAGATCGCTGCTCAGTGTCACACACAGCGAGATCGCTAATGAGGTCACTGCTGCGTCACAAAAAACGTGACTCAGCAGCGATCTCGCTATGTGAGAAGTACCCCTAAGTAAATTCTGATCTAATCAATATAACTTATCCTGAGATGACATGGCTTCGAGGCCACTTTTCTTTTTACACACTTGCCTGTAAATGTGTCCTGAGAAATGTCCGTTTCTTGGTGAACTCAAAATTGTTCCTCATGAGAAGATACAGGATAGCTGAAGCTTCGTTTCTGGTGGAGCTGAGCTTGGACGTGCAGCATTTGAGAACCTCATAGCAAAGCGCTGCACACATATTGACTCTTCCTTTGAAGAAGGCTGAGGGAAACTTATCAACACACAATGACAGGTTTAGACAGTAATAAGTAACACGTCGTAAAGACAGGAATAGTTTCACTAATAGATGCAGAAATGACCCAACAGAGAACTCTGCAGAGCTCTTAATAAGTTCAGCTTTTATGACAACATTTTATGACAAACTTTCCTTTATACCTCTAGTCTTGATAGGCACTATGGGGGAAGATTTGTGTGCGGTGCGTCTGCTTTCTGTTTATTTTTCTGTATGCAGGGATTTATTTCTATCCTTCTCACTTTAGTAAAGAGGTTAAGCAGATTTTTAACTAATTAAAAGAGGTTTTCCACTACTTTAACATTGATGTCTGACACTTGTTTTTGCTCCCATTTTCCATGAGCTGAACTAAAACATCGAAGACTTTTTCTATATACATAAAAGGCACTTCTGCTTTGTCGAAATAATCCATCCAACCCACAGGTGTGGCATATCAAGAAGCTGATGAGACAGCATGATTATTGCACAGGTGTGCCTTAGGCTGGCCAGCATGATTATTGCACAGGTGTGCCTAAGGGGTACTTTGCACACTACGACATCGCAGGTGCGATGTCGGTGGGGTCAAATCGAAAGTGACGCACATCCGGCGTTGCTGTCGACATCGAAGTATGTGAATCCTTTTTACTACGATTAACGAGCGCAAAAGCGTCGAAAATAGTATGATCAGTGTAGCGTCGGTCATTTCCATAATTTCGGAAGGACCGATGTTACGATGTTGTTCCTCGTTCCTGCGACAGCACACATCACTGAGTGTGAAACCGCAGGAGCGAGGAACATCTCCTTATCTGCGTCCCGGCTGCAATGAGGAAGGAAGGAGGTGGGCGGGATGTTTTCGTCCCGCTCATCTCCGCCCCACTGCTTCTATTGGCCGCCTGCCGTGTGACTTCGCTGTGACGCCGCACGATTCCCCCTTAGGAAAGAGGCGGTTCGCCGGCCAGAGCGACGTCGCAGGGCAGGTAAGTGCATGTAAAGCTGCCGTAGCAATAATGTTCGCTACGGCAGCTATCACAAGATATCGCAGCTGCGACGGGGGTGGGCACCATCACACTCGGCATCGCTACCATCGGCTTGCGATGTCGTATTGTGCAAAGTACCCCTTAGGCTGGCCAGCATGATTATTGCATAGGTGTGCCTTAGGCTGGCCACTATAAAAGGCCACTCTAAAGTGAGCAGTTTTATCACACAGCACAATGCCAAAGATGTGAAGTTTTGAGGGAGCGAGCAGTTGGCATGCTGACTGCAAGAGTGTCCACAGAGTTGTTGACCATGAATTGAATGTTCATTTCTCATAAGCCGTCTCCAAAGGCGTTTCGGAGAATTTGGCAGCACATCTAACCGTCCTCACAACCACAGACCACGTGTAACCCCACCAGCCCAGGACCTCATCATCCAGCATCTTCACCTCCAAGACCGTCTGACACCAGCCACCCCGACAGCGGCTAAAACAATCAGTTTACATAACCTGCCAGAAACCGTCTCAGAGAAGCTCATCTACTGCTCGTTGTCCTCATCGGAGTCTCCACCTGACCGCAGTTCATCGTCATAACTAACTTGAGTGGGCAAATGCTCACATTCAATGGCGTCTGGCACATTGGAGAGGTGTCTCTTCATGGTTTCCACTGTACAGGGCAGATGGCAGACTGGCAAATGGTAGTCACACCAGATACTAACTGGTTTTCTGATGCTTCTGGACTCCCCCAATACTGTAAAACTTCACATTTTAGAGTAGCATTTTATTGTGAGCAGCCTAAGGCACACCTGTGCAGGAATCATGCTGTCTAATCAGCATCTTGATATGCCGCACCTGTGAGGTGAATGAATTCTCTCGGCAAAGGAGAAGTGATCACTAACACAGATTTAGACAAATTTGTGAACAATATTTGAGAGAAAAAGGACTTTTGTGTACATAGAAAAAGTCTTAGATCTTTGAGTTCAGCTCATGAAAAATAGGGCAAAAACAAAAGTGCTGCGTTTATATTTTTATTCAGTATAGTTTTTTTTATGTATACTATACATGCTGAAACACTAATACCAATACACAACTTTACATACACAACCTACCTTGCTAATAAAGGATCTGAGTGATGCAAAGACATGTTTTAAACAGATTTCCGATTGTCCATTTTTCAGGAATGCCAAGTAGATATCGAAAACTTTTTTCATCAATGGGTTCTGACAATCTGTATTAAGGAGCTGAGTCTATAGGGTGTGAAAAAAATGTATAGGTGATTGAAATTAAATGGAAAACTAGAAGGAGAGCCTTAATTTTGTGTTATATGTTTAAATTACCCGTATTTTTTGGACCATAAGACGCACTTTTTTCCCCCCAAATGTTGGGGGAAAGTTGGGGGTGCGTCTTATGGTCTGAATATAGGGCTGCTGCCGGGAACGAGGGTGCTGCAGTGGAGCGGGTCATCGGGGGCACGAGCAGGCAGCAGCAGCGCCTGCCGTGACCAGGTGGGCCCGCTCATTACATATGCATGCCCATCCTCCCGCCCATCTCTCAGCGCTGAAGCCGGCACTGACAGGTGGGCGGGAGGATGAGCGGGGACGCGTGCATAGTAAAGAGCCGGTCCGCATGATCACCCCTGGCAACTACAGCCTGGAGTGATCATGTGCGGCTGTATTCACTGCCCCCGCGCGTCATCATCAGCGTGGGGTGCAGTGAATCAGTACACTCACCCGTCCCCGTGTGTGGAGCCGTCCCCCTGCTGCACGCGATGTCTTCCTGTCTGTGCCGGTCAGCTGATTTGTGCTGATCAGCTGATCGGCACAGACAGGAAGACATCGCGTGCTGCAGGGGGACGGCTCCACACACACAGGTCATTGCCGCTGAGAGGAAGATGATCGGTGCTGGAGGGAGTGAGGCAAAGGTGAGTATAAACGTTTATTTTTTTTCTCTGTGCTATAGGATACAGGCCATATACCAGGATGGTATATGAGCACGATGGGGGCATATAGCAGGATGGGAGTTTATGAGCAGGATGGATGGGGGGTATATGAACAGGATGGGGGTATATGAACAGGATGGGGGTATATGAACAGGATGGGGGTATATGAACAGGATGGGGGTATATGAACAGGATGGGGGTATATGAACAGGATGGGGTATATGAACAGGATGGGGTATATGAACAGGATGGGAGTATATGAGTACGATGGGGGCATATAGCAGGATGGGAGTATATGAGCAGGATGGATGGCGGGTATATGAACAGGATGGGGGTATATGAACAGGATGGGGTATATGAACAGGATGGGAGTATATGAGCAGGATGGATGGGGGCATATAGCAGGATGGGAGTATATGAGCAGGATGGATGGGGGGTATATGAACAGGATGGGGGTATATGAACAGGATGGGGGTATATGAACAGGATGGGAGTATATGAGCAGGATGGGAGTATATGAACAGGATGGGGGTATATGAACAGGATGGGGGTATATGAGCAGGATGGGAATATATGAGCAGGATGGATGGGGGAAATATCAATAGGATGGATGGGGTGTATATCAATAGGATGGGGATATATGAACAGGATGAGGGAATATGAGCAGGATGCTGGTATATGAGCAGGATGGGGGTTTATAGCAGGATCATATACAAGGCAGGAGGATCATTACCAGGATGGGGTACCTTAGTAGAGAATTTGGGGACATTACCCCCATAACAGTGTCAGCAGCAGATCCTCGCCCCATAACAGTGTGTCATGACCACATTTTTTTGCTTAAAGTTTTATTTTCCTATTTTCCTCCTCTAAAACCAGGGTGCGTCTTATAGTCCGGTGCGTCTTATAGTCCGAAAAATACGGTAATTTGCTTAGTATATAGCAGTCTCAATTTTTTTGTATTTAATTCCAAATGCATCACATACACACATAGTCAAGGTATACCATTCTGCCATCACTAGAATAAGATTAGAAACTTACTGTTATAGCTTGCAGTTAAAGGATTATTCCTATGTTCTAGATGTATATTGTTAAAAACAATCACTTTTGGATTTTATTTCTTATTACAATTTTCAGCTGTTCTTGAGATATTAATTCTTTTCAGATGAGGGTTATATAATGAATTGTGGTATGGGGAGGGTGCTATGAGGGCCATATAATAAATTGTGGTGTGTGAAAGATGCTATAAGGGCCATATAATGAACTGTGGGTTGGGGAGGATGCTATGAGGGTCATATAATGAATTGTGGGGTGGGGAGGACACTATCAGGGCCATGTAATGAATTGGTGGGAGGATGCTATGGAGTCACATGTAACCAATGCACTGAAGATGCCTGTGATTCAAAGGCAACAATGGCAGCTGATTCAAAGGCAATAAAGGCAGCTTGAAAACAGTGCTTTCATGCTAAAATAATGTGTACAAGCATTCTGCATATTTTGCTGTCTAGCAGTGATGGTTTGTCTCCAAGACAATAAGCTGTAAACAAAAGAAAAGTGTTAGTATCTCAAGAATGGCTGCAAATTTTAATAAGTAGTAAGTTGCTAAAGTGCTTGTTTTTAGAAGCAATGACAATACCCAACTGTGAAGATGGGAATAACCCTTTAATAAAATACAAAAATTATTTAGTAAGCTCCGTTGTGGCAGCTACGGGCAGCCAAAATGTTTTAATCTCACTCTGTGGTGATTTTTTTCTGCCACTGGAGTCTCAAATACCAAATTGAAATCATAGCTCCAACCAGTCACATTTTTGCCGAGATGGTCCAGTGAAGTTGCTACAATAAAGCAGGGCTTAATGAAGCCATTTTTAAAGGGAGGTGTTTTAGGCTTTCCAGTGGTAGGTCAGAACTTTGCAGTATAAATGTTGGTAAGCAGAGATGAGTGGACTCGTGGACGTTCAGTTCGACGGGTTCAGCCGGACTTTAGATAAAGTTCGGTTCTTGACCCGGACTTGACCTGAACTCGAATTGACGTCACTAATTGGGCAGTTCAGGTCTCTGCACACATGCAGCCAGGCATAACCAGATCATTTCTGGGGGCAAGTGGGTTTTCCATTTTTTTTTGTTTGGTGCACATTACATCCGATCATGCTGTTGTTACCCCCAGTGTGAGCCATTCAAACACTACAAGCGTCTCACACTGGGCCAAGAACCGAGCGTACCAAGCACAGAGATGCTCTCGCGGGTGGTTTTAATATGTAAAGCACCCAAACTCTGTTTTTCTTGTAAAGTCTGTGTTTGGTACAAACAACAAACACCGAACCTCATTAAATGTTGGTATTTATGTATCCTCAAACATGCTTGTAACACAAAGTCCATCATATCGTCCTTCATTATGGACTGTTCTTACAGACAAAATAGCCAGGACAAAAAAACGATTAGCCACAACAACAGGTCCAACAATATAGTAATGTGGGCTATGCAGGCCACACTGTGTTGCGACACTTTTGCATCAGCAAAAACTAACTTTTTCAGTTACTTATGTTGCAGCTCCTCTTCTGTGCGACGAGACGAGGTGCCACACGCTTCAATAAGTCTTGGGTACCCATGACCCTATCCGCCAAGTCACTGGTTTTGCCTTAACAACTGCATTACCTAAAGCTCTATGCTGATTGTAACCCCTAGCGCAGGAATTTTTATATTTGTGCTTTTATGTTTTACCTTCTTCCAAAAGTCCTAACCTTGTATTTTTCTATTGACAAAGCTATATGAGATCTTGTTTTTCAAAGGAAGAGTTGTAGTTTTGAATGACTCCATTCATTCTGCCTTATAATGTATTGAAAAAAGGGAAAAACAAAATCTGAAATGGGGTGTCATTGCCCAAAAAAACCTGGAATTCCACCATGGTTTTATTTGTACATCATTTACTTTGTAATACAAACAACCTGGTAACTTTGTTCTACAGTTCAGCACAGTTATGATACTTCCCAATTAATATTTAGTTTATTTTACTACAAAAAAAAACAAAACATAAAAAATTAATTTGGATTCAGTTGCCATATTCTGAGAGCTATAACTTTTTATATTTTTAGTTGACTTGTTTGTTGTTTGTTCTTTGCATATAATTTTTTATATTTAATTTTTTGGAGGGCAGATAATTTTGCCACTTAAATTGTGTTTGTGCATGCAAGCTTAAAAGTGCATTAAGACCGCGCCAATAATTGGGGTAATTCCTGTCTATTGGCATATGTAAACATACCGGCGATTACTTGACGCAAAGGACAAAAAAAGGTAATTCATCAGGTGACTGGATCTCTTATGCCGGCATGGGAGTCATTGTTGTTGAGTGTAAACAAGCAATGTGCAGCCGAAAACACTGATCTGATCTCTCCTTAGGCGCTGCTTACATCAGTGGTATTTTGCCGGAAAGCCGGATCCGGCACAAATGTGTTTCAGCTCCATTAATTTCCTATGGAATCGCGGCAAGATGCGGTCACATGCGACGCACGTGACTGCATCTTGCCGTGATTCCATTGTAAATGAATGGAACTGAAACGCATTTGTGCCAGATCCGGCTCTCGGGCAAAATACCGATGATGTGAGCGGCGCCTTAGTGAAGATTTAGGGCCCAATTCATGACTAGATTTTAAGTCAATTTTCTTTTTAACATTTATTGACATTTTTCCTCCAAATTCTTCAAAATGGTGCACACAATTCATGATGTTTGTACAAACTAAAATATTTTCTGTGACTTTTTAGAGCACAAGGTGCATATTCCACTAAAATATTGTAAACTTTACACACAAACTTTCATACATGCATAAAATCACTCTAAGAGGAAAGTATATTTATGCAAACATTTTGTTACTTTTTGAACCCCAAACTTAGGACAAAGTGACAAACATAAAAAAAGAAACAAAAAACATGAACGCATAAAATAAGTTTTTAAAAAAAGGCACAAATTAAAAGAATAAGATACAAGTTAAAAACAGGCCAAAAACACCAAAGACTAGACAAAGAATTTGCAAATGAAATAGTGGAATGGGCGCTCTCTTATGTATTCAGAACCATTTTTTTTTCTGCACCTTTTTTTCCTGCAGTTATTACATACTGAAGTCATAAAATCCTTACCCTAAAGGTTTGTGTGAAGAAAGAGATGGTATCCAGTACAGTCAAGGACACTTCAGTAGTACAGTTACCTTCAAGCAATGCCTGATGTAAAACATCAGCTTCAGTGAAACCTGAACCTAGAAATAAAGTGCACGGTCTTTAAAAATATGTAATGTAGAGGACAAAAATATCCGTAAATAGCAAACAACAAGAAATCACATGAATGGTATTTATCTCTGTATCCAAAGTAATGTATAGGACATTTGTTTTCAAATGTATAATTAAAGGCTATGGACAATTATGAATGTTTTTTTTACATTTGGCAGTGGTTATCTTTTAGTTAAATCAATGCTTCAGATAAAATTCAGTCTGGAGTCTTCACTCTTTATCTGTTTACTGACTCCATTACATACAGTTTTTAGCCTGATTTATGTTTCCGCTCTTTTTTTGGGAGTGTCACTCTCAGTAATACATGATGGATTGCAGCTCTGTGTGAATTTAGGGTACTGCTTTCTTTCTTAGCTCATACAAGCACATGTTCTATCTTGATTTGCTTTCCTTCTTTTTTATAAACTTTTTTCAATGCCCACCCAGAAACTGTAGATACTTTCCTCTCTCTCTACATTGTGGAGATCTGTATATAATCAGCTACCTCTCCCTGCTCCTATCTCTAGCACTGAGAGAAGTCAGTCATCACTGCAGGAGGACACACAGAAGAGGAAGCTCTGCTACACTGGTATATAGGTGCTCAGAGGTAAAAAATAATGCAAAAAAGAGGATAACCCCGGCACACTAAATCTCCCAATAAGAGTAAAAAGTCACACTGGATAGTAATGCAAAATGATTCTTTATTAGTCCGTTTTTTTTTTAAAAAAGTTGCGTATATGGTTTGTGTCCAATTCAAATACAAGTGACGTTTCGGCCTGAGCCTTCGTCAGATTGGACTTATCAGATATATATGGTAGCAAGAGAAGCGTCAATCAAAAAGAGCTGAAAAATGCAAAACAGCTCATTCTGTAGGATACATAGCTGTTACAAGATGGCCCACTAAGGTTATTTAATACTGTTGGTCACTGGTCAAGTGCTAAAAAATGTCACAGCCTAGGGGTACTGGAGGAGAGCGTCAACCATAAAAATCACGCCTTGTGGATGGCCCGGGTGTATATAGCCGGTAGCACCGGAGGGGTTAACAGGCCAGGGTCCTCGCTGCACAGGAGCACGCGAGCACTGAACGCATGTCCACAGCAGCGAGGACCCTGGCCTGTTAACCCCTCCGGTGCTACCGGCTATATACACCCGGGCCATCCACAAGGCGTGATTTTTATGGTTGACGCTCTCCTCCAGTACCCCTAGGCTGTGACATTTTTTAGCACTTGACCAGTGACCAACAGTATTAAATAACCTTAGTGGGCCATCTTGTAACAGCTATGTATCCTACAGAATGAGCTGTTTTGCATTTTTAAGCTCTTTTTGATTGACGCTTTTCTTGCTACCATATATATCTGATAAGTCCAATCTGACGAAGGCTCAGGCCGAAACGTCACTTGTATTTGAATTGGACACAAACCATATACGCAACTTTTTCAAAAAAAAAAGGACTAATAAAGAATCATTTTGCATTACTATCCAGTGTGACTTTTTACTTTTATTGGGAGATTTAGTGTGCCGGGGTTATCCTTTTTTTTTTTATCACTGCAGGAGGCACGGTTAAGCTGGGTTTACACACTGCAACATCGCAAACAACATCGCTGTAACGTCAACGGTTTTGTGACGCAATAGCGACCTCCCAAAGTCTCTGTTGAGTCGCTGGTGAGCTATCAAACAGGCAAACCTGGCCAACAATGCAACAGCGATCCGGACCTGCAGAACGACCTAGCTAGTCATTGGGGACGTTGAAAAGCAGCTTTTTGAAAGGGAAGTCGCTAACAAAGTCGCTGCAAAGTCCCTTTACACACTGAAACTTTCTAGCGATCATGCTGCACAGCGGGAAACAAAGGACCAAAGAATGGTCCTGAACGATTTGTAGCGATCAGCAACTTCACAGCAGGGGCCAGGTCGCTGATGCGTTTCACACACTGCAACATCGCAAACAACATCGCTATTGCGTCACAAAACTGGTGACGTTACAGCGATGTCGTTTGCGATGTTGCAGTGTGTAAACCCAGCTTTACAGGCATCGTTCTCCATATGCAAATCGGTGACTGAACTCGCGACGACACCTGTGACAAAAACTGATGCCACAAGTACTGGAAACACAGATATCTGTAGGAGCCCTTAATGAAGACTATTAATAAAGCTGCTTAATTTGGCCTTAAAAGAAACCCATCATGTGGGAAAATGCTATAAATCTGTAAAAATGGCGTTAATCTGCAGGTTAATATCATTCTGTACCTGCTCGGTGTTTATACATTAAACCCTGCTGCCGGGAGGAAATAAACTTTAATCCTCCTGGCAGTATTCTAGTTGCAATCATTTAGGCGGTGCCAGTGCGGGTTCAGCCACCGCTGCGTGTATGGAGAGCGGAGGCTGTAACTGTGCCCCACACCGACTGACAGCTGCTCCTCATGAGAACCTGCTGTCAGTCAGTGCTGGGGACGGTTACAGCCTCCGCTCTCCATACACGGAGCGATGACTAAACCCACGCTGCTTTGAAGCCGGAATGTTGCTGGGAAGATTAAAATTAATTTCCTCCCGTGTTTAATGTGCAGGTTCAGAATACTATTAACCTGCAGATTAACCCCATATTTGCAGGTGAATAGCAGTTTTTCATTTGGTAGGTTCCCTTTAAGAATGTAAATGAGCAATATAAAAAAAATTCTATGTGACGATGTACAAGAGAATATACTACCACCTTATTTTTTATCGTTTTATTGGTAACTTGTAAGAAGAGTAATATTGCTGATGTTACAAACAATAAATCTACCTAAAGGGGGCTTTACACGCAACGACATCGCTAGCAATGTCGCTGGTGAAAGCCCCCGCCCCCGTCGGTTGTGCGTCACGTTGCCCGTGGAGCACAACATCGTTAGGACCTGTCACACAGGACTTACCTGCCTAGCGACATCGCTGTGGCCAGAAAACCGCCTCCTTTCTAAGGGGGCGGTTCGTGCGGCGTCACAGCGACGTCACTAAGTGGCCACCCAATAGAAGCGGAGGGGCGGAGATGAGCGGCCGGAACATGCCGCCCACCTCCTTCCTTCCTCACTGCTGGCGGCCGCAGGTACGCCGCTGTTCCTTGTTCCTGCGGTGTCACACGTAGCGATGTGTGCTGCCGCAGGAACGACGAACAACCTGCGTCCTGCAACAGCAACGATTTTATGAAAATTAACGACGTGTCAATGATCAACGATAAGGTGAGTATTTTTGATCGCTAACACTCGCTCGGAGTTGTTACACACAACGACGTCGCTAACGACGCTGGATGTGCGTCACGGAATCCGTGACCCCCGGCGATATATCGTTAGATACGTCGTTGCGTGTAACGGGGCCTTAACACTAAACTGCTTTCATGGCCTCTGCAGAGAACATATTGTGACGTAGCAGCAGATAATAAAAAGCAAAACTAAAAAAATGTGGATAGGCATGAACACATATCTATGTACGTGTGTATGATATTTTTTGCAGTACATATATGAATTGTGAAATATGCCCATGTGAACCTGGCTTTATTTTCCAGAAAACCTAGACCAAGGCCAGGGTTTAGCAGAGAGTTATTTTCTGTTCCCACTGCCAACCAGGCCTCCTAGATAAGAGATGGGCGGACTTGTGGAAGTTCGGTGGGTTCAGTCAGACTTTAGATAAAGTTTGGTTTGGGACCCAGACTTGACCTGAATCCCAATGGAAGTCACTAATTGGGCAGTTCGGGTCTCCATCCACATGCATCCAGCTCCGGGGAAGGCAGGTGGGGTTTCTCCACATTTTTTTGTTTCATTTACATAGCCGCGGATTCCGGATCGGATCCGGACTTCGGCGGCAACCCGATCCGGATCCGTCGAACCCGAATTATAGCCGATCCGCTCAACTCTACTCGTCATATGTAGCAGAAACTCTTGGACCCAGGTGTGACCTCTATCGTTGTGGCTTTGAGCTTCCCAGGACACTGTGATGGAGAAGGCTGTTGTGCACTAGCAATAAGCATGATGACAATTACTGTCATTTCCAGAAAGTTGATGTAATGTACTGTAAATACTCACTATGATTCAATGTGAAGGAACTTTCTAAACTGCTAAGGTGCTGCAGACGTGTGGCTCCAGATCTACTCCGCAGAGCAGGCATCGTCTGAGATTTTCTATCTCCAGCCACAAAATGCTTAGAAATCCAGGCGTCCTGAACCCTAAAAAAAGACAGTTGATTGAGGAAATTAAATGTATTACCTATTAAGGCAACACAGACTGATGGGTCATATTCAGTTTACTTAAGAAATAAACACTAAAGAAATCTTGTAAATAGATGAACAAATATTCCAAGATGTATCTGCCAAAATTAGGCCAAAAGAGAGTGCGAATTTCTCTAATAATCCAAAGCACCAAACACAGAATATAAAACAAGCGCTGCAAACATAAAATGCAAAAAGTGGGGGTAGTAATTAACTCATCTTGGTGTGCCGTGGCTGCACCAGAAAAAACAACAATGAAGAAAAAACGGAAATGAGCCTAACATATAGTGCTAATATATAAAGGGATGTGAACGTCAAGCATCAAGTAATATAGAATGTACAATAAAGTGGCAGATAATAGAATGTAATTCATATTTTAAACTGTATAATGTTTATAAAATATCAGCAGTATAAGGCTGTATGCACACATTGCAGTTTTGCAGTTGTTATTGATGCGTTTAATGCAGATTTGTCACAAAACCTGAAAGTCAATAAGAATCCTAAATATCAAGTAAATACTTACAGTATATTATATCACCACTGAATAACTACTGACCATTTATTATGTATGGTCATATGGAAAATTCTCATATTTATGTATAATTTTACTCATAAATATGAGAACATGCCATATGTCCATACATAATATATTCTAGTATTTTATTACAAAGAATAGAAAACACACATGCAGATTGCAGGGATCTTACAAGCAATGCAGGAATGTAATAATATATAACACTGTATGTAAACAATCATAGCAAACTGTAACTACACAGCATTAGTGGATTATAAATGACATATATATCACACTGAGTAAGAAGGGGGTGGCAATATCCATCATGGGAAGATGATTGCAAACCGCCCAAATATGAGTAAGATATTAAAGTGTCAATGAGTTGATGTCAATGTAATGTCAATCATTTACACAATGTAATGTCACTCATTTACACAATGTATTCAAAATTGGTCGCACCCTCTCTCTTAAAGGGAATTTGTCAGCAGGCTTTTGCTACCTCATCTGAAAGCAGCATGATGTAGATACAGAGACCCTGATTCCAGCGATGTGTCACTTAGATTACTGGCTGCAGCCGTTCTGACGCAATTAGAATGTTTAGATTTAGTCATGTAGCAGAGCTGAGAGAGCTTCCCCTGCCCACAAGAGTCTCTCAATAGAGACTATGCATTGACAGTGAGCTGTCAATCAGAGGAGAAGTCGTGTCGCACTGCTGTGCGAGTGACACTTTAGTCCAAGCAATGATAAGGGTCCTGCTGCTTAAACAAACATAGCAAATAAATAACAGACTGGATCTCAACAAAACAGGCATCCCAGAATTCTCTGTGTTAACTCTTGCAACATGTTGTCTTTAGATACATATCAAAACCTGCTGATAGATTCCCTTTAGGCCAGAGTCACACTTGCGAGTGCCTTGCGTGTAACTCGCGCAAGTCTCTCATAGAATCACCCAGCACGGACTCACACTCACTTTACAGGAGCGGGTCGGTTGCATGTATGTCTATGCAGCTGAGATGCTCCTGTCTGGAGAGAGTGTGAGTCTGTGCCAGGTGATTCTATGAGAGAGTTACACGTGAGGCACTCGCAAGTGTGACTCTGGCCT
Source organism: Anomaloglossus baeobatrachus (assembly GCF_048569485.1). NCBI lineage: Eukaryota > Metazoa > Chordata > Amphibia > Anura > Aromobatidae > Anomaloglossus > Anomaloglossus baeobatrachus. The sequence goes on along the minus strand of NC_134361.1, from coordinate 55,971,160 downwards.
TTAAGGAATATTCGCAAGTTTGGAAGTCATTCCCTATCCTTAAGATGGGGGATAACTTCCCGATTGCTAGTGATCCGACCACTGGGACAATCAGCACTGATTCTGTGAACTGAGACTCTGAAGAGTCCCATGTGAATAGGGAGGTCATTGACAATGTGCACTGTTGCTCCATTGATTCTTAATTGGAGCACTTGAGATAGGCAACCGCTGCGCTCGGCTGGTCATTCGGAACTCCGATAAGAATGAATGGAGTGAGAGTGTGCATGATTGACCACAACCCAATTCACACAGGGCTCTTCAGATTTCCAGCTCTCGAGATCAGTGGTAGTCCCAGCAGTTGGGAGATTATCCCCTAGCCCCAGGGTAGAGTATAACTTCCAGACTAGTGAATACCCCTGAACAGAGAATAAGGATGTTTCGTCAGTCAGTTTATAGTCTAGTCTAAAAATTCATTTTACACTAAATAAACATCCTAACAACTATTTCTTTCTACTTTGTTCCTCTCTTGACATTTCTGAAATAACCTTTATTGTTTATACACTTATTGCATTCATGAATGACCTCTGTGGTTTCGTGGTGACCATGTATATTCGCTGAGGCTCTGTGATGGTAGTCATGTCACACAGCTTTGTAAGAAACTGATGTACGTAAGAAATGGCAACTTTAGAGATAAAGATGTCCTAGGGACTGGTATTTTGATAATTTATTACAGTTTGTAATAAAAGTCAAAATTCTCTATTATTGTCTTTATAACATCTATATCTTCTAACTTATTTTTTGTTTATTTTGTTTTACTATTAAAGGGAATTTTATGGCAATAAACCAATTACTGTTCCATGTAGGGTAATAAAACAAAAGAACAAGTGTACCTTTTTGGCCACATATACTCTTTCCAATGAAGAAAAAAATGTACTTTGTTCTATTTGCAAATGAGGTGGCAAGTGCACCAAGGGTTCTCCGAACCCCTCTCTGATGTAAACCTTGTGTAACGCCAACCCTTTTGCCTTTCCCTTTACTGATGGCTGCATTGCTCCGGAATGCACCGCACACCACCAGAATGGTCGATGCGCAGTAGTCTTCCTACCAGCAAAAGCAAGGTGCATGAAGGTGCATGCTCAAGACAGGACATGGAAGAACAGTAAAGCTATCTATCAGGGCCAAGACAGTGACATCAGAGGTTTATATCTGACAGCCCGAGCACGTCCCAGGAATGGCACTGATCTTGTAGCACTTGCCTCCTCATTTGCGTGATGAAACCATATCAAAAAGAGAACCCCCCATATTTTCTTGCATTTTTCTTTCTAAGGCCCCTTTCACACGTCAGTGATTCTGGGACGTTTGTGTTTTTTTTAAATGTATCAGAATCACTGACATACGCAGACCCATTATAATGAATGGGTCTGCTCACACATCAGTGATTTTTCACTGCACGTGTCTCCGTGCGGCGTACCCGCGTGTCCGTGATTGCCGCACAGAGACATGTCCATTTTTTTCTGGCATCACGGATGTCCCACGGACCACACTATGGTGTGATCCGTGAAACACGTGCCAGAAAAAAACGTGCTTCTAAAATAAAAAGCATTTTTACTCACCCGGCTCCAGCAACGTTCTCTGCAGCCCGTTCTCCCTGCTGCTTCTGAGTCGGCTCATTACTGTTGCGCATATTCATGATGCACGACACAGCCGACCCGGAAGCAGCTGCTGCGGGGGTCAGCGCCGGCCGGATGATGCACCGCGGGAGCGATCAGCACCAAGTACAGCGGGAGCGGACACAGGTGAGTTGATTTCTAAGTGCAATCATGGGCCACGGAGAACGGAGCCCGGATTGCACGTAGACAACCCACATGTGCCGTGAATCACGGCACACAGAGGGACATGGGCGTGTTTTACACGTCAGTGAAGAACGTCAGTGTTTTTCACTGACGTGTGAAACGGGCCTAAGGTTGAGGCCACACGGGGAGTTGTGCGAGTGCTCACATGACACTCGGCACACGCTCGCAGCACAGCAGGAGCCGAGTGTCATGCAACTGTGGTCCGATCGTGCAATCAGACCACAGTTGCGAAGGGGAGGTGGCGGAGGGGAGGGAGGGATTTATTTCCCTATCTTCTCCATAGGCAACTGATGCGAGAATCGCACTGCTCTCGCAGTACACCTGTGTAACGAGAGTGCAGTGCGATGTTTCTCTCGCCCCATAGACTTGCATGGGTGCAAGTGGGACAGGATTGCATTCCACCCGCAGCATGCTGCAACTGTTTTCTCGGTCCTATTATGGCTGAGATAATAATCGCTCATGGTAGCTGCCCCATAGAGTAATATTGGTCCGAGTGGAATGCAAATTTATATCGCATTCCACTCGCACCGTTTTTCTCGCCGTGTGTCCTAGGCTTAACATTCAAAAAAATCTAAAGGCCCCGTCACACACAGAGATAAATCTGCGACAGATCTGTGGTTGCAGTGAAATTGTGGACAATCAGTGCCAGGTTTGTGGCTGTGTACAAATGGAACAATATGTCCATGATTTCACTACAACCACAGATCTGCCAGAGATTTATCTCTGTGTGTGACGGGGCCTTAAGTCTCACAAACTACTCAGAAAGTCTTGAAACCTTGGCTAAACTGAAAATACTGTAGTTAAACATAATAGGTTTGCATCCTTTAGACTAGGCTTAGATGGTGACGTGTCCGCAACACTGAAATTGCATTGCAACATTGGTTTTAAAGATTTCCTATGATGTTGCATCTTGCATGTGACTTGGCTGACTCTTTTACCGCAAAACTACAGCTCTAAAATAGTCACACAACAGAAAGTCACAGAAAAATTGCACAAATGTTTTTGTTGTGTGTATGCAATTCTATGAAAAGCTGCAGTGTTGTCCCAGCCTTAAACTGGGTTTACATGACCGTATTTTCTCCATGTGAGATAAACGGTCAGATTATACTAATCAGACTCTGATCAGAGTGGGATCCATTTTTCTCAGAAGTGGAGAATAAAAAATAAAGTTTCTCCACCTTCTCCATAATGTCAAACATTAATAATCAGACAGCATTCGAATGTTGTCCAACTGCAGTGTAATTTTTTTCACGGACCCTTTCTCACGCTAGGTACGGGGAAATATCAAGCAGATGGCGAAAGGAAAGGCAAGGGAAACCCTGTGTCTAGGGAAGGGGAAGATGGTGACCTACTGCTTGGTCCATGGGGTCCCTCCCCTGCACCTATACGTCGAGACGAAAACCTGACCCTAGGTATCCCTAGTGCTGGACCCTAAATAGGCAATAGGTGGGATGAGCTCTTCGTCAATCCCACTAAACACTATAGACGACACAAGGAGCACACACATATGGGGAAAAGCATGAACTACGTATGCACAGATGACTCAGGTAGAAGTTCAGCAGAGGTTTCAGCAATGATACTACTGAGGGGAACAAACCACAGGCTTGCAACCTCGGCTTGAAGGAACTGAAAATATCACCAGCACAGTCCAAAGGAAGGAAGGGGTATTTAAACACCAAGGGAATACTGATCATGAACAGCAACTGGCTGGAAGTCGAGCTCCTGCTGGGTCCAAAAGGGAGAGAGATGAATCCAGCAGGAAAGCCACCTATATCAATGAATACTGGCAGCAGGAACAATTGAAAGTCAGGGAGCATTCTGCGCAGCCAAACGCTGTGACCTTCTACTGCCAGAAACCACATGACTGTCACCCATGACACACCTGTGACACCCATAGACTTAAATGTCCAAGTACCATCCAAATCTCGTAGGCAAATTGTGCATGTGCACTGTCTCATTAAATAATATTGGTCGGACTACAGTCAGATTTTTTGAAGGATTGCGCTCAAACCGGAAATACAGTCATCTGCATGAGAACAAAATTTTTCTTTCTAATGGGCTCCACCACAGTCAATTTGGCCTCCATCAACCCACTGATCCTCGGGATTGATGTTTCCATATTGAATGTATGCACACAACAGTTGCACCTATACAATCTTTTCCCTGCCATAGACCTATTCACTCCAAACCCTTCCCATTGTGGTCAATTTTCATTTCTGTGCTTTAGTTTTTTCCTCCCCCTTTTGCATAAGCCATAAGTTTTCCATTTTTCCATAGACATAGCAGTATGTGGTCTTCTATGTTGCGGGATGAGTTGTAGTTTCGACTGACACCATTAATTTTATCATACCGTGTACTGGAAAAATGGGCAAAAAAATTCCATGGGGGGAAGAAATGGTGAAAAAGTTGCAATACCGCAATGTGTTTGTTATTTTGCCTTTATGGCATTCATTGAGAAGTAAAAACGATCTGGTATAGGATTCTCCATGGTAATACCAAATTTGTAAAGTCTTTCTTTAATTAAGTAGTAAAATAAAAGGTATTGAGTAATTTGTAAAAAAAAAAAAAAAAATTTGCTCTTTGTTGACATTTTTTCAGATGCACAAATTTTATTTTGATCTGTCAAAGGAGATGTGCAGAGGTTTTTGATTTGGTGAGCTAATAATTTTATTGGTTATGATTTGGGGTACATACAGTTTTGATAGCTTTGTATTGACGTTTTAGGGGGGGTAGAGATGGGGTGACTGAAAAGAATGCCATTTCTGGCATTTTGAGTTCTTCTTTGCATTACAACATTTATCATACTGGTTAAAAAATATATATATTTTGATATATCAAGACTTTTACAAATATGTTGATACCAAACATGTTTATTTTTTTTTGTCTTTTAAGGAGAAAAATGGAGTACAACATAAGGGTTAATGCATAAGATACCAGATCAGTATGTTTGTATATGGGAAGGATTCCACTTGCGAGAGACTCGCGTGTATCTTGCATCACATCACCCGGAACGGCTTGCCTATTTCCCCAAGGGGGCGTCTCAGCTGCATAAAAATACATGAAGCTGATCCGCTCCTGTCGGGAAACAGGCAGGCCATTCCGGGTGATGTGATGCAAGATACACGCGAGTCTCTCGCAAGTGGAATCCTACCCTATGGCTGGATTCCCACGATTGTATGGCATCGGATGTGAGTGCATCGGATGCGATATCTTAACGACCATTGTCTCCCTCTGTGCTGCCAGCATGAGCCGAGTGTCATGTAACTGTGATCCGATCCTGCGATCGGATCACAGCTGCAGATGAGAGGGAGGGGTTAATCTCCCCATCTCCTCCACTGTCAGCTGATGCACTTGGATGTCATCCAAGTGCAGTCCAATGTTTCAATCACACCCATAGACTTGTATGGGTGCAAGTGACATGTCTCTCGCTGACAATCGCACCATGCAATTTTTCGCTCATCCAGAATGTGAATGACAAAAAAGCTGCACATCTGCTCTCCTTCATTCAATAACATTGGTCCAAATGCAATGCTAGATTTTCTCGTATTGCACTCGTCCGAGTCATACGCCCATGTGAGCGTACCCTATGTCTATTCTGCAGAGCAGACTCTTCAGGAAACCGCACACTGCAGTACATTTTATATAGAAATATACGATTCCAAACTTATGCCCTATCCCTACAGATCATGATTGCAATATGAACATAGATTTGCCAAGATTGCTATTTCACTGTAACTTAATACACAGCTGGATGCAAACCAGAAAATGTTCTCTAAGCACCAACATCTGGCGCTGCCCCAGAGTCGGGTTGGATCTTGTTAATATTGATTGCATTAGCAACCCTTGCACAATGCCTATAGTTTCTACAAAATGAATTCTGTCCACCACACCTTACTTACAGGCGTTCATCACTGTTCAATAACCTTTTTGTGTACAGGTTTGAGCTAAACGCCACAGGCAAAAATTTGGTGTCTATTTAAAGCGTTGTAATAGAGAGATGGCTGCACAGGTACGGCTCCTTGTATTCACTTTTCTTCGATATCTGAAATTATCTGAGAAATTTTCAGAACCGCAGACGTGATGTCTCTTCCCTCATGTTCAGGGCATTGCAGGACCTTAGGTATCCATGGTTATGACCACAAGCAACTGGCTAACTAACTGACTATATGAGTGTTCATAACCATGGATACCTAAGGTCCTGAAATGCACCGGCACATAAGTCTGTTACCTTATGTGCAGGGCATTGCAGGAGCTTAGGTATCCATGATTATAACTACAAGCAACTAACTACCAGAGGCCCTGTGCGCACACTGCGTTTTTTGCTGCCTTTTTGCAACATTTTTGGGTGCAGAATTGGTGCAGTTTGTGTTCATAAACTTCATGCAGTCCTTCCCCAGCAAAGTCTATGAGAAATCCGAAATGCTATGCGCACGTTGCTTATTTTTTTCCTTACAGGTTTTGCTGCAGTTTTTCTGCAGCAAAAAGAGGCAGCGTGTGACTTTTTTCTTCAGGTCCCAGCGTTATTTATGGCATTGCTTAATGGTTAAAAAGCTTAAAAAAACCGTAGGGACATAACGCACCAAAAAACACACCGAAAATGCGGTAAAAACACATGCATTTTTTTGGGTGAGTTTTTTATGCCAGAGGGTGCATTTTTTGCTGAGGAAACAAATTTGCAGTGTGCACACCGGGCCTAACTGTGACTATATGAATATTAATAACCATGGATACCCAAGGTCCTGCAATGCCCTGCACATGAGGTAAGAGACATAATGAATCAAAAGAACCATACTACATTTCTAATTGGAGATATTTGCTAATATTATACTTATCGTTATTACACCTACTACATATTAGGATAGGATCTTGCATATGACAATAACCCTTTAAAAAAAAAAAAAACAAACAAGCTGTGCTTTACTTACCCTGCCCAGGTCCAGTGCTGAGTCTCTACCACTGGTATCTATTATTGTCTGCAACATTGACCGCACAGCAGCCAATTGTTGAGCTCAGCAGAGTCCATGGCAAAAGCTGCCCAGCGCTCACCGATAATAATAATGTTGCACAGAATAACAGACACAGAGCAGCACTGGACCTGGCGAAGGTGAGCAAGGCACTGTTAATATTTTTTTTTAATCAAACTGTGGCTGAGGAAGGGGCTTTCTGAATCCTGAAAACCCCTTTAAGAAGTCAACAAATTATTTTCACAAAAGGGATTGTGACATCAATCTTTTTTAATTTTCACTCGGCTTAGGGCGGCTTTGCACGTTGCGACATCGCACGTGCGATGTCGGTGGGGTCAACTCGAAAGTGACGCACATCCGGCGTCACTTTCAACATCGTACTGTGTAAATGCTAGATGATACGATGAACGAGCGCAAAAACGTCGTTATCGTATCATCGTTGCATTCACCGACATTTCCATAATGCCGGTGCTGCGACAGGTACGATGTTGTTCCTCGCTCCTGCGGCTGCACACATCGCTGTGTGTAAAGCCGCAGGAGCGAGGAACACCTCCTTACCTGCCGACGGCGGTTATACGGAAGGAAGGAGGTGGGCGGGATGTTTACATCCTGCTCATCTCCGCCCCTCCGCCGCTATTGGCCGCCTGCCGTGTGACGTCGCTATGACGCTGCACGACCCGCCCCCTTAGGAAGGAGGCGGGTCGCCGGCCAGAGCGACGGTCGCAGGACAGGTGAGTGCATGTGAAGCTGGCGTAGCGATAATTTTCGCTACGCCAGCTATCACACGATATCGTACCTGCGACGGGGGCGAGGACTATCGCGTACGACATCGCAGCATCGGCTTGCGATGTCGCAACGTGCAAAGTCCGCCTTAGTAAAAAAAGAAGAATTTCCAGTTTGTCTGCATTGATTTGTGAATACTTTTTTTGTACTAACCCTATGTTTCCAAGAAACATTAGATGATTAATCTAGTTACCAGAAAAGAATGTTACTTGGTCAGAGCATGAGGACACCACAAGAGAGGATAGACACGACCCGTCACTCAGGCATGCATTATTGGAAGAGCTGAGATTTATCTGACTCCTAGACTAAAAATAATCACCATGTCGTCACATTAAACAGCTAAACTAGACAAATTCCAGAAACCAAAAAGAGACATTGATCTGAATGAAGAGAATGGTGATGTAAGCTGTGAAACGTAATCCGTAAAGCACAATGGCACGAAGCTAAGCTCGGTGGCTATCTTCCGTCAGATCACTTCTCATGCACACCTTCCCAGGTAGGTAATGTGGAGGGGAAACGGGAAACACTGTGATATTTTCATAGGAAATATTTCCTCTTCCCCTCTCATATTATTTGCACTAAAAAGATACGGTTGAGTGGTTGGCCACTATGAAACAGGGTAATAGGAGTTTGGGGACGTAAAGCACCACTCCAGCAAATTTTTTTCCTTGTTTCAATGCTGCAGTTGTAATTAAACCTAAGCATCCTGCCCCCCCCCCCCCCCCCCCCGTTCTTATAATCACCCTCTGGAGTCCCACGGCGCCATCTTGTGCCTGAAATAACATCAAAAGCTCCTAATGTGAGTCTATAAGAGCCAGAACGAGGCTCTCATAGACTTATATTATGTTCTACCCTCCAGCGCTCCATGAAACACTGCAGCTGCTGGCAAGATACAAAGTGCCTGACTCCGACAGGGGCGTCAGTAAAACAGATGAAGACGCCGAAAGGTAAGTGTATGCTTATGTTTAGTGCTCATTCAGACGACCGGTCCGTTTGTCCTGTTCAGTTCCTGTTCTATTTTGTGGACTAACTGACAGGACTAAAGCCCGCTTTACACGCTGCAATGTATCTTACGATGTGTCGGCGGGGTCACGTCGTAAGTGACGCACATCCGGCATCGTAAGGTACATTGCAGTGTGTGACAGCTACGTGGGATTGCGATTGAACGTTAAAACGTTCATCGCATACACATCGTACCTTTCTCTAGAATTGCACGTCAGGTTGTTCATCGTACCCGAGGCAGCACACATTGCAGTGTGTGACACCCCGGTAACGATGAACAGATCTTACCTACGTCCTGCGGCTCCCGGCCCACAATGCGGAAGGAAGGAGGTGGGCGAGATGTTTATGTCCCGCTTAGCTCCTCCCCCCCGCTTCTATTGGCCGGCTGCCGTGTGACGTCGCTGTGACGCCGAACGTCCCTCCCACTCCAGGAAGTGGACGTTCGCCGCCCACAGCGAGGTCGTATGGACAGGTAAGTACGTGTGACGGGGGTTACTCCTATGTGCGGCACGTTCAACAAATTGAACGTGCCACACATACGATGGGGGCGTTGCAAATCGCATACGAAATCATATGCGAAATTGCAACGTGTAAAGCAGGCTTAAAGGGTGCTTTACACGCTGCGACATTGCTAGCGATCTCGTTAGCGATGTAACACACCAGATCGCACATGCGAACTGCCGAGATCGCACACAGGTAATTTTTGAAGCGCCGGTCTCATGTGCGATCTGGCGTGTTACATCGCTAATGAGATCGCTAGCGATGTCGCAGCGTGTAAAGCACCCCTATCTTTTCAATGTCTTTTGTGGAGGATCGGATGGCACAAGGAAGTACTTTCGTGTGTATCAGTTTCTACACAAAAAGCACATCGGATGCCGTATGTCCGTTCCGTTATTATGGAACATGTCCTATTCTGTTCTGTAATAACAGATCGTGACTCAATACAAGTCAATGGTTCCGCAAAATCTCCGTAAGCCGCACGGAAGCACTTCCATGTGACTTCCGTTGGGTGCCCCTGCAGTCTGTGTCCAGCTCCCCACCAGCCCCGCGGCTGCTCGCACTGCAGTGTGTCAGCATCTTCTCACACAGCAGTGTCAGCAGCTGCGGGATGAAAAGCGCCGACATTAGGGGGTTAGCAAAGTTCATTACCTGCTCTGATGAATTCCTGCACTCCTGACATCAGTGCTCATCACTGACTTCCATGCCTGCCATGTTTTCACATCACGTCTCGCGATCGGCCCGAGACTGTGCCTAGCGGTGACGTCACAGGCCACTCACGATGCTTCGCTTGTGCATGCGGCGGACAATGGAAGTCAGTGACGAGCGCTGACGTCAGGAGTACAGTGGCGTTCATCACCCAGGTAATGTACCTAGCTAACCTCATAAAGTCAGCGCTCGTCATCCTCTGCGGTGACCTGGGCTGACCTATTGATGTTAGCTCAGCTCACTGCATTGCTCTCCTAGCCAATGGGGAACATTCTGTTCTTCATTAACTGGGACAGTGAGTATGGATCGTCGTGGGACCCCCTTATTGGATTACGCCGGACCCGGATTTGTTTTTTCTTTCAAATAAATTGGTGAAAAAGGGAATATGTTTGGGAGGTTTTTTTTTCCAATAAATTTTTTTTCTTTTAGTACTGACTGGGTTTTTTGCTGTCTGGTATCTGATAAACGTCGTGACATCACTAACCACAGGGCTTTATGCCAGGTGACATTACACAGCTGCTATCAACCCCATATATTACCCCTTTTGCCACTGCACCAGGGCAATGGGAGAGTCGTGTTAAGTCCCGGGACTGTCGCATCTAATGGATGCGGTAATTCCGCCCGGCTGCTAACTGATATTTTTAGGCTGGGGGGTTCCCAATAACGTGTGTCTCCCCAGCCTGAGAATACCAGCCAGCATCTGTAAGGCTATATCTTGGCTGGTATCAAAATTGGGGGGGACTGCATGGCGTTTTTTTTTTTTAAATTATTTATTTTACTGTATGATATAGACCCGCCCACTGGTGGTTATCATTGCTTGCAGTCAGAGATCTATCACTCAGCGCGAGAGGCATGTCTGACTGCAACCAATCACAGACGCCGGTAAGCAGGGAATATTAAATGAGCCTAATGAGCGGACGGCTCGGGAAGAACAAAGAGCTGCTGCGGGAGCAGTGTGACAGCCGCGCTGGTGATCGGTGAGTATGTAGTGCTTGCGGACCAGCATCTGGGTAGATACCCTGGACTGTATGTAACTATCCTTCCGGGGTTTTTTTGCGGTCCGCAAAAAAACCCAAAAAACGGAAGTCACATGGATGTTACACGGACCGTATACTAAACGGAACAGGACAGATGCGGATGTCACATGGATGCCACACAGATGCATCTGTGGAAAAACAGGACTTTTTTTGCGGATTGCAAAAACGGAACGGTCGTCTAAATGTATCCTTAGCCTGTGACATTATGTCAAAATGCAGTAACTGCAGGTTGCAATAAATTGTAAGATTATTGACTATGCCAACTTAAGGCCCCGTCACACACAGAGATAAATCTTTGGCAGATCTGTGGTTGCAGTGAAATCATGGACATATTGTTCCATTTGTACACAGCCACAAACCTGGCACTGATTGTCCACAGTTTCACTGCAGCCACAGATCTGCCGCAGATTTATCTCTCTGTGTGTGACAGGGCCTTTACAGTCATGACCGGAATTGATTGGCACCCTTGAAACTGTTACAAAAAGTGAAGTATTTTTCCAGGAAAATGATTGTAATTTACACATGTTTAGTTAAACACATGTTTATTTCTTTGGTGTGTATTGGAACAACACAAAGAAAACTGACAAATAAAGACAAATTGGACATAATTTCACGTAAAAAAAATGAGCCTGACAAAATTGTTGGCACCCTCAAGTTAATATTTGGTTTCACACCCTTTGGAATGAATTACTGCAATTAATCGCTTCCTATAACTTTCAATAAACTTCTTATATCTCTCACCTGGAATTTTGGACTCTTCTTTATTAACTGTTCCAGGTCTCTAATAATTGAAGGCGTCTTCTCCCAGCAGAAATTTTAAGATCTCTCCACAGGTGTTCAAAAGGGTTTAAATTCAAACTGTTTGCTGACACTTCACAAGTCTCCAGCGCTTTGTTTCCATCCATTTCTAGGGGCTTCTTGAAGTATGTTTGGGGTCATTTTCCTGCTGGAAGACGCATGATCTAGGATGCAAACCCATCTTCAGATTTCTTGATGCATTGCACATGATGCCTTGCACAGAGTCAAAGCAAAACAACCTCAAAACATCTTTAAACCTCCACTATATTTGTAGGTCTGTGCTCTTTCCTTTGTAGACCTCATTACATTTTCAGTAAGTCGGACCAAAAAGCTCTTTCTTGGTTTCACCTGTCCACAAAACACTTTACCAGATGGATTTTGGTTTACTCATGAACATTTTGACAAACTGCAGTCTGATTTTCTTATGTCTCAGTGTCAGCAATGGGGTCCTCCTGGGTCTCCTGCATAGCGTTTTATTTCATTCAAATGTGGACGGATTTATCACGCTGACAATGATGAACCCTGAGCCTGCAGGACAACTTGAATTTATTTGGTACTTGATTGGGACTGCTTATCCACCATCTGGACTAACCTGTGTTGCAACCTTTCAGCAAATTTTCTCTGCCGTCCACAGCCAGGGAGATTAGCTACTGTGCCATGGGTTGTAAACGTTTTGATTTTGTTGCACACTGTAGACAAAGGAATATCAAGATCTCTGGAGATGGACTTGTAACCGTGAGATTGTTGATATTTTTCAACAATTTTGTTTGTCATGTCCTCACACAGTTCTCTTCTCTTTATTCTCCAAGCTCAGTGTGACACATACAGACACACAATGCAAATGTTGAGTCAACATCTCTACTTTTTATCTGGTTTCAGTTGTGATTTTCATATTGCCCACACGTCAATTGCCACATGTGAGTTTGAACGAGCATCACATGCTTGAAACAAAATTGTTTACCCACAATTTTGGAAAGATGCCAACACTTTCGTACAACGCATTTTGGGGGTTTTGTGTGAAATTATGTCCACTTTGCTTTTTTTCTCTTTTTTTTGTGTTGTTCTAACACACACAAAATGACTAAACGTGTATAACAAAACATGTACAATTGCAATAATTTTCCGGGAAAAATACTTCATTTTCTGGAACAATTTCAAGCATGCCAACACTCTCGGCCATAACTGTACCTTACCTAAAAAGTTGCAAACTATGTTATTACCATGGCATAAAATCACACTTATTGTATTAGGTAACAAGGTGATTTGTGACTTTTTCTAAAACAGAAATATTGAAGACATGATGTCATGGCAAATTGGAGATTTCACGGAATTGCAGAAAAATGTGGCGTTAAGGAGCCCTAGACTAAAAGTAAAACAACCATTTCATAGGAAATTTACCCATAAATCACTGTATTCATTCCACACCTCCAAGAGACAAGTACGTAATAATACTCTTACCTTGCAATGTTCCTTTTTCCTGCATATCGGAAATGGAATAGACAAGCCCTATGAAGTAAGAAAGATCATATAAATGGTCACAGCTTAATACCTTGCATACCATAACATCATTTATACAGCAAATATATGAATATTGTATAGAGAAACGTGCAACAGTATTTAAATGTTAATACTATTACAACAAAAATAATGTACAGTTTTAAAAGTAACCTACACAGGAGTTATTTTCTATGCAGGTTGTTGAATTTTTCAGCTCTGTCCATGAAGATCACTTTAAATTAGCTCTGTCAGCACAGAATGACTGTTCAAACCAAGCACAGGCGCGTGGTGTATCAAACGTTTAAGTGCACCCTCCCACCTTATGGTTTTACCCTCCCCTCTTTTTGATTGACAGCTCTGTCTTCATTGAGCTAGAGAAGGATGGAGATAGAAAATAAGTAGGTGTGGAGGTGGTATATAAACGCTTGACGCTGCCATGATGCACCGAATGCCTGTGCTTGTTTTGAACAGTCATTCTGTGCTGTCACATATCCTTAAAATAGGTTGTCCTTTTATGATGCAAGTTTAGAGGTTTTATTCTGGGAGCCTCCACCCATTCTTGCATTAAATTTTAAGACAGAAAAATTCCTGTAAAGTCTGATATTGGTTGGGTATGTGAACATGTAGGGTTTTTTTGAGACATTAATTTTTTAAGTTACATCTACTTCAAGACCCACTCCTTTTTGGGTAGTTTATCGATTAGTTTTTGTTTTCTTGAAGAATGGAGCAGATCCAAACCAAAATCCAACTTAGGCCGGTGTCACACTTGCGAGTGTCTCGTGGGTATCTCGCGCGAGTCTCGCGTTGCATCACCCGACACGGACTCACACTCTCCTCACAGGAGAGAGTCGGTTGCACAGAGATGCATGCAACCGACCCGCTCCTGTGAGGAGAGTGTGATCCAGTCCCGGGTGATGCAACGCGAGACTCGCGCGAGATACACGCGAGGCAATCGCAAGTGTGACACCGGCCTTAAAGTTAACAACACATCAAAAATCTTCCAAAAATGTATATTGGGAATCCACTTTGCTGTTCACGTCAGGGGTTTTTTTTTTTTTAGTATGTCTCTTTCTAAAGAGGTGTTGAAAGACAGCTGCTGGATTCAATCAGCTCCAAACTTGACAATGTAAAAACAAAAAACTGTAAGGAAAATAAAAAATAAAAAACCAAACAAACATAATTCAAAACTGCTTAACGAAAAATCCCTTAAAAACATTCCCCCAAAAAGTAGCGTTTCCTTATGCCGTTTGCACTTTTTCAACTTTTTTCAACTTTGTGTGAACACTGTTGCACAGGCAGGTTTTATTTATTTGTTTATTTTTTTAATGTAATGTGTGGTCAGATTGTACATTAGCTGTTTTTTTTTACAGTTTTACACTCTTCATTTTTGTTTCAAAAATAGTTTAAAAAAAATGATCAAAGCCTGCATGTATTCAGGGATCATATAGGTTCATACAAAGGTTTTTCTATGATTTATCCACATGAATATCAATGTAAAAAAAACCTTAAAATAAATTATCATTGTATAAAAGTAGGATTTTAAGACAATATCGGATTCACATTTTCTGTCTATTGGTTGTGAAAGCTTAAATTCTGCTACAAAATACAGTCCAATGTATGTAGAGGTCATCACAGATTTTGGTAGATTTATAGTTCAGTTAAAAGAAAAACCTAAATATACTTACCCCATGGACAAAGTTTTTAAAAAAAAAATAAAAAATCCAGCACTGTGAATATAATAAAACTTTTTGCTTTTTTTCTACTCTATTAAAAACATTAGACTGTCATATTTTCATTTTCATGCATTTCATGTTACATGAAGCGCAGCATGAATCCAACCTTTTATCTACCATCACAGAAACCGGAAAACAGTTATGAAGAACAAGTCCTGACAAATTGGAGTTTTGAGTGGAATTACATTCTGTACAAAATGCTAAAGATTAAACTGTAGTGTACTATTAGGGAGGGTGTTTATAGGTTATGGCACATGTCTTGTTTTGAAGCTAAAGTCAAATCTTTACTATATGGTTTTCAACCCTTTAGGCCCTGTGCGCACTAGAAAATGGAATTTTCTTAAGAAAATTCCGCAGGCTCTGAAAGATTTCCGTACCCGCGGAAAAAAACGCAAAAAAAAAACCCGCACCGAAATCCGCATGTGTTTTGTTGCATTTTGGTGCGGTTTTTCCACGGGTTGGTACATGTGTTTTAATGCACTTAATGCAATAAAGCACATTGAAAAAAAAAAAAGGGCATTTCCTTCTGATATAGATAGATAGATAATGGATAGATAAATAAATAGATAATGGATAGATAGAAGGATAGATAGAAGGATAGATAGATGGATAGATAGATAGAAGGATAGATAGAAGGATAGATAATCAATAGATTGATCTGTCCTCTATCAATCAATAGATAGAGTCCCTGTGAGGACACACTGCAGTTCTCACGAGCGGTAGTGTGTTCACATTACCGACCGTGAGAAATGACCTGTAATTACCCCTGCAGTCTTGTTACGAGGCTGCATTGAGTATATGTCAGACGCGGCTGGATGCAAGCGTCGTGGGAGCTCGGTGGATTACACCGGAGCTGTGTGTTGGGAGGGGTTAATAAAGGGGTGAAAGAGGGGGCGTTTTTGTCTTTTATTTAAAATAAAGGATTTTTCGGTGTGTGTGTTTAGTCACTTTACTTATGGGTTAATCATGTAAACTGTCTCATAGACGCTGCCATGATTAAGCCTGGACTTAAATGGCATCACGGCAATCTGGAAGAGACGGGGACACTCCGGGACTGTCGCATAATGGATGCGAAAGTCCCGGGGCAGCTGCGGGCTGATATTCTCGGCTGCAGGGGGGGGAATTTAACCCTGGCCCTCGCCCTCCCCAGCCTGAGAATACCGGGCCACCGCTGTGTGTTTACCTCGGCTGGACGGTAAAAATACGGAGGAGCCCACGGGGTTTTTTTGTTTTTTTTATTTGTAATATGTACTGTACGTTTGATTTCTATGTGTATTGTATATGTCTGTGTCTGTGTGTGAGTGTCATATATGTGTGTTTACTCTGCTCCGCTTCCTCTTCCTGTCATAATGACATCTCTTCCCTGCAAAACGCAGGCAGTGATGAACATTATGTCCCGAAAAACGTGAAATACCGCAACGAATAACGCAGGAAAACGCAATGAACCGCACAGAATTTGCTACCCGCAGCAAAACATGCAGCTGTCAAAATCCGCCTAGTGCGCACAGCATTTTTTTTTCCCATAGGATTTGCTGGTGAATCACTGCAGAGATGTTATGAACATTTTCTAAAGTGAAACATGCAGCAAATCCGCGGTAAAATCCGGCAAGTGCGCACAAGGCCTACAACCCTTCCTGCTGTTGGACGTACTGATAGGTCCAATGTTGGGTCCTCATCTTTGATGCCGGCTCATGAGCTGAGCCTGCATGACACCCAGCAGCTGGGGGGGCTGAGCTCTGCCTTCAGCTGTTAATGACTAATATGTCACGGTCAATCTCTGAAAGCAGCATATAACGTTTGCTGTACAACTGGCACATCACTCCATGCATCCATTTTCACCCTGAGAAATGATCGCAGATGCAAACGAGTGGTTATGGCAGTTGGATGTCTAGTGAAGGCCCATGTGCCTGTCATGATGATAGTCTTGAATACGGGAGAGAAAATAGCGCAATAAGGTATAAACTGTGTGATGATACTATACACAGGGAATTGCTCACCCAATGGGGTTGTGTAAGACACAACCACTTGTAGAGCGTGGACATGGCTGCTGCAGACCCTGAAATTCAACAGCTCAAAATGGACAATAAAGATTACATATCCGCGATGCCATGTGGATGAATGAAACCGTATTCGTGAAAGTGATTTTCAGCTCATTTCGGAATGAAACTCCTTCATCAGGGCCATCCCAATTCCATGCTACATAAAAGTCTGGTTTTATGTACCAAGGAATTATGATGGTCCTGATGAAAGTGTTTCACTCCGAAACGAGCTGAATAAAATCACTTTTTAGGATATGGTTTCATTCTTCCACACGTCAGAGCAGATGTGTAATACATATTGTCCATGTTAAAATGATGATAAGCTTGTGAAGCATAGTCAATGGCTGGTCTTTATAGATGACCATGATTTTTACTATATACTGCCATAAGGGTAGTATAAGTGATCCGACAACTGTAGATGCAAATCTCATAAAAACACTTAGGCTATGTGCGCACGTTGCGTTTTTTCCCGCGTTTCTGCAGCGTTTTTAGCTGCAGCGTTTTTGCGCTAAAACGCATGCGTTTTTGTTTTCTAGCAAAGTCTATGGGAAAAGATGAAATCCTGTCTGCACTTTGCTTTTTTTTCTGCAGCGTTTAATTTGCATATTTTGGGTCAAAAACCATGCTGAAAAAGAAGCAGCATGTCAGTTGTTTTTGCCATTTCTGCAGCGTTTCCTTAACATTGGAGTCAATGAGAAATGGCAAAATGCAACCAAAATCAACTTTCCTGCGTTTTTCATGCTTTTTACCTGCTTTTCCACTGCGTTTTTGGCTTCAAAAACGCATGCTTTTCTGGCATAAAATTAAAGGGTTATAATGTTCCTTTACACACATACAATAACCGAAAATTTAATTGCTAAAAAATAATAAACTTTACCTATTTTTCTGTTAATATGTGCATAACCGCTATTATTTCATTAAAAATGATATTTTCCATATAGTTTTATTAAAAGTTAATTTTTTCTTTTTTTTTCTCTTTTTTCATTCTTTTTGACTATTTCAACTTTATTTCTCAGTGTCTTGATCTACAAAACGCATCTGCAAAAACGCAGGTGAAAACGCAGGTAAAAAGCACTGAAAACGCACTAAAAACGCGGTAAATACGCATGCGTTTTTAGCGCTAAAAAATGGTCAAAAGCCATTTGGTCAAAAACCAAGGGAAGGAAAACGTGCAGAATAAACTGCAGGTACTCCGACGCAACGTGCGGACATAGCCTAAGAAAGTAAGAACAAAAAATATAAAAATTAAAATCACCCCTATTTTTCTTCATCATTGATAAAGAAAAAAATAAAAAAAAAATACATAGCCTTGGATGTATGTTCCCGGTCTTCCCCCTAGTGCGCTAATACAGGATTGTATACTGGATAGTCTGTTGCTATGATTGAAATAGGGAGAACCACCATGGAACTGTGAGCCTAGATATTCCATATGGTATCAGAACCTCTGGGAGGCACTGAGAAGAGAGCAGGAAATAGTTTGACGTAAGTGAGGGGAAAAGAGTGGTTGACGTGGACATGGAAAATGTTATGGAGTGACATGGTTAGAAAATGAGTGTTAAATGGGACAGACGTAGTGCTACAAATCTTATCCTTAACGACTCTTTGTTATCTTAATAAAGTTAAGTTGTCTAATTGGTTAGTTTATGGAAAATCGAAATAACATCATAAATATGTATGAGGGGTAATTGTGTAGCCCTGCATAATATGATGATGTACAACTTATATGATACAGTACATATGTGTTATGCAGTGACCATTTATATCTGTTTTGTACCCTTTTACCTGTGCTTAATAAAAAAGATCTGATTAAAAAAAAAAGAAAGAAATATTTGGCATTACTACTTCTATTAGGCTAGGGCTACACAACGACTTTGGCCACAACACCTGTCTTGCGGCTAAGGTTTGCTCCGTGCTACTGCTACATTGCAGTTCAATGTATGGGGTTTGATTGCTTGTCACAATACCCGGGGAAGAGGAGGGTTAGGGGGTTCGCAATTAGACCCTATTTATTTGTGATATAGCAGTGGCACCGAATGAACCTTAGCTGTGCAACAGGTATCGCAGCCAAAGTTGCCATGTAGCCCTAGCCTCAAAAGCCTATGAAAAAAATAATTAACCCAATTGGTAAACACCGTTTAGAGAAGAAAGAAGAAAAAAATCAAAATGTTAAAATTGCAGGTTTTTAGGCGCCATAACATCGATGAAAATACAGGATATAAAAATGCATCTGTCCAAAATCGTGTAAATAAAAATGTCAGCTCACCATTCAAAAAACGAGTTACCAAGCAGCTCCATCAACATAAAAATGAAAATGTTACAGTTGTCGGAAAAAGACGTCACAACCACAGTTTTATTTTATTTTTTCAAATTTCTCATTTTTTTTTTCAAAAGTCCAATTTTTAAATTTTAAACTGTGCAAGTTTGGTGGCACCATCATTGTACTAAACTTGAGAATCATATTGCTTGGTCAGTTTTTCCACACAGTGAATTCCCTAAAAACAAAACCACCCCCCAAAAAAAGATTTGAGGAATTCTGATTTTTGCGCTTAAGGCTATGTGCGCACCTTGCCATTTTTTGTGACTACAAAGGTGCAGCGTTTTTGGCCGCTAAAAACGCACAAAAATGCATTGGTAAAAACAAATGCATTTTTAGCGCGTTTCGGTGCGTTTTTGGCTGCATTTTGATCTCTGCAATTTGCTGCATTTTTCCAATGCATTGCATGGGTGGAAAACACAGTAAAACGCAGAAAAGAATTGACATGACCATTTTTTTTTTAAGCTCAAAAACGCAGCTAAAAAAAAAAGTGGTGTGTGGACAGCAAAAATGGAAACTCAGAGGCTTTGCTGGGGAAGCAAAGTCATGCAGTTTTGAGCCCAAAAACGCACCCGAAAAACACACAAAAACGCCACGAAAAACGCACTGTGCGCACATAGCCTAAAGGGGGCTTTACACGCTGCGGCATCGCTAATGCGGAGTCGTTGGGGTCACGGAATTTGTGACGCACATCCGGCCGCATTAGCGATGTTGCTGCGTGTGACACCGATGAGCGATTTTGCATCGTTGCAAAAACGTGCAAAATCGCTCATCGGTGACATGGGGGTCCATTCTCGATTATCGTTACTGCAGCAGTAACGATGTAGTTCGTCGCTCCTGCGGCAGCACACATCGCTATGTGTGACGCCGCAGGAACGAGGAAGCTCTCCTTACCTGCCTCCCGGCCGCTATGAGGAAGGAAGGAGGTGGATGGGATGTTCCGGCCGCTCATCTCCACCCCTCCGCTTCTATTGGATGGCCGCTCTGTGACGCCGCACGGACCGCCCCCTTAGAAAGGAGGCGGTTCGCCGGTCACAGCGACGTCGCCGGACAGGTAAGTATGTGTGACGGGTCTGCGCGATTTTGTGCGGCACGGGCAGCGATTTGCCCGTGTCGCACAACAGATGGGGGCGGGTACCCATGCTAGCGATATCGGGACCGATATCGCAGCGTGTAAAGTAGCCTTAAGAGTCATTTTTCCCATTTTCTAGAATAGTAAATGGAAAAATGAATAGTGTCAATCAAAACAATAAACTGTCCGGCAAAACAAAAAGACCTAGCATGGCTATGTCTATAAAATCATGAAAAGGCTGTGGATCTTGTAAGAAAGCGAGAAAAAAAATCAAAGCGCAAAAAAAATGAAAAAATGGATAATAACTAGGGATGAAATACCTCAAATATTCGGCTTCGCAAATATTTTCCGAATAGGTCGCCGCTATTCGCGAATATTCGATGTGCAATGTAAGTCTATGAGAAACCCGAATAACAACTATTCGGGCTTCCCATAGACTTACATTGCACATCGAATATTCACATATTGGCGACCTATTCGGAAAATATTTGCGAAGCCGAATATTTGAGGTATTTGATCATCCCTAATAATCACCTAGTCGGGAACATATTCACTTCTTACACCAGCTTCAAAAACTGAATTAAAACAGCAAGTGTGAAAGCACTGAAACAGTGGGTCAATGTTTTACGGACCATTCATCTCACTTTAGTTTATGAGCATGATAAGTTGTGGTAACAGAATAAGCAACAAGTAAATTTCATTGTTTAACTTACTCTAGAAGTGTAAGGAAGTTCAGAAGTTCTTGTGGGGACATTTTATTCCAGTAGCTAACCAAGGAATCTGAGGACAATGCAAACAGTTACGTTAGGATACACAGGAGTCAAGTGTGAGATATAATGCTCCTTTCCTCTGCCTCCGTACTGATAAAGTTCAGATATAAGCTTTTAATTGAAATTATTCTTAATTTTTACATATAAACAGATATAAAAAGAAAATGGCATGGTAAGAAATAACCCAAAACCCTTACCATCCCCCACCATTCTCTCCAATCTTTTCAGCTCATTACAATCACTATTATGTAAAAATAAAATAGTAACAGACATTTTGATGAGTAATTCATATATATTTAGTGCTATGGCATTTTGCAGTGTATACATCACACAACATGACAAGTTTGTTTTCATTTACACACACAATATCTCAACAGTAGACATGTATGGAAGTGTGAAGATCTGGCTGTGGAGTAAAGAATTTGGGACCAATGGATGTAAAGTGCAATCCACAGCTCTAAGAGATTCAGAATTTTTACAGTATAGAGCGCTGGTTACATCAATCTTATTGTAGTGTTTTATTAGAGGTTGCTTGCGTGTCAGTTTAAGGTACACAATACGAAGGGGGAAGGAGTTGTAAATGTGTGTATCCTAGTTGGCCTCTATGGACTTGAAAGCAATCAGGCCTGTAGTAGGATTCATTGTCCTGCATCTGATGAGGGGTTGTACGTCTATTGTTCCCCTCAACTGGGGGCCTTACTGATACACAATGCTGAAGACTGGCCGCAGACTGGACTTCCATACCCTCCTTCATACTTGGAGTAACATAAAATAAAACTTTAAGGGGCTGGAATGTGACCACCTCTCCTCATTCAGGGGGCTGATCCTAAAAGAGGTAGAAAACCGAGGACATACGTGTCTGGATGTACTTGGTGCTGCGATGTTGAAGAGTGAGGATCTGTTGCTGTGGCCAGGTCCTGCTACCCATGAATGGATTATCGAGATTGGAGCTGGATACCAATGCTATGGACTTGATATCCATCATCTGGATTGAGGAATTATCCTAATGACTATTGTTGCTGGCTGGAGCTGGATACACGCGCTATGGAGCATAAGGACAATTGGTTGCCGGTTGGAACTGGCTACACATGCTATGGTCGTGGTATCTATCATCTGAAGGAACATAACAACTATGGTTGCTATAAGATCGTGTATGGCAGAAATAAAAAATTCTTGCATTGTTAACCTGCCTAGGTGAATAATAGATCAACACAAGAAGTATCACCCCATACTGTAGCATAGATCTCGTTGCTAATCTTGGAAAATCCAACCAAGGAGACCGTAGCTTTTCATATTTAACATAGGCTCACCCTTCTTTGCTCACAATTAATAATCAAGTTGACCTTGTAACTAAACTCTCCTTATAGAGGGTAAGATTGATTCCAATGTAATGGAATAAATTTATATCATATTGTTAATTTGTCAATATAACCAAGTCTACAGATCTTAGGGCCGCTAGTTTTTGTTATGTTAAAGACTTTATCCACCAGGACCAGTCTCTGTGAAATTAACATATGAATTGGATTTGCTGGCCCCATAGAGCAATTGGAACATTTAGCATCCAATGTATAGCTAATACTATGCAGGAACTCTAGGGTCCTATATGTAAAATATATACGGTATCTGTGAAAGTCTAAGGTGTACTTTGCAGGCTGCGACATCGCTACTGCGATATCGTCGGGGTCAAATCGAAAGTGACGCACATCCGGCGGCGGTAACAACGTCGCAACGTGTAAAGCCTAGATGCGCCGATAAACAATTGCAAAAGCGTCGAAAATCGGTAATCTGTGTAGCGTCGGTCATTTTCATAATGTCGCACCAATAGGAGATACGATGTTGTTCCTCGTTCCTGCGGCAGCACACATCGCTGTGTGTGAAGCCGCAAGAGCGAGGAACATCTTATTACCTGCCTCCACCGACTATGCGGAAGGAACGAGGTGGGTGGGATGTTTACGTCCCGCTCATCTCCGCCCCCCCCGCTTCTATTGGCCGCCTGCCGTGTGACGCCAGAGTGACGTCGCAGGGCAGGTAAGTTAGTGTGAAGCTGCCATAGCGATAATGTTCGCTACAGCAGCTATCACAAGATATCGCATGTGCGACGGGGGTGGGTACTATCACGCACGGCATCGCTAGCCGATGCTAGCGACGTCGCAGCGTGCAAAGTACCCCTAACACTCTCTCTCAAGGATAATAATGGTACCAACAACTCTTGAATGTCCGACCATTGTTCATTCGTTATTTCTCCCATATCTTTTTCCCCATTTATGCATATTTAACAGCAAATGTTTTTCTATGTATTTACAGAAAAAAACTATATGAAGTCCTTCAGATGCTATAAATGAGGGGGAAAAAAAATTGACTTTTCTGGATGAAATGCTGACTATTTTCTTATCTTACGGTCATTTGAACCTACCCTATCGTAGAGCATGACTTCACGTTGTAGGTTTATTTCTATGCTTACTTTCAAAGGCATGACAAACCTGAAAGTACTGGAGTATAGTCATTAGATCTAACTCTTTGTAGTAAAGCGGACTTTGCACGCTGCGACATCGCTAGCCGATGCTAGCGATGTCGAGTGTGATAGCACCCGCTCCCATCGCACGGCCGATATGTGGTGATCGCTGCCGTAGCGAACATTATCGCTACGGCAGCGTCACATGCACATACCTGCTCTGTGACGTCGCTGTGACTGGCGAACCGCATCCTTTCTAAGGGGGCGGCTCGTTCAGCGTCACAGCGACGTCACAGCAGCGTCACTGAACCGCCGCCCAATAGAAAAGAAGGGGAGGAGAAGAGCGGCCGGAACATGCCGCCCACCTCAGGAACGACAAACAACATCGTTACTGCAGCAGCAACGATAATTGGGAAGAGGGGGTGATGTCACCGATGAGCGATTTTGAACGTTTTTGTGACGATTCAAAATCGCTCATAGGAGTCACACACAACGAGATCGCTACAGCGGCCGGATGTGCGTCACAAATTCTGTGACCCCAACGAGATCGCTTTAGCGATCTCATAGCATGTAAAGCCACCTTTAAGGAGTTATTTTTCAATAATGGAGATATTTAGATGATGCCTTTAGCTTCCCAGTTCACTAGACCTCCCTGATTGATACACACCAATTTGGCAAAACCACAACATTCCAGAGTTTATTCTGTACAATCAACTACACATCTTATTTCTTTAATCTTCTCCCAAGTTTGGCGTCTAAGAGGAATTATGGGTGGTTTATTATTATTTGACTTCAGACATCTCGATTCCAGAAAAGTAAACAGATTTCCACTCCCAAGATAGTACTTTAACATATTCCTTGGGACACTTTCAATATTTTCCTCATCGCATCCTTTGAAATGTTTTAGCGGTGCAGCCAAAACATATAGCCAGTAATTTGCAAGTGCTAAACTACATCATCTTTGGTATGTTGCAGTATTTCTACCTTCAAATGAGGCTGCCCCTTCTTCCATATACGATCCCTAGATAAGCCATTTATATAATGGAATCTATGGAGTGGTATCCAGACAGGGGCATTGTGATATCTGCGGCATTAGTTTCATTTTTATAGGATTTAACCTGCCTACAACAAATAGGTATAGCTTTCACTGTGCTATCATTTTCTCCCGATTCTTCCATAAGCGCCCTGCTCTCATTATGTGCCCCACCTTTCCCAATAATATAATAATATATACAGTTAGGTCCAGAAATATTTGGACAGTGACACAATTTTCGCGAGTTGGGCTCTGCATGCCACCACATTGGATTTGAAATGAAACCTCTACAACAGAATTCAAGTGCAGATTGTAACGTTTAATTTGAAGGTTTGAACAAAAATATCTGATAGAAATTGTAGGAATTGTACACATTTCTTTACAAACACTCCACATTTTAGGAGGTCAAAAGTAATTGGACAAATAAACCAAACCCAAACAAAATATTTTTATTTTCAATATTTTGTTGCGAATCCTTTGGAGGCAATCACTGCCTTAAGTCTGGAACCCATGGACATTACCAAACGCTGAGTTTCCTCCTTCTTAATGCTTTGCCAGGCCTTTACATCCGCAGCCTTCAGGTCTTGCTTGTTTGTGGGTCTTTCCGTCTTAAGTCTGGATTTGAGCAAGTGAAATGCATGCTCAATTGGGTTAAGATCTGGTGATTGACTTGGCCATTGCAGAATGTTCCACTTTTTTACACTCATGAACTCCTGGGTAGCTTTGGCTGTATGCTTGGGGTCATTGTCCATCTGTACTATGAAGCGCCGTCCGATCAACTTTGCGGCATTTGGCTGAATCTGGGCTGAAAGTATATCCCGGTACACTTCAGAATTCATCCGGCTACTCTTGTCTGCTGTTATGTCATCAATAAACACAAGTGACCCAGTGCCATTGAAAGCCATGCATGCCCATGCCATCACGTTGCCTCCACCATGTTTTACAGAGGATGTGGTGTGGCTTGGATCATGTGCCGTTCCCTTTCGTCTCCAAACTTTTTTCTTCCCATCATTCTGGTACAGGTTGATCTTTGTCTCATCTGTCCATTGAATACTTTTCCAGAACTGAGCTGGCCTCATGAGGTGTTTTTCAGCAAATTTAACTCTGGCCTGTCTATTTTTGGAATTGATGAATGATTTGCATCTAGATGTGAACCCTTTGTATTTACTTTCATGGAGTCTTCTCTTTACTGTTGACTTAGAGACTGATACACCTACTTCACTGAGAGTGTTCTGGACTTCAGTTGATGTTGTGAACGGGTTCTTCTTCACCAAAGAAAGTATGCGGCGATCATCCACCACTGTTGTCATCCGTGGACGCCCAGGCCTTTTTGAGTTCCCAAGCTCACCAGTCAATTCCTTTTTTCTCAGAATGTACCCGACTGTTGATTTTGCTACTCCAAGCATGTCTGCTATCTCTCTGATAGATTTTTTCTTTTTTTTCAGCCTCAGGATGTTCTGCTTCACCTCAATTGAGAGTTCCTTAGACCGCATGTTGTCTGGTCACAGCAACAGCTTCCAAATGCAAAACCACACACCTGTAATCAACCCCAAACCTTTTAACTACTTCATTGATTACAGGTTAACGAGGGAGACGCCTTCAAAGTTAATTGCAGCCCTTAGAGTCCCTTGTCCAATTACTTTTGGTCCCTTGAAAAAGAGGAGGCTATGCATTACAGAGCTATGATTCCTAAACCCTTTCTCCGAATTGGATGTGAAAACTCTCCTATTGCAGCTGGGAGTGTGCACTTTCAGCCCATATTATATATATATAATTGTATTTCTGAACATGTTTTTGTAAACAGCTAAAATAACAAACCTTGTGTCACTGTCCAAATATTTCTGGACCTAACTGTATACACCATATTATATATACTGTGTGTGCGTGTGTATATATATAGGTCAGTCAGTCCGAAAAATTGGGAAAACTTTGAAAGTGTCCCCAAGTGCAGTGGCAAAAACCATCAAACGCTACAAAGAAGCTGGCTCACATGAGGACTGCCCCAGGAAAGGAAGACCAAGAGTCACCTCTGCTGCGGAGGATAAGTTTATCCGAGTCACTAGCCTCAGAAATCGCAGGTTAACAGCAGCTCAGATTAGAGACCAGGTCAATGCCACACAGAGTTCTAGCAGCAGACACATCTGTAGAACAACTGTTAAGAGGAGACTTTGTGCAGCAGGCCTTCATGGTAAAATAGCTGCTAGGAAACCACTGCTAAGGACAGGCAATAAGCAGAAGAGACTTGTTTGGGCTAAAGAACACAAGGGATAGACATTAGACAAGTGGAAATCTGTGCTTTGGTCTGATGAGTCCAAATTTGAGATTTTTGGATCCAACTACCGTGTCTTTGTGCGACGCAGAAAAGGTGAACGGATGGACTCTACATGCCTGGTTCCCACCATGAAGCATGGAGGAGGAGGTGTGATGGTGTGGGGGTGCTTTGCTGGTGACACTGTTGGGAATTTATTCAAAATTGAAGGCATACTGAACTAGCATGGCTACCACAGCATCTTGCAGCGGCATGCTATTCCATCCGGTTTGCGTTTAGTTGGACTATCAGTTATTTTTCAACAGGACAACGAATCCAAAGACACCTCCAGGCTGTGTAAGGGCTATTTGACTAAGAAGGAAAGTGATGGGGTGCTACGCCAGATGACCTGGTCTCCACAGTCACTAGACCTGAACCCAATCGAGATGGTTAGGGGTGAGCTGGACCGCAGAGTGCAGGCAAAAGGGCCAACAAATGCTAAGCATCTCTGGGAACTCCTTCAAGACTGTTGGAAAACCATTTCCGGTGACTACTGAAGCTCATCAAGAGAATGCCAAGAGTGTGCAAAGCAGTAATCAAAGCAAAAAGGTGTCTACTTTGAAGAACCTAGAATATAAGACATATTTTCAGTTGATTCACACCTGTTTGTTAAGTATTTCATTCCACATGAGTTAATTCATAGTTTTGATGCCTTTAATGTGAAGCTACAATTTTCAGAGTCATGAAAATATAGAAAACTCCTTGAATGAGGTGTGTCCAAACTTTTGATCTGTACTGTATATATACACACACTATATATATATATATATATATATATATATATATATATATATATATATATATATATATATATATATATATATATATATATATATATATATATATATATGTGTATACATACTGTATATATAGGTGATTGTGGAATCAAATCCATTCCTTCCATTGCAGTACACAGGGGGAGTGGGGCTGTTTACTGACACACATTACAGCCATTCCTAACACAATATTACAAGTGTAAGGAGACTCTGTAGGTTACACCAGCCGCGAGATCCGGGACTCTGATGAGTGGTGATTTTAGCAATGTCATTACTCATCAGAGTCGCCAGGTGTCGTGGTGTACAGCGGTAACTGGGAGTGGCTGCTGCTCACAGTCTATGGAGCCTCGCTCTGAGCCTTGTTCTGAGGTTCCATAGCCTTTGATCTAGATAATTGTGTAACGTCGTGGGAACTGCTAGACTACATCGGATTTGTGTGCAAACTTTGCTTTCTAATAAATTGGTGAACGAGGGACAGTGTCTTGTTTTTGTTTTTCTCTTTTTATGTCTGTCAGGTTTCCATTTGTGGAATATGTCGGAATCCCTGGACTATGGTTGACTGTATGTATTATTTTTTAGTACAATGGTGAAACTGGGAAAAGCGTGAGGAAGTGATTTTTCATATAAAATATTTGTGTGTCTGTGTTTGTCTTTTTACCTACTGGATTAGTAATGGGGGTATCTGATAGATGCCTCTCCAATAATAACACCAGGACTTGATGCCAGCTGACACTACACAGCGGACATAATCTCCAAAATCCCATTACCCCGATTGCCAACACACGAGGACATCCGGGAAGAGACGAGGCAAAGCTCTAGAATTGGAGCATCTATTTAGAGCTGAGCGGATTGCAGATAATCCGAGTTCGGCGGATCCGTCGCGGGTTGTGCAAGAAGTCCGGATCAGATCTGGAATCCGGACCAATGTAAGTCAATGGGGAGCAGATCCAGGGACGAGAGAGAGAGAGCGAGAGAGAGAGAGAGAACAGCGCGGATCCGGACTTTTACAGTTCGGGTCCGCTCAACACTACATCTAATATGATGCGCCACTTCTGGGGTGGCTGTGTGCTGGTATTTTTAGTCTGGGAAGGGTCAAATAACCATGGACCTTTCCAGCATGTTAATATCAGCCCCCCCACTGTCTGTTTTACCTTTGCTTGTTATCACAAATAGGGAAGACCCCACGCCATTTTTTTTAAACTATTTATTTATTAGATTAAACTAGGCTACACAACTTTTAGGGCCACATGAAAGGCACTAAAGGAAGCAAATATATAATATGTAGGGGGGTTGTGACATTATATATCTGTATGATATCTATCTATCTATTCTATTGAATATATTTTTATCATCTATCTAACTATTTCTATATTTTTTGTGTCTGTATATGTGTGTTTGTATTGGGACGTTGAACTCTTTGCTTTGGGCAACGTCCTATTAGTTCTGCTTCCTGTGTTTCAACCAACTTCATATCATACCTGATATGATTTGTTTAGATGCGTTTATGCTACTTAAATGCATTGAAAACATATGTGCGTTTTTTAACCTGCGGATATTTTTTGTATGTCTATGGGGAAAGTCCGCACTAAAAACTCTGGGTAGCGGCAAGATAAATTGACATGCTATGAATTGGAAGAACACTGTTTACGCAGCATAAATGCGGGACATGAGAGGTCTATTAATCACATCCACTTTGCTTGTACTATAAAACGCTGCGTGTTTGATGCAGTGAAAAAAACGAAGTGTCAAAAACATGAGTAAGGCCAGTGTTCCACTAGCGAGTGCCTCACGTGCGAGTTTCACGGCGCAACACCCGGCACGGGCTCACACTCTGCTCACAGGAGTGGGTCGGTTGCATGCATCTTTATGCAGCTGACCCGCTCCTGTGAGCAGAGTGTGAGTCCGTGACGAGTGATGCACCGCGAGACTCGCGCGAAATACATGCGAGGCAATTGCAAGTGGGACACCGGCTTAACACTGATGGTGGGCACTTACTCTAAAGGGTGCTTTACACGCTGCGACATCGCTACTGATATATCGTCGGGGTCACGTCGTTAGTGATGCAAATCCGGCGCCGGTAGCGACATCGCAGCGTGTGATACCAAGGAGCGACGATCAATGATTGCAAAATCATTCAAAAACAGTGATCGTTGACACGTCGCTCCTTTCCTTAATATCGCTGCTGCAGGTACGATGTTGTTTGTCGTTCCTGCGGCATCACACATCGCTGTGTGTGACACCGCAGGAACGACGAACATCTCCTTGCCTGCCTCCACCGGCAATGCGGAAGGAAGGAGGTGGGTGGGATGTTATGTCCCGCTTATCTCCGCCCCTGCACTTCTATTGGCCAGACGCTTAGTGACGCCACAGTGACGTCGCTATGACGCTGAACGCACCTCCCCCTTGAGGGAGGGATTGTTCGGCGGTCACAGCGACGTCGCTGACAAGGTATGTGCGTGTGACGCTGCCGTAACGATAATGTTCGCTACGGCAGCGATCAACAAATGTCGCACGAGCGACGGGTGCTATCGCGCACGACATCGCTAGCGATGTCGCAGCATGTAAAGCAGCCTTTTGTGTTGACAAGTTAAGTGCCTGCATCCGCAATCCAAATGAGTACATTCTGATATCAATGCAGAAAAATAAATGCAGACAGACAAGGGATAAGCATGGGAATAAAGTAATTTGCTAATAAGTTCCAGAACTTTCCATACTGGACAAAATTTTAAAAATAAAATGGAAGTTTAGTTTATCTTTAAATTGGTGGATGATTCTAAAGCAGCATTGTCCAGCGCCTCCTAGAAATGTGAAAATTCCATCACAATTTACTTCCTCTGCAGACTTCTTAGTGATCACTTGCCAGATGCTGGAGACTTGTAAGAGAGTACAGAATAATCCGATAATGCTCTATTATTTTAGCGATTTCCAACTTCAAGCCAAATAATTCAATTAATTTAAGTCCTGAGAATTCCTATAAATGCACTTTAAAGACTTTGCATAACTTACTGGAAACGTTCTGCCTGAGGACTGGTTTTTGTCTTGTCATCTCGATGTCTTTCACTAAGTGCTAGATTATGAAAACATAACTTTAAATGTACAAAATATGGAAATAAAAGTCATTAAACAAGAACACTTACCTTCGGAAATAACTTTGACTATGTACAGATAGCAGATGAGCAGGCTCTTGACTTCATATGAATCCAATCGAGTATAAGGAGACACAGTGCTTTTTGTGGAGCTTCTACGCATCTGAAGAGGCCAGAGGGAAAAAAAATAACCATTACAGGGAATCTGTCAACAGGTGTTTGTTATGGAATCTGAGAGCAGCATAACGTAGGGGCTGAGAATCTGATTCCAGAGTTGTGTCACTTACTAGGCAGTATGTTGGTGTTTCAATAAAATCAGTGTTTTATCAGCAGGAGATTATCACTACAGGACTAGCTAATTAGCAGCTTTTTGTCAATGTTCAGTGTACACAGAAAACTGCCAATCAGTGGTGTGGGCGGGGTATACACAGATCAGCATTCTGAGCCTTGCTAGATCTGCAGCAGAGAAACCTGTGATTGCATTAAAATGACAGCAAGCAGCCCAGTAAGTGACACATCAATGGAATTGAGGTCTCTGTCCCTACATATAGATTATATACCACAAACCCGGTGACTGATTTCCAACTTTTTTTGGGGGGAGGGGGTAAAAGCAGAAAAATCTTCGAATCAGTGATAGAAAAGATGTCAATATAAGAAGGGGTAAAATTCAGAATAATCACCAAATGTGACTTTTTAGATCTTAGAGATCATCAATAAACTAATACAGCATGAGAAAAGAAACTGTTTTAGAGAAGGCTGATATGAATACGTTTGGAAGTGGGTTATTATTTCACTTGCACTTATTTTGGATGGGAAATAATGGCCAACTAATAGAAATACAGTGGAACCTTGGTTTACGAGAACAATCCGTTCTGGGAGTGTACTTGTTAACCAAGTTACTCGTTCAGCAAAACAAGATTTCCGTGCTTGTGCGCGCGTGTGGGTTTGTGTGGACTTCAAGAGTGGGTTAGAGTGCAGTGGATGTACAGAACCGGAAGTGTGTGCGGTGAGTATTTTGCTTGTTCAGCAAAGATTGCTCGTAAACTGAGTTACAAAATTACGGCAAGCTTTGCTCGTTAGGCCAAATACTCGCTAACTGGGTTACTCGTTAAGCGAGGTTCCACTGTATGTGTTATGTCCAATGCTCAAAAGTATCTAAAGCTCTAATATTCAGATTAGACTGGACAGTTCAAGAAAAGAAGCAACCAAGTCTTCCAAAGCCGCTTTCACATTGCGTTTTTACCTACGTTCACTGGTCCCGTCGGGGTATCCGTCCGAACCTCCCTTCCCCACCCCTGCAAAATGTGTTTTGGACGCATGCGCCGATGGGGCTATTGACTATAATGAAGCAGACAGAGTCCGCGTGTGCTCTTTCTTGCACCATTTTCGTGCATATACTTTATCACCAGAACAGATGCCTTGACTGGACCAGTGAACGTGGGTAAATATGCAAAGTGAAAGCAGCCTTACTTGTTATTTCCTCTCCACTTTCTGCTTTAGAGGGTTGTCTGACTTCAGAAATCTCTTGCTCGCTGCCTGCAGTTTCTTTTATAAAAACAAACTGTACTTTGCTCGCCCTCCTTAGGTCCACCGCTGAGTTTCTGCCACGGCTCCAGATGTGTTATTGTCTGCAGCGCTGATGGTAATTTGACTGCATTGCAGCCAATCAGTGAGCTCAGCGGCTTGTGCCATCCACTCGAGTGGAGCTGCTGAGCTCAGTTTTTGGCTGCAGCACTACCAACATGACAACAGCACTGCAGAAGTAGTGGTGGAGACTCAGCATGGACTGTCACAATGTGACTACAGGTGTGAGGTCGTGTGCGAGAGGACTCCCTGTGACCGATGCAACACAGAGGGAAAACCAGGGAAGCAATACAATGGAAGGCCCAGGTGTTAGGGAGAGGGGAAAGGGGAACCTCCTAACACTCACCTGAGGCTGATCCCTGCACTACCTAATGTCCCTATACGGGTCCTCCCCCCGTGCGCCAACACTTGACTAGGCCCTCTCTGGCCCTGAGCTCACCCTGCCTAGTGCACTGAAATAATACAAGACAAAGAAGGTATGACAAATAGAGAGGGGAAAGACACAACATGTAGAATTACACAGCTTCTCAAGCAGAAAACTTTTCAGCTGCAACAAAAATGAACACCTAAGCACTAACAGAGATAGACTCTTAGGGGTACTTTGCACGCTGCGACATCGCTAGCTGATGCTTGCGATGCCGAGCGCAATAGTACCCGCCCCCGTCGCACATGCGATATCTTGTGATAGCTGCCGTAGTGAACATAATCGCTACGGCAGCTTCACACGCACTTACCTGCCCTGCGACGTCGCTCTGGCCGGTGGCCCACCTAATTCCTAAGGGGGCGGGTCGTGCGGCGTCACAGCGACGTCACACGGCAGGTGGCCAATAGAAGCAGAGGGGAGGAGATGAGCGGGCCATAAACATCCCGCCCACCTCCTTCCTTCCGCATTGACGGTGGAGGCAGGTAAGGAGAGGTTCCTTGCTCCTGTGGCTTCATACACAGCGATTTGTGCTGCCGCAGGAACGAGGAACAACATCGTACCTGTCGCTGCAGCGAAATTATGAAAATGACCGACACTACACAGATCACCGATTTACGACGCTTTTGCGATCGTTTATCGGTGCATCTAGGCTTTACACGTTGCAACGTTGTTACTGGCGCCGGATGTGCGTCACTTTCGATTTGACCCCGACGACATCGCAATAGCGATGACGCAGCGTGCAAAGTACCCCTTAGAGTGGACAACATATTATGAGCTATAGTCCGCATAGGGAACAAGTGAGGAATGGATACTTATAGCAGAAGGGAGTAGCTGCAGCTTAGATTACAACTACTTGTTAAATCACAGCAGAACAGAAAGGAACCTTAACCTTTTCAGCACCAGATGAAATTAAATAAGCTGCAACTCAGGGTAAATAATGAGCAGGCACTAAAGAAGATCTGCGATCAACTATACGCTGTGACCTTCTGATTCCAGATCTCCCCAGATTAGATCAGGCCATGACATGGACCCAGGAAGGGTGAGTAAAGCATATTGTTTAGAGAAAAAAAAGCTACAGTTGGAGGATAGGTGTTTATCCAATGCTGGAAAATCCCTTTAATTCCTGACTGTTCTAAAATGAAACATACATTTGCTGGAGCAAACTATCAGACTAGGTGCTGGACCATATACATTGTATTATAAAGACAGTTTTTACTGATGTGAAACCTACATTTTCCCCATTCATGCTTTGATGCATTGTCACATCTGTGTTGATAGATCCACGTGAGTCCTCTCTCTTCATGATGCAACCATTTGAGAATGATGAGCTGTAACCTTCAATCAGTACAAAGGTCGAAGTATTAAATTACAATTTTATTACAAAAATGTATCCAATAAACCACTTTCAGCATTTGGCAGACTTCAGAAAGTGCTCGACCTGTGGCTGTATGAGGCCGATGATGGCTGAAAAACACAGCCATCATCTGCCATCAAAGATGAGGGCTTTTCTTTCTTCCAAGTCATGGAGTCAACATATGACGTACCAGTACCAAGCATGTCAATAAGGGATTAATAAATTAATCTATGGCATGCCAATACAAGTGTACATTTTTCTGCACCAGGCACTCATATTGGATAATGAATAAGTCAAGATATTTTGAAAAATTTATTTCCCTTTTGTCATCATTTACATATCATTAACACATCTAACCATCCTGTGATTTCCATAATTCCGCAACATCCCCCAATGTTCCTTACCTGGTATAAATATTATATTTTGCCTTTACAAAGTGTTACAACCTGACATTTTGATTGTTTGCTGTAGAAAGAAAAATGTCATTTACAGCTTTGTTGTCTTATTTATGGCCTTGTTGCCCCGTTATTGCTGTAAATTAATTGGTAGCTGAAAATTTACATCTGTTTTCTTTTTCCTGCTGATATATTTCGTTTAAACAAACTCAGTAAGTGGCGAAATGTATCACGAATGATGTCCAAGTTTCCTAATATAAATATTTATGACTGCAACGTTTACAATAATATTTATATACTGATTTATTATAGCAGTAAACCATGACTTGCTGTATATTAGGATTAAAGGGAATGTGTAATTAGATAATCATCATAATGATTAAAAAAAAAAACAAGAAACAAAACTAGAAATATACTAATTATTGGCAAAAAGAAAAGACAAAATTACAATATCACTTTCTGTTTTCTTTAGCACACCTGTAAGATTTTCTGAACAGACCAGAGAAGAGTACGGATGGTCATCATATTATATGCTATTACATACTGGTCATGGAGACCCTGCTTTTCTTTTGATTCTCCCCTGTATTGTTTTAAAGGAGTTGTCCAGGTACTTATTACCTTGTGGTTAGATTCTAAAAAATAACATCAATCATACTCACCTGGTGTCACCTGAATACAGCGCAGGCCACGCCATGGTCTTTGCCATCACCAAAAGCAATAACCGCAATGTTGAATCATCCACAGGAGTGCAGTGGCTCGTCTTTAGCCGCCAACGATCAGGCAACTTGAACAGTCCATCACCGCAGTAGTGGCCATTTGGTTGGGCAATGGACCAAGGTTGGACCATGTGGTTGGCCAATGGACCATGAAGCAGAATTTTATTTTTTAGAATCCAATCCCCAAGTAACCAGTACCTTTTGCCCAAATAACCACTTCAAGTACCAGTGAGAAGAAGCCACCTCAAGTGCACTGAGCCTTGCTGATTGGGTCTATCAAAGGAAGCCCAGCATTGCAAAACTTGCTCTGCCAGTCCCATAAACTATATATTGCGCTGCGGTGCACATGCAAGATTCTTACTCAAGTTAAGTGTTCCAGAGGTGGTACTTTTAGGAGACAATTCCTTAAACAAAAGCTTGTTCACGTGATTTTCTTTTTCTATCGGGATAGCCATTAACATAGCTATGGCTGCATCGCAGAGTTGACTGGGTCTCCTAGAACCCAGCAGCTTTTGCTCCCTCCCTACTCCCAGTGATAACAACCGGGGGAAGAAGCGCTGTCAGTTCTTCCTATACTGTATACACAGCGCTTGTTCACCACAGTGTACAGTGATCGAGAATGCAAAGATGGTAATAAACCAACTCTGCCTTCTATATGAAAATCTGGTTGTGTTTTAAAGCTGGGTCCTTAGGCTACGAACACACATCCGGCTTCTCTCCCGTTTGTCGGATCCGGCGTGCTCCTGTACAGTTTATACAGTACAGTGGCTGCGCGACAAGCTCCGGTCACGTGCTGTCATGTGACCGGAGCATGTGACCAGGAAGTTGCAGCGCAGCCACTATACTGTATAAATTGTACAGGAGCGCGCCGGATCCGACAAACGTGAGAAAAACCGGATGTGTGTTCTTAGCCTTACTCACGCAGCTGAATGATCTCCGGCAGCTGCTCTACTATGCAGTTACATGTTAGAAAATCACTACAGGGTAAAAAAAAAGTTGTGGGTAGAATAAAGTCTATTTTGAAAGTTTTAAATTGATCAAGTACATTTTCTCCCATGAGTAAACACTGAGGACTCCCTTATCACAGAAGTGATCTACATACACTACACAGTGTAGATACTTTTTTTGTTTATTTTTTACGGAGATGATGTGACCCTATTTCCGGCTGTTGCATTCTGACCTGTAGGTTACTAGAGATTCATTCCCTCATACAAAAGAAACATTCCTAAAAGTGTACTAGAAAAATATAGTAACACATTCCATATTCTACTGGAATGTAAAGTTGCATTTTTCTTTTTAAATTGAGAAATTACTACTCACCAGTGTCTTTGTCTATGATCAAGCTGGATCTGTTGGAAGGAGAAGAAAAGCTGCACATAAATGTGTCCCTCGATGCCTGCAAAAAAAAAAAAGCGCAGTGTAAAGCGGGCTTTACACGCTACAGCATATCTAACGATGTGTCGGCGGGGTCACGTCGTAAGTGACGCACATCCAGCAACGTTAGTGGTGTTGTAGCGTGTGACAGCTACATGCGACTGCGATTGAACGTAAAACCGTTCATCGTATACACGTCGTTCATTTCCTAAAAATTGCACTTCGAGTTGTTCAATGTTCCCGAGGCAGCACACATCGCCGTGTGACACCCCGGGAATGATGAACAGATCTTACCTGCGCCCCGCCGGCAATGCGGAAGGAAGGAGGTGGGCGGGATGTTTATGTCCTGCTCATCTCTGCCCCTCCGCTTCTATTGGTCGGCGGCTGTGTGACGTCGCTGTGACGCCGAATGTCCCTCACACTCTAGGGAGTGGATGTTTGCCACCAACAGCGACGTCGTTTGGAAGGGTAAGTACATGTGACAGCTTTTAATTGATTGTGCGACACAGTCAACAAATTGAACGTGCCGCACATACGATGGGGGCGTGTCACATCGCATACGAGATCGTATGCTTAATTGAAAGGTGTAAAGCAGGCTTAAGAGACAAGCACTTAATGGGAACCTGTTGGCCATTTCATGCTGCCAATACCTTGGGTAGCATAGTAGCATAAAATACAAAACAAAAAATACAAAGTTCATTTGTTACTGACAGCTTTGTGTCACTTGGAAACTCCGTGGTATACTGGAAAAAAAACATATGATTGCCAAATAAGCCACGTATTATTGTACAGAGAAAGACCTGTCTATCAAACCAACCCCTTCCGGGAGAAGACAAAGAGAGACGCCCAAGGGACTCCTATCCCATTAAGCTCAGTTTCCTAGATACACACACACACACACACACACACACACACACACACACACACACACAGTAAGTCATAAAAGTGAGTACATCCCACCACATTTTTGTACATAATATGTTATATCTGTTCACAGGAAGATATGACATATGACCCTGTGATACAGTGTACAGTAGTCAGTGTGCAGCTTGTATAACAGTGTAAATCTGGTGTCCTCTAAATAACTAAATGCACAGCCATTAATGTCTACACCACTAGCAACAAAAGTGAGTATACCCTTATGTGAAAATCGCCAAATTGTGCCCAAATTGTCAATATTTTGTATGACCACCATTATTTTCCAGCACTGCCTTAACCCTCGTGGGCATGGAGTTCACTAGAACTTCACAAGAGCCGCTGGATCCTCTTCTATAATGCATGATGACATCCCGGAGCTGGTGGATGTTAGAGACCTTGTGCTCCTCCACCTTCCGTTTGAGGAGGCCCTACTTTCGTCATGCCTTCCTGGTCTTGCCCTTCCTTCAGATGTTTGTCTTCTATCTCTGTATATATATTTTGGTAATAAAATTATTTGTCTGCTCTAATGGCTCTCTTTAGTCTTTTACTGATGTTGGCTGCGTCCTTCTTGTCCTTCGTCTTTTTTTGATGATCTCTAGGGCCTCTTCTGTTACCCGAGGCTGCTGGGGTCTCTTCTGCCTCTTTTTTATTGTCTTTCGGCATTATAGTCTTTATATGTGTTCAGAAATCCTCAGGTTTTATTTCATCTGTGTCCAGTGATATAAATTAGTTGTGCAGACGGTTGCAAAAAATTTCAGGAATGTTGGTCAAAACGAAGTTGGACCGGAACTGTTGTCTATTCCTTTTTTGTAGCCTGGCTCTAATCTTTGCTGTCAAAAGTTCATGATCAGTGCCACAAAGAGGAGCATACACTGCTTATCATGGGTACCGAGTACTGGGGCTTACAGGATCCACCTCACCTACAGTGTATGGGGTCAGTACTGGATATGTTTGTAGTGATGACTCAATGTTTTTGCCATGCTTTTTGTATTGGTATCCACTGCTGAATCCTAACCCATCACATGGGGGAGAACATTCCTTTTTCACATATTTTACTATTGCTACTACTGAATTACTTGGGCACTGTATGTTAGTATTATTTGGGTATTGTATGTCAGTATTATATGGTTGGTATTATTTTGCTTGTTGTAAATATACCACATATAAGGGACAGGGGCTCAAGGTCTTGTTGTGCTTTTTTGTGGGGAAGCTGTCATTATAACGGTAATGGACGGGCTCTGGCTGTGGCTACCATGGGTGAGGGTAGGTGAGGGTGCAGGACGTGGCTCGCGACCATCTCTAAGGGCATGTGTCCACGATCAAGACTCACTGCGTCCTTGACGCAGCGGGTCCTGACCTTCGGGTCCGCGAGTCTCCTCCGCAGGAGACTGCAGATGCTCGTACTCACGATCAGGGTTCAGGGCACTGCGGTCTTTCGCTTCTGTTATCCCTACGGAGGATGCATGTGAATCCACAGCAAACAATTGACATGCTGCGGCTTGGAAAGCCGCACTGCAGGTCAGTATTGCTGCGGACAAAACAAGCACAGTGGGCATGGGATTTCTAGAAACCCATCCACTGTGCTTGTACTGTACAACGCAGCATTTTGGATGCAGTGAAAACACGCTACATCCAACATCTGATCGTAGGCACGCAGCCTTAGGCTATGTGCCCACGGGAGTTTGTACCTGCGGATATATACGCAGGTATATCCACAGGTTTCCCGCAGCTGCTCCCTGGAATCCGCAGCTATTTTTAACTGCGGTAGTACAGCGAAATAGCTGAGGAAAACCTGCGGACATTCGTGCGACTTACCTGTGGAAGTCCCGGCCTCTATCTCCATAGTGGAGGGCCGGGAGTTCTGCAGGTAATTCCGCAGAAAACATTGACATGCAATTACGTGCAGCTGCGGAACATCTGCAGCATATTCCCCAGCCGCATGTATCCGCAGCATGGACACAGAACTCCCCATGTCCCAATGGAGAACATGGGGAGTGTCTGTACATGCTGAAACCTGCGCATTTATCTGGAAAATCCAGAAAATCAGCGGATTTTCTGCAGATAAATCTGCAGGTGTATTCTCCAGTGGGCACATAGCCTTAAGGGGGTGTTACACGCAGCAATATCGCTGGTGAAAGCACCCGCCCCCGTCGTTTGGAGTTGTCACACGTACTTACCTGCCTAGCGACGTCGCTGTTGCCGGCAAACCGCCTCCTTTCTAAGGGGGCGGTTCGTGCGGAGTTACAGCGGCGTCACTAAGCCGCCACCCAATAGAAGTGGAGGGGTGGAGATGAACAGGACGTAACATCCCACCCACCTCCTTCCTTCCGCATTGCCGGTGGCCGCAGGTAAGCTGCAGTTCGTCGTTCCCGAGGTGTCACACGTAGCGATGTGTGCTGCCTCGGGAAAGACGAACAACCTGTGACCTCAACAGTCAACGATTTTTTAAAAATGAACGACATGTCAATGATGGACGATTTGGTGAGTAGTTTTCATTGTTAACGGTCGTTCCTTGCTGTCACACGCAACGAGGTCGCTAACAATGCCGGATGTGCGTCACAGAATCCGTGACCCCGGCGATATATCGTTAGATCCGTCGTTGCGTGTAGCGGGGCCTTTAGAGTTCAATGTCACTCCCAAAGTAAGAAAGGTTGGGGATCACTAGTGCGTCTTATCAACAATGATGTGATCCTGTGGTATTAGCAAAAAGCTGCTCTCAAAACATCATATCCTCCCCTTTTGAGCTAGGCCAAATAATATATTTGCTTATTTATTTCCTTTCTTTCTACTTTCTCATTTTTCACAGACTGTAATCCAGCAATGTTTACGACAAATTGCGGGCGATACGACTTGGGAAAACCCTTACCATTTGGTTTAGTCTCTCTGTTTATACAATATGATGTATAATAGGAATAAGAAATTGCTCTATGATTCTGTTATTCCACAATTTTAATGATTTTATTAACATGGTATTCAATTTTTAGGTAGGAAAAACACTTACCGAGGCGGTTATAGCAGTGCAGTTAAACGGCGTGTCTTTACTAGCAAACCTGGAGACATTCTCTAGCAACATCCGCACCAGCGGAAGGTAAAGCTGGGCTATTTTTGCTTGCTGGTTCTGCAAAAAAAACATGAATAAATGATGAAAGAATTTCTTTGATAAAATCACTCTGATGCATAAAAATATTTATTTTAATGCACAAGCTTATATATAATCAGGTCTTGTTAGTGAAAAATGGGCCTTTTTTAATGTGTTGGATTTATTTTTAGCTTGTGCATCAGTTTTTATGATCTGTGCTTCATTTGTTTTTATTAAACGAAGTTCTCCTTCCAACTACAACTACAACGGAAGAGGAAAAATACACATAACTTCTAAAATGTAAAGCAAAACTAATAAGATTACATGCATGTAAAGTTAGGCTTCACAGCGTACCTGTCTATCATATTTCTTTTAAGCTTAAAGGGAACCAACCACCAGAATTTTCCTATATAAACTAAAGGCTGCTTTACATGCTGTGATATCGTGACCGATATCGCTAGCGTGTGC
The DNA here is from genome assembly GCF_048569485.1 of Anomaloglossus baeobatrachus. Lineage (NCBI taxonomy): Eukaryota > Metazoa > Chordata > Amphibia > Anura > Aromobatidae > Anomaloglossus > Anomaloglossus baeobatrachus. The sequence goes on along the minus strand of NC_134361.1, from coordinate 55,930,146 downwards.
ACCCGCCCCCATCGTTTGTGCGACACGGGCAAATCGTTGCCCGTGGCGCACAACATCGCGCGGACCCGTAACACATACTTACCTGCCTAGCGACGTCGCTCTGGCCGGCGATCCGCCTCCTTTCTAAGGGGGCGGTTCGTTCGGCGTCACCGCGACGTCACTAAGCGGCCGGCCAATAGAAGCGGAGGGGCGGAGATGAGCGGGATGTAACATCCCGCCCACCTCCTTCCTTCCGCATTACCGGTGGACGCAGGTAAGGTGAGGTTCCTCGTTCCTGCGGTGTCATACACAGCGATGTTTGCTGCCGCAGGAACGACAAACAACATCGTACCTGCAGCTGCAACGATAATTGGGAATGGACCCCCATGTCACCGATGAGCAATTTTGAACTTTTTTGCAATGATTCAAAATTGCTCATAGGTGTCACATGCAACGACATGACTAAAGCGGCCGGATGTGCGTCACAAATTCCGTGACCCCAACGAGATCGCTGGAGCGATGTCATAGAGTGTAAAGCAGCCTTTAAGCCAGTGCTATCATACTGGCACTATCATGCTGATTCTATAAATACCTTCAGTTGTGAGATCGGATGTATAGTTTCTGAAATACAGTAAGTATTAGTACATTACATTATTATTACAGTACATTATACAGTAAGTACAGCAAGTAAAGTTACAGAAATACACTGCTTTTTGATTGGCAGGTGCCATATAGCTAATATCTGGGTGGGGTTTTGCTGTCTATTCCCACCCCTGTCTGATGCCTGGCCTCTGTAGATGTTAGACTCTATGGGGTGCATTAATTACTCATACCTGGAAGGAGCCCATATAGTCTAGCAACTACAGAGGCCAGGCATCAGACAGGGGCGGGAATAAATAACAAAACCACACCCACATATTAGCTATTCAGCAGCTGCTGACAATCAAAAAGCTGTACATCTCTGCAACTTTACTTGCCTATATTTAAAAAACTATACATCCGATCTCACAACTAAAGGTATGTATAGAATCAGCATGATAGCTGCACCAGTATAGCACTGGCTTTGGTTTATATAGGATAATACTGGTAGTTGGTCCTCTTTAAGCTTAAAAATAATATGATAGACAGGTACGCTGTGAAGCCTAACTTTACATGCATGTAATCTAATTCGTTTTTCATTACATTTTAGAAGTTATGTGTATGTATATGTTTAGAATCAGCATGGTAGCACCATTATAGCACTGGCTTTAGCTTATACAGGATAATCATGGCAGATGGTCCTCATTAAACCAGTAGTTCCAGTAAGTATACACCCTTGTAACATGGCACCTTCCAGCCGCAAGTGGCTCCCTCTTTTGTTGAAAATTTTCATGGGGATTTTGAGACTTACGACATTTTCATGCACATATCAAACCAATCTAATGCCGGGTGGTGTGGGGACAGTAACAGGAAAACACATTGTAATCAGCATGGAGTGCACAAACCTTTTCAATTGTATATGGGCGGCACGGTGGCTCAGTGGTTAGCACTGTATGGTGGCACAGTGGTTAGCACTGTAGTCTTGCAGCGCTGGGGTCCTGGGTTCAAATCCCACCAAGGACACCATCTGCAAGGAGTTTGTATGTTCTCCCCGTGTTTGCGTGGGTTTCCTCCGGGCACTCCGGTTTCCTCCCACACGCCAAAGACATACAGATAGGGAATTTAGATTGTGAGCCCCAATGGGGACAGTGTTCCTGATGTATGTAAAGCGCTGCGGAATATGTTAGCGCTATATAAAAATAAAGATTTTTTTATTTTTTTATGTCAGAATGAATAGCGTACATGTCCACTTAGCAGATCGTTAAAAAAAAAAAAGAGAGAAAATGATGGCAAGTGACGGAAAAGACCCAAAATATGATGCAAGGATAAAATATTTCTTGCTACACTACATCTACCAGTGCTACTCTATGCTCTTTGAGCACTCGCGTTCCCTATTAGTTGGTCACTCTAAAGCTGCCCAGATACTATAGATACCTGCAGGCTAACAGCTATCTCTTGCACTTATCCCCATTCATAAATGAGTACAGTTAGCTGGGAGTGCATGGGTTTTCAGAAGAAAAAAGAGGGTGCGACACCAGACACCCCCGACAACAGCTATCTCTTGCACTTATCCCCATTCATAAATGAGTACAGTTAGCTGGGAGTGCATGGGTTTTCAGAAGAAAAAAGAGGGTGCGACACCAGACACCCCCGACAAACAGCTGCTCACTGCGCCGATGCCGGACGGAGCTATTCGGTTGTAGAGCTGCACAGCGCAGTTCTCTCAATGGAATAGTGGCTGTGGCTGGGTATTGCACATCCGCCTCCTATGGATACAGTACCCAGCCGTGGTCACTATACAGTTGATGGACCTGTTATGTGCACCTCCGCAACCGAGTAGTTTGGGACGTGATCAGCTGATCGGTGGGGGTGTAGGTTGATGCACCCTCACAAACCAGACATTGATGACCTGTCCTAGGGACAAGTCATCGATGTTAAGGCCCCTTTACACACTATGACTTTGTAGCGATCCCACCAGTGATCTCGACCCGGCCGGGATCGCTGGAAAGTCTCTAACAGTTGCTGGTGAGCTGTAAAACAGGCAGATCTGGCCAACGGCGCAGCAGCGATACGGACCTGCAGAACGACCTCGCTGGAAAGGGAACGCTAGCACGCCTATGGGCTGGGTCACTAACGATGTCGTTGTAACGGTGTCAAACACACCGATACATGTTGCGCAGCGGGAAACAAAGGTCCAAATAATGATCCTAAACTACTTGTAGCGATCAGCGACCTCACAGCGGGGGCCAGGTCGCTGATGCGTGTCACACACTGCAATGTCGCTGGGGAAGTCGCTATTACGTCACAAAACCGGTGACGTTACAGCCATATTGCTAGCGATGTTGCAGTGTGTAAAGGGGCTTTTAGAGTCCCGGACAACCCCTCTCAATATCATTTCAATTAATCTCTGAGAAATCTCATTATAAAGATCATCTAGAAAGAAGCTACCTTGTGTTGATATCGGTTGTCAAATGCGTGTTTGATCAGCAGCTGTTTTAGACTGGAGATGGCAGCGAATCTGATCTCGCAGTTCTCCTGCATGGCCTGTAATATTTCTCTCAACAAGAGACCGACGAGAAAATGGTTTTTGCAATAATCATCTGTTAAACTGCATTCAAGATTCATATCTGCAAACAAAGGGAAACAAGAATTAATTCTGTGCTTTAAAAGTAATAAAGGACAGTCAGTCAGAAAACTCATTCCGGCAATGTTCACCATGCAAGACGTAGCATTTTTAACAAATACTATAGGAAGCACATGAAAAGATGCTTGAAAGTTCTGATAGAAATTGAAGACATTTGCAGAAAGACATTAAAAAATGATCACAAGCGCAATACGATGCAATAATATTTTTACTATTGGCTACAAATGGACCTTTCTCCACTCATACCCATGAGCTGCGACCATCCCCTCATCCTCACCCATACGGTACAATCACATGCATAAATGTATCAAGAATTTAAAATACAGTTAGGTCCAGAAATATTTGGACAGTGACACAAGTTTTGTTATTTTAGCTGTTTACAAAAACATGTTCAGAAATACAATTATAGATATAATATGGGCTGAAAGTGCACACTCCCAGCTGCAATATGAGAGTTTTCACATTCAAATCGGAGAAAGGGTTTAGGAATCATAGCTCTGTAATGCATAGCCTCCTCTTTTTCAAGGGACCAAAAGTAATTGGACAAGGGACTCTAAGGGCTGCAATTAACTCTGAAGGCGTCTCCCTCGTTAACCTGTAATCAATGAAGTAGTTAAAAAGGTCTGGGGTTGATTACAGGTGTGTGGTTTTGCATTTGGAAGTTGTTGCTGTGACCAGACAACATGCGGTCTAAGGAACTCTCAATTGAGGTGAAGCAGAACATCCTGAGGCTGAAAAAAAAGAAAAAATCCATCAGAGAGATAGCAGACATGCTTGGAGTAGCAAAATCAACAGTCGGGTACATTCTGAGAAAAAAAGGTATTGACTGGTGAGCTTGGGAACTCAAAAAGGCCTGGGCGTCCACGGATGACAACAGTGGTGGATGATCGCCGCATACTTTCTTTGGTGAAGAAGAACCCGTTCACAACATCAACTGAAGTCCAGAACACTCTCAGTGAAGTAGGTGTATCTGTCTCTAAGTCAACAGTAAAGAGAAGACTCCATGAAAGTAAATACAAAGGGTTCACATCTAGATGCAAACCATTCATCAATTCCAAAAATAGACAGGCCAGAGTTAAATTTGCTGAAAAACACCTCATGAAGCCAGCTCAGTTCTGGAAAAGTATTCTATGGACAGATGAGACAAAGATCAACCTGTACCAGAATGATGGGAAGAAAAAAGTTTGGAGAAGAAAGGGAACGGCACATGAGCCAAGGCACACCACATCCTCTGTAAAACATGGTGGAGGCAACGTGATGGCATGGGCATGCATGGCTTTCAATGGCACTGGGTCACTTGTGTTTATTGATGACATAACAGCAGACAAGAGTAGCCGGATGAATTCTGAAGTGTACCGGGATATACTTTCAGCCCAGATTCAGCCAAATGCCGCAAAGTTGATCGGACGGCGCTTCATAGTACAGATGGACAATGACCCCAAGCATACAGCCAAAGCTACCCAGGAGTTCATGAGTGCAAAAAAGTGGAACATTCTGCAATGGCCAAGTCAATCACCAGATCTTAACCCAATTGAGCATGCATTTCACTTGCTCAAATCCAGACTTAAGACGGAAAGACCCACAAACAAGCAAAACCTGAAGGCTGCGGCTGTAAAGGCCTGGCAAAGCATTAAGAAGGAGGAAACCCAGCGTTTGGTGATGTCCATGGGTTCCAGACTTAAGGCAGTGATTGCCTCTAAAGGATTCGCAACAAAATATTGAAAATAAAAATATTTTGTTTGGGTTTGGTTTATTTGTCCAATTACTTTTGACCTCCTAAAATGTGGAGTGTTTGTAAAGAAATGTGTACAATTCCTACAATTTCTATCAGATATTTTTGTTCAAACCTTCAAATTAAACGTTACAATCTGCACTTGAATTCTGTTGTAGAGATTTTATTTCAAATCCAATGTGGTGGCATGCAGAGCCCAACTCGCGAAAATTGTGTCACTGTCCAAATATTTCTGGACCTAACTGTAAAATGGAAAATCGTCTTGAGAGAATATCATAGTTTCAGTACATCAGCTCAGATCCGTAGCTCCTTGTACTTCATCATATCAGATCAAAATATTGCACAGTGTAATATTAGCGTAAAAGATATTTATGTTTTTTATTTTACTCAAAATGCAGGTTTTTAGTAATTTTTGCAATTGAATTGTGTTAAGTTTTGCAGGCTCTTTGGTTTCCCTACACATTGTTGGCAGCAGAACGAGTTAACAGAGAGTCCATCAGTGAGCTGGTCCTGATGGTGAGTTTATCTGTATGCATTAAACTGTAAAATCAGTCCAACGAGGGAAAGTATGGTACAAAAGATTTGCACATTGTTACATCTTCATGGTAGACAGACTGACCAGGACAACTTGCGAAAGCTTATGGATTTAACCACTTCTCCTACCCAAGATCACCAAGAAAGACAGTCACTTGTTTTAGCAAAAGATGTCTCACATGAAGTATTATAAGTAATTATACCATGTACTGTATCTTTATATTACAGGGGTTATATGGGTTATCCGGCACTGTCTATATTTTACTATGGGCCTAAAAACTAACAGACAAGTAAATTGCTACTTACCCGACTTGCATGTTGGGCCCGGCACCGATCTCTGTCGTCACTGAGAGGTCACAGATGGCTCCTACCCGCGATTCAGCAATTTCTGCTGATGCCAGGTTGACCGAGCAGTGTCTTCTCTTCTGTTCTGCTCTATATGACAGTGCGTGATTGTCGACATCATAGAGATTGACAGCCGGATCCCAGCTTCCTAACTGTGAGTAACCAGAGGTCAATCAGAATGGTTCCAGCAATCACGTCCCATCCACATAGCAGCCCAGAAGAGGAAGAGCTGCTCTGATGTGGAGAAGCTGAATGGCACTCTGACCAGCATCGGGTAAAACAGGCAGGTAGTTAATAACTACCTGTGTGTTTATTTTTGTTTCTTAAATTTAGGTTTAAAAACTAAGGGGTACTTTGCACGTTGCGACATTGCTACTGCGATATCGTCGGGGTCAAATCGAAAGTGACGCACATCCGGCGCCGGTAACGACGTCGCAACGTGTAAAGCATAGGAGAGAAGATGAACGAGCGTGAAACAGTCAAAAATCGGTGATCTGTGTCACGTCGGTCATTTTCATAATGTCGGTGCGTCCGCAGGTACGATGTTGTTTGTCGTTCCTGCAGCTCCACACATCGCTGTGTGTAAACCCGCAGGAGCGACAAACATCTCCTTACCTGCGCCCGCCGTCCACCAGCAATGCCGAAGGGAGAAGGTGGGCGGGATGTTTACATCCCGCTCATCTCCGCCCCTCCACTTCTATTGGCCGGCCGATTAGTGACGTCGCGGTGACGCCGAACGCACCGCCTCCTTGAAGGAAGGGTTCTTCGGCAATCACAGCGACGTCGCCGACCAGGTAAGTGCGTGTGAAGCTGCCGTAGCGATAATGTTAGCTACGGCAGCTATCACAAGATATCGCATGTGCGACAGGGGCAGGTACTATCGCGCTCAGCATCGCTATCATCGGCTAGCGATGTCGCAACGTGCAAAGTACCCCTAAGTCCAAAACAAGTCTTGTATAATCCTTTCAACTGTTATCCAATCCATTTTTTGCCAAACTGTATAGTTCTTCCAATGTTTTTCACTACTACTATTTTTAGCTTTATTTCACTGACAAACCTGTAGTCACTGTTCTTTTCAATGTTTTTAGGTGTTTGTGAGATTGTAAGTAAAGATGAGCGAACCTATGGAAGTTCGGTTTCGCGAGTGCTGCCGGACTTTTAATAAAGTTATGTTTGTGACCCGTTAACCTGAACCCCAATGAAAAGTCACTAATTGGGCAGTCCAGGTCTCCGCCCACAAGCAGATCACTTCCGGGGGTGGGTGGGCAAATTGCTAATCCCTGCCTAAGGGGTACTTCTCACATAACGAGATCGCTAGCGAAATCGCTGCTGAGTCACAGGTTTTGTGACGTAATAGGGGTCTCACCAGCGATCTCGTTATGTGTGACACTAAGCAGCGACCTGGCCCCTGCTGTGAAATCGCTGATCGTTACACACGGTTCTGGTTTATTTTCTTCAAAGCCGATGTCCTGCTGGGCAGGACACATCGCTGTGTTTGACACCTACCAACAGCCTCCAATACAGGTCGCTCATCATTATACAGGTCGTTGATCGTTACTGCGTCGTTGGTAAGGTTTGACTGTTTGACATCTCACCAGCGACCTCCCTGCGACTTACCAGCGATCCTTATCAGGTCGCATCGTTTTCGGGATCGCTGGTAAGTCGTTAAATGTGACGGGGGCTTAACTGTCCCTGTATCTAGTAGCATATATAAAGTGATCTTTAGAAAAAGTAATTTTAAGGATCATTTATGATATGCTAATGAAATCAGACACTAGTTGCAAGGGCGTTAGTTCTTGCACTCATTCCACCCATTGCTCAACGTCATCGGCATAGACGCGCATACCAGTGTCCGTTGTCACTGCTTCAGACAATGGCTTTAAGATCAGTGTGCATGACCAGAATGCCCTGCAACTAGACCTCTCTGAGGCCACCCAGCTTCATAGTGCGCATGACCGGAAGTGCCGGAACGTCTGATCATGTGCGCTGACCTAAAAACCGCCGTCTGAGGCGGTGACAATGGACACAGGTATGCACGTCACCGCTGATGACGCTGGGGAATGAGCATTGAATAGCATTTTAGTACGTCCCAGTGTGCATGCTAACATACGAAGAGGGCGGACTAGTTGGGGAACTAGTGCCCTTGCGACTAGTTCCTGCGTTCATTAGCATATCATAAAGGATCTTTAGAAATACTTTTTCTACAGATCTCTTTATCTATGCTGCTAGATGCTGGGACAGTTAGGCAGGGATCAGTAATATGCACCCAGAACTGCTCGTGGTACTGGCTGCATATTACACCTGACAGGTTCACTTTATTCATTCTTTATTTTTTACATGTAACAAAATGCAATTTTAACAATATTTGGTATGACAACTGTTTTCCTTCAAAACACTATCAAAGAATCAATTCTTCTTTAGGAAAATAAAAAATGCTCATCTGCAGTCTAGACCATCTGCTGACATTTTTGCGCACCCCAAATCCTATGTTTATGTGCATAGTTGAGTGGCTTGCTCCATGTTGAAGGTATGAATTTTAGCTGCAATTAGAACAGGAAGACCACTTCTGGCCAGACTTCACCAAACAGTAGACAGCTGTAGCTGTGTCACACTGGTAGCTGTGAGTTGGGTTCTGAGCTGATGGCACTGATGGACATGTACCAAATTCAAGGGAAGTATGCATAATGTGTCTATGAAGTGCTAAATTTCTTTGGCCGACCTCTGTATTTATGTTTCTCAATGTTGCCTGATTCAAGGTACTTATTCACAATAGCTTGAAGAGCGCATTTCAAACTAGGATGTTAAATATATTCCAGGGAGAGAACACGCTGATGCAGTATAACTACCTTGTGTTTTTTTGTGGTGCTCAGTCTTGCCATTGTGTATGACCTGTAATATTATCTTCCACAACCTCAACATTGACCCAGAATTTGGCTGTTCCTCATCCAGATTTAAGCCTCCCACACAGCTGTTTCTGTTCTGTTTCAGTTAATGACTGTTTCAACTGACAATCTTCATATGAAAATGATAACCATACCTGTTTGTTATAATTGATTATTCCCACACCTGACAGTCAAATATAATCCTAAAATTCATATCCCTGCCTTTGTGCAAGTGTACCCAGAAGAATTGATGCTGTTTTGATGGAAAAGGGCGGTCACGTCAAATATTCATTTGATGTAGATTTAACTTTTCTACATTCACTTTGCATATTGTAAATTTCTAAAAATAAACTATCAACACTTCTATTTACGAAAGCATTCATAGTACACTAATATACATAATATAAATCATCTTATCCTGTATTTTGCTGGGCTGTTTTAGCTTGATATACTTGGGCAAAATTACACTAAGCCTTTCTCTGCACTATGTTAGGTAAGAAAATATTTATATTACTCTACACCACCAAAGAAGAAAACCCCTACACTCTATCTTACCATCATGGATATCATGGATGTTATCAATAACCTTCTCCATCACTGTAAGCCACTTAAGGAAGCAGGCATTTACAACTTAAGCAGGCTTTACACGCTACGAGATCGCTACAGTGATCTCGTTGGGGTCACGGATTTTGTGACGCACATCCGGCCGCTGTAGCAATCTCGTTGTGTGTGACTCCTAGGAGCGATTTTGGATAGTTGCAAAAACGTCCAAAATCGCTCCTCGTTGACATGGGGGTCCTCTCCCAATTATTGCTGCTGTCGCTGGGGTGAAGTTGTTCCTCGTCCCTGCGGCAGCACACATCGCTACGTGTGATGCCGCAGGAACGAGTAACCTCTCCTTACCTGCCACACCCCAGCAATGAGGAAGGAAGAAGGTGGGCGGGATGTCCGTCCCGCTCATCTCCGCCCCTCCGCTTTGATTGGGCGGCCGCTTCGTGACGTCGCTGTGACGCCGAGCGAACCGCCCCCTTAGAAAGGAGACGGATCACCGGTCACAGCGACGTCGCAGGGCAGGTAAGTACGTGTGACACTGCCGTAGCAATAATGATCACTACGGCAGCAATCTCCACATATCGCCATAACGCCACATATCGGCATAACGATAGGGACGGGTGCTATCACGCTTGCCATCGCTAGCATCGGCTAGCGATGTCGCAGCGTGTAAAGCCACCCTTAGACTACCAGACCTTGTATCATTTACCCATTCTCCGCCCTAGACTCTTGGTTCTCAACATGTAGTACAATTACTCAAAGAAGTACATAATGTATCTAAGGGGTACTAACATTGCCCTTATGCTGTGCTATTAAAGGGGTAGTCCGAAGGCAAAGTAATTTTCATTCTAAATTCATATCTACCTATTGCCATAATCTAAACTATTTTCTAATATACTTGCATTAAAAATTTCCAACCGCTCTACAGCTACACTAACTGATATCTTTTTTTTTCCCCTATTTACTTTTTTGATGATTCTTTGTTTGGGAGATTCAAACATAATGTTATCAGGGGGCAGAGGTGGCGGGCACTGCCACAGCTACTGCACCCTCCATGAAACAAAGCCTCATCAGTGACGTATGTTTCAGGGGCTGGGTGAATCCTTGCGCGCTGTGCACTGTACGATGTGCACAATGACAGCCTGCTCTTTTGTCGGCTCAGATCAGTAACGAACCGGCAAGAGAGCAGTGTCAGAATACCCAGCGCGGCCCCCACAAGTGACGTCACTGGTCTCCGCAGGCCAGGTATTCTGACACCACTCTGTTGTCAGCTCCCTACTACTGATCAGAGCCAACAACAGAGAGAGTGCTGTTATTGTGCACATCACACATTGCACAGAGCGCAGGGACTCGCTCAGCCCCTGAAATGAACATCACTGATGACGCTTCGGTTCAGGGAGGGTGCTGAGGCTGTGGCAGTGACTGCAACCTCTGCCCCTGATGACGCTTCGTTTGAGTATCCCAGCATGCATTTGGACTTTCAAACAAAGCATCATCAAAAAGGAAGTAAGGGAAAAAAAAAAACAAAACAAAAACAGAAAACCAGTTAGTGTAGTTAGGGAATAATAGGACATTTGAATGCAAGTATATTAAGAAATAGTTTAGATTATGGTACTAAAAAGACAGAGATTTAGAATAAAACTAAAGGCCACGTCACACTAAGCAACCTTGCTAGCAACATCGCTGCTAAGAAACAACTTTTGTGACGTACCAGCGATGTTGCTAGCGATGTTGCTGTGTGTGACATCCAGCAACAACCTGGCCCCTGCTGTGAGGTCGCTGGTTGTTGCTGAACGTCCTGGGCAATTTTTTAGTTGTTGCTCTCCCGCTGTGAAGCACACATCGCTGTGTGTGACAGCGAGAGAGCAACAACTGAATGTGCAGGGAGCAGGAGCCGGCTTATGCGGACGCTGGTAACCACGGTAAACATCGGGTAACCAAGAAGCCCTTACCTTGGTTACCCGATATTTACCTTCGTTACCAGCGTCCGCCGCTCTCAGCTGTCAGTGCCAGCTCCTGCTCTCTGCACACGTAGCCACAGTACACATCGGGTAATTAACCCAATGTGTAATGTGGCTAGGAGTGCAGGGAACAGGGAGCCGGCACTGGCAGTGTGAGAGCGGCGGACGCTGGTAACGAAGGTAAATATCGGGTAACCAAGGTAAGGGCTTCTTGGTTACCCAATGTTTACCGTGGTTACCAGCGTCCACAGAAGCCGGCTCCTGCTGCCTGCACACGTAGAGAGTACACATCGGGTAATTAACCCGATGTGTACTGTGGTTAGGTGTGCAGGGAGCCAGCGCTAAGCGGTGTGCGCTGGTAACCAAGGTAAATATCGGGTTGGTTACCCAATATTTAGCTTAGTTACCAAGCGCAGCATCGCTTCCACGCGGCGCTGGGGGCTGGTCACTGGTTGCTGGTGAGATCTGCCTGTGTGACAGCTCACCAGCAACCCGTGTAGCGACGCTCCAGCGATCCCTGCCAGGCCAGGTTGCTGGTGGGATCGCTGGAGCGTCTCTTAGTGTGGCATCTCACCAGCGACCTCCTAGCAACTTACCAGCGATCCCTATCGGGTTGTATCGTTGTTGGAATCGCTGGTAAGTTGTTTAGTGTGACTGGGCCTTTACTTTGGCCTTCAGGCCAATCCTTTAAACCTTTTACAAAGGGTTTTACCAACATTGCTTTAGATTAACTGAATACCTTAAAGTATTATTATTGACCAATGCTATACACAGAATACAAATCTGGAAAAGTAATTGTTTCTGCATTACAGTAAACTTAAAAAATATGTATCATACACCATTGGATTCTTTCTATGTAACATCAGAAATCAGCCTCTTCAACAGTAAAATTTCTTTGCAAATGAAGGTATATTTAATGGAATATCAAAAGTTGCTTCTGAAGTCCGTTACACTTTACGTTCTGCATTAAAAGGGAGCCCCGTGTTCTATGTGTCCCCCTTTATCTACGATGGCAAAGGCCAGATACTTAATATTCCCATACATAGATAATACAAACATATAATTGCATAAAAACCATCCAAAACACATATATTGTAGTCAAGAAAACAAATGCTGCTCTCTTAAATTATAAGTAAGAAAACTTGCCAAGCTTAGATGAAGCAATCCATGGTTTGATTCTTTTTTGTTTGTTTGTCTACATTTACGATTATTGCATAAATGTTTATAAATCACTGTTTTTGAAAGCACTAATTAGAGAGGAATTTAAACAATTAAAGCAACAATTAAGAGGACCTATCAATTGCTCAAAAAATTTTAGTCAAATATGTTGTAAAAATTCCTAAGGCTGCTTTCACACTACGCTTTTTTAACGTGCGTCATGAACGTTTTTTTGCTGTAAAAGCGGATCCTGTTTTTACAAAGAAAAACGCATGTGTTATTTTGCAGGATCCTGTCACTTGAAGTTTATGGGCGGGCATTGAAATTATGTGATCGGGAGTGAGGGGAACTGAACGTGATAGACTGGGAGCCGGCATCTGACAGCTGTGGACGCTGGTAACCAAGGTAAACATCAGGTAACTAAGAGAAAGTGCTTTGCTTGGATACCCGATATTTACCTTGGTTATGAGCGTCCGCAGCTGCTAAAAGCCGGGCTGCCTGCTCCCTGCACACGTAACCAAGGTAAACATCGGGTAACTAAGCGAAGCGCTTTGCTTGGTTACCCGATATTTACCTTGGTTACGAGTGTCCGCCGCTCTCAGGCGGGGGGAGAGAGTGGGAAGGAGAGAGAGGGAGGGAGAGAGAGGGACTGATCACGCCAGGCTGGTTTCTGGGCATGCTCAGTAGAGCAAGCAGGATCCCATCTATCAGCATGCCAGCGTTCACATGCGTTTGCATGCAGTATAGTCAGGATCCAGTGAAAAACAGTATTTAGACGCAGCTCAAAAACGCTACAAGTAGCGTTTTTGAAAAAAGTTAAAAAACTGCAAGTCGCTTGATCCTCACTATAATGCACGCAAACGCATGTGAACGCATGTTGACGCGAGTCCATTGCAAATGCATTGAAATGAAAACGCATTTGCACTGGATCCGTTTTTGCGTTAAAAAAACGTTCATGACGCATGTTAAAAAAACGTAGTGTGAAAGCAGCCTAAGCTTCTTTTGTTTTTGTTTTGCACTGCGGCGCAAATATTTGTTCCTTTTGGAGAGTAGAATGTGAAATCTCTGTTTATAGTTCACTGGATGTTTCTTCAGAGTCTTCTCTGGGGTGTTAGCTTTCATCCATCCCTCCCAGACGCTGGCAATCACAGCTTGGCGGTGTCTGAGACCGCTAGATCAGGTACTGAGCTGTAATTGGTAGCTTCTAGGAAGGAGGCGCAAAAGTCCACACCCCCATAGAAGACTCTGATGAAATCTTCGCTTGGTCTGTCAGTAAAAATTTCACATACTGCCCTCAATAAGTAACAAATGTGAATATCTCTGCAATGGAAAGACACACCACAAAATGGATAAAAACATCACAATCAGGGGTGCTCAGGGATTTTTACGAGACATTACACTCAATTTTTTCAAGCACCCAAAAAATGTCGTCCAATATTCTGCCATGTTGTTATAGAGCAGGAGGAACTGAATAGATGGATATTTTATCATTTGTATTTTAATCATTTAGATCTCTGTACATTCATGGCTCAAAATTTGAGTGTCCAGTCTCATCAGTGACTGACAGCCTTCCTTGTATGAGCATGCATATATAGAGACAGCTGTCAGTCACTGATAAAAACCGCCCCCTGGATGTTTCAGCCAAAAAAAGTTCTCAGGCTATGTTCACATGTTTAGTAGTTATTTACATTTTTCCATCAGTTTTGAGATGGCAAAAACATCACAATCAGGGGTGCTCAGGGATTTTTACGAGATATTACCCCCTCCTCCAGATATTATCTGATCCTCACTCAAGAAGCTGCTGATTTTATAAACTTTACTTTCTTAGATTTCAAAACCTAAACATCCGAGCTGACCACTACAGGTATGTATAGAATCAGCCTGATAGTGCCAGTATAGCACTGGCTTTAGGTTATATACGACAATCCTGGTGATTGGCTCCTTTTAAAGAGTAAAGGCCCTGTCACACACACACAGATAAATCTGTGGCAGATCTGTGGTAGATCTGTGGCAGATCTGTGGTAGATCTGTGGCAGATCTGTGGTAGATCTGTGGTAGATCTGTGGTAGATCTGTGGCAGATCTGTGGCAGATCTGTGGCAGATCTGTGGCAGATCTGTGGCAGATCTGTGGCAGATCTGTGGCAGATCTGTGGTTGCAGTGAAATTGTGGACAATCAGTGCCAGGTTTGTGACTGTATACAAATGGAACAATAAGTCCATGATTTCACTGCAACCACAGATCTGCCAAAGATTAATCTGTGTGTGTGACAGGGTCTTAACTGTCATTTATAATTTTTATTTAATAAATCAACAGTGGACATGATAAGATATATTAGAATTTGACATTTTTCATGTGTACTATTGATTTATAAAGCAAAAATGAAAATGCTGGATACTTTGTAAGTACTGCAGAGGCATATAAAACACTAGGGTTATTCGGAAACACTTCTACTAAAAACTAATCTATTAAAGATTGAAAACAAAGCATTTTTTCCTGTTTGTTTTTTAATACGGGATGGGCTACAGACATAGAACTGAACATGTGAACAATGCCTTAAAATACAAATATCTCTTCCAATGAACCTCTATATTGGTCTGCTCATCTCCTCCTGCCCTATGCAATGATACCGACAGATCAGACTGCTCGGTCAATGAGAACACTTCCGTTTTCGTCAGCGGCTAGGCACTTTCAGAGGCAAAATAGCAGCCAGCTTTTCTTTTTTTGTTTTGCAGCGTTTAGCCATGTTAGTAGTAAGAGAAGCCATCTGTTTGCCGTAATGTTAGTGAGTGTTAATGAATGGAAAGTGAATCAGCAAAGATTGAGTCATTTCATTATGGACGTGAATTAACATTACCAGACCAACCTACCTACAGACGTGAACCGCTCCACGGCATATGATAACAAATCTAATGGTTTTGTGAAAACAAAAAGTAAAAGTATAAAATAATTTAATGGAACAGTAAATAATTTTGGACAAAGTCTTTAATCAGCAGGACTAACATGAGGCACAGAAGACACAATGAACTTAGGCAATTTGGGATCAGGTAAGAGGTGACAGTGTTTGTACCTCCTTGATAAACTCCTCTGTCAACCTATGCACCACTGAAAAAATCTTGGCTAAGTGAGGAGGAGAAAGAAGGAATCTTTGGCAGGTAACAGACTAAAAAAATAAGTGTAAAGGGGACTTTACACGCAACGATATCGCTAACGATATGTCGTCGGGGTCACGGAATTCGTGACGCACATCCGGCCTCGTTAGTGATGTCGTTGCGTGTGAAACCTATGAGCGAGTGTTATCGATCAAAAATACTCACCTAATCGTTGACACGTCATTCATTTTCAAAAAAATCGTTGCTTGTTCTGGACGCAGGTTGTTTGTCGTTCCTGAGGCAGCACACATCGCTACGTGTGACACCCCGGGAACGATGAACAACAGCGTTCCTGCGTCCTGCCGGCAATGAGGTGGGCGTGTCGTTAATGCAGCTGGTCTCCGCCCCTCCGCTTCTATTGGCGGGCCGCTGTGTGACGCCGCTGTGATGGCGCACGATCCTCCCCCTTAAAAAAGAGGTTGTTCGCCGCCCACAGTGACGTCGCTAGGAAGTTAAGTATGTGTGACGGGTCCTAGCGATATTGTGCGCCACGGGCAGCGATTTGCCCGTGACGCACAAACGACGGGGGCGGGTGCTTTCGGTAGAGACATCGCTAGTGATGTCGCTGCTTGTAAATTGCCCTTAAGCGTATGTGCGCACGTCTGCGTTCTATTCCACAACGTTTAAGTCACTGCATGTGTGTTTCAAAACGCAGCTGAAAAGCTGCGTTTTGAATGCATTGTGAATGCAGAATTCTTGCAAAATTCATGGATTCTGGATGCTTGCTCTGCCATAGACCGAGTGGGAAAAGCATCCAGAACGCACAAAGAAGTGACATTTTGCTTTTTAGAGCGCAGCATTTTGGCAAAATATTTCAGCATCCAAATGCTGCGTTCTAAAACGCAACGTGCAGATGGATTATGCACAATCTTAATAGATTGGGGACGCAGGACGCATGCTTTTACGCTGCGGTGCAATACACGGCATAAAAGCATGCACAACGCACACATGGGCACACAGCCTTAAGGCCGCTTTACACGCTGCGATATCGGTACCGATATCGCTAGCATGGGTACCCGCCCCCATCTGTTGTGCGACACGGGCAAATCGCTGCCCGTGCCGCACAACATTGCCCAGACCCGTCACACTACTTACCTGCCCGGCGACGTCGCTGTGACCGGTGAACCGCCTCCTTTCTAAGGGGGCGGTTCGTTCAGCGTCACAGTGACGTCACAGCTGCGTCACTGAACCGCCGCCCAATAGAAGCAGAGGGGCGGAGATGAGCGGGACGTAACATCCTGCCCACCTCCCTCCTTCCGCATAGCGGCCGGGAGGCAGGTAAGGAGAGGTTCCTCGTTCCTGCGGTGTCACACGGAGCGATGTGTGCTGCCGCAGGAACGAGGAACAACTTTGTTACTGCTGCAGTAACGATTTTTGAGAATGGACCCCCATGTCACCGATGAGCGATTTTGCACGTTTTTGCAACGATGCAAAATCGCTCATAGGTGTCACACGCAACGGCATCGCTAATGCGGCCGGATGTGCGTCACCAATTCCGTGACCCCCAACGAGTTCGCATTAGCAATGTCGTAGCGTGTAAAGCCCCCTTTAGGAAACAAAAGAGCAAGCTGAGCTTTTTTTATCCTGCATTGGAGACAGAAAAGTAAGGAACAGTTTCTGCTACAGCAATCTTCCTCCCAGCTACCCTAAAACTAATCAATATACTTTTTATCTTGGGTATCTATTATGACAAGTAAATGTCAAGAAAGCTGAGACAAATTATTTTAACATTCCTATTTATTTTTGCTTATGATTTAACTTTAGTATTCTTTTAAAAATAATAATAATAATAATAATAAAAAAACTTTAGGCTATAATCTATGTTTTAGGGAGCCTTAGCAGAGATTCTTCTCTGGGGGCATGTTCATCTTCCCCTGCATGAAATTGACCAATCATAAGGAGGCAGTAACATACGGGAGATAGAAGAACTTATCATAACAATAACTTAGAGCAGGTTTCTTCTTTATGAGACATGTAAAGACAGACAGTTTTCTTAGCAATGGAAGAAAGGTCTGGCAATGTACAGTGGGGAAAAAAGTAATTAGCCACCAAGTGTACAAGTTCTTCTACTTAAAAAAGATGAGAGAGGCCTGTAATTGACATCACAGGTAGACCACAACTATAAAAGACAAAATGAGAAAACAAATCCAGAAAATTACCTTGCCTGATTTTGCAAGATTTTTTTTGTAAATTGTGGTGGAAAATAAGTATTTAGTTATCTAAAAATGTGCAAGATTTCTAGCTCTCACAGAAGACCTGTAACTTCTTCTTTAAGAGCCTCCTCTGTCCTCTACTCATTACCTGTAGTAATAACACCTGTTGGAACTTGTTATCAGTATAAAAGACACCTGTCCACAACCTCAAACAGTCACACGCAAAACTCCACTATGGTGAAGACCAAAGAGCTGTCGAAGGACACCAGAAACAAAATTGTAGCCCTGCACCAGGCTGGGAAGACAATCTGCAATAAGCAAGCAGCTTGGTGTGATGAAATCAACTGTGGGAGCAATAATAAGAAAATGGAAGACATACGAGACCACTGATAATCTCCCTCGATCTGGGGCTCCACACAAGATCTCACCCCGTGGGGTTAAAATGATCACAAGAATGGTGAGCATAAATCCCAGTACCACACGGGGGGACCTAGTAAATGACCTGCATAGAGCTGGGACCACCGTAACAAGGGCTACTATCAGTAAAACACTATGCCGCCAGGGACTCAGATACCGCAGTGCCAGAAGTGTCCCCCTGCTTAAGCTAGTATATGTCCGGGCCCATCTGAAGTTTGCTAGAGAGCATTTGGATTATCCAGAAGAGTATTGGGAGAATGTCACATGGTCTGATGAAACCAAAGTAGAACTGTTTGGTAGAAACACAACTCATCATGTTTGGAGGAGACAGAATGCTGAGTTGCATCCAAAGAACACCATACCTACTGTGAAGCATGGGGGTGGCAACATCATGCTTTAGGGCTGTTTCTCTACAAAGGGACAAGGACGACTGATCCATGTACAAGAAAGAATGAAGGGGGCCATGTATCATTAGATTTTTAGTTGCACTGAAGATGAAACATGGCTGGATCTTTCAGCATGATAATGATCCCAAGCACACCGCCAGCTCAATGAAGATGTGGCTTCGTAAGAAGCATATGAAGGTCCTGGAGTGGCCTAGCCAGTCTTCACATCTCAACCCTATAGAAAACATTCTGGAGGGAGTTGAAAGTCTGTGCTGCCCAGCGACAGGCCCAAAGCATCACTGCTCTAGAGGAGATCTGCATAGAGAAATGGGCCAGCATACCATCAACAGTGTGTGCCAGCCTTGTGAAGACTTAGAGAAAACGTTTGACCTCTGTCATTGCCAACAAAAGATATATAACAAAATATTGAGATTAACTTTTGTTATTGACCTAAATACTTATTTTCCACCATAATTTGAAAATAAAATCTTGCAAAATCAGACAAGTTGATTTTCTGGACATCACCTATAGATGACCGATGGTCACTTCTTAATTTCTATTATAATAAAGTCCATGAATACACATACATTTTTTGCAATTAAAATTATTATAATTTGTATTTATGAGTTACGGGACATACAGTGCAGACAATGTCTGACTCTAGCGGCGCTCCTCGCCCGTGAGTGAAAGGGGATTGGGTTTTGGGATATAGTTTATTGTCCGTGACGCCACCCACGGTTGTGGTGATTTGTTGGCACCACCGCTGCTCTGTATGAGGATCCCGGGAATGATGATATGAAGCAGCTAGCTGTTGTGTTGCCCCTCCGTGGGTAGGAGCTGGTGATCCCGGGGCCCAGTGATGAGGTGGGAGATGCAGGGCTTGGTGGGCGCAGGGACGCAGGGGCAGCGCTGTGCCTTGCGGCACTGTGGTACTCACTCAGCCTGAGACGTTGACACAGTTTTCGGTAAAACACACGGCTGGAAAGACGGTTCCCACGGACGGCTGCACTTGCTTTCCCCAGTAGATGACGGTGACGGTCCCTCTGTCCTGCACCTAAGTTGATGATGGTTGCGATGGGTTCCCACCGGTAACTCGCTCCCCGGCTTGGATATGGGCCGGAGGAGCCCTACTTTGCCCGCAGGCGCTGGCCCTGAGAAACTGGTGCCCTGGCGGTGGCGGTGTCTCTCTGTAACGGTTGGACTGTTGCCTTCAATCGGGACTTGGTTGTTGGGAGACAGCCGTCCCCTTCACTGACGGATTTGGAAAATTATGGCGACTCCTAGCCTTGCCGGGATCCGAAAGGCCCCTGCCCTGGTGCTGACTGTTCTTCGTATACTGCTCCAGACCGCCGGGCCACTACCCGTCCGCGGTCCTTCCAGCAACCTCCGAGCAGTCACCCCTGCGGACAATCACCGCCGTCTGCTGACCTTGCTGTCTCTCAGCCCGGGTCACACACCCGGACTAACTTCAGGCTTTACAAACTGTCACTTTTACTCCTTAGCTCCACTACTACTTCACTTCCTTCTACCTTCACTTCCTAAACTCATCTGCTTGTTTACTCCTTCCACTTCTCCCTCCAAACTCTATCTGCCTGGTTCTTCCCGCCTCCAGGGCTGTGAACTCCTCGGTGGGCGGAGCCAACCGCCTGGCCCACCCCCTGGTGTGGACACCAGCCCCTGGAGGAAAGCAACAAGGATTTCTGGTTAGCTTTGGTGTTCCTAACTGGGGTGTAGGGTGCGGTGGTGTGATGACCTGTGACCCCTGGCTTGCCCAGGGCGTCACATAATAATCATATTCTACATTGCAATCTGATACCATCTAGTGTCACATATATCATAATACATAATATATTCAAGTGTATCAAATAACATTAGTAAAATCTTATATTATACTCCTAGCTCCATTCAAAAATTAATCTCAATATTATATAGAGCACATATATGCACATATAGGGATCATTGAGTCCATAGTAACTTAAGGGGGCTTTACACGCTACGACATCGCTAATGCGAACTCGTTGGGGTCACGGAATTAGTGACGCACATCCGGCCGCATTAGCGATGTCGTTGCATGTGACACCGATGAGCGATTTTGCAACGTTGCAAAAACGTGCAAAATCGCTCATCGGTGACATGGGGGTCCATTCTCAAAAATCGTTACTGCTGCAGTAACGAAGTTGTTCCTCGTTCCTGCGGCAGCACACATCACTCCGTGTGACACCGCAGGAACGAGGAACCTCTCCTTACCTGCCTCCCGGCCGCTATGCGGAAGGAAGGAGGTGGGCGGGATGTTACGTCCTGCTCATCTCCGCCCCTCTGCTTCTATTGGGCTGCCGCTCAGTGACGTCGCTGTGACGCCGCACGGACCACCCCCCTTAGAAAGGAGGCGGTTCGCCGGTCACAGCGACGTCGCCGGGCAGGTAAGTATGTGTGACGGGTCTGGGCGATGTTGTGCGGCACAGGCAGCGATTTGCCCGTGTCGCACAACAGATGGGGGCGGCTACCTACACTAGCGATATCGGGACCGATATCGCAGTGTGTAAAGCGGCCTTTACTCATATCCAAAATACATATATAAATCTTCAATAATTAGTCATCTAGGTATGTGATTATATATATACTAGAAGGTGGCCCGATTCTACGCATCGGGTATTCTAGAATTTACGTATTGTGTAGTTCATGTATGATTTTTGTTATATATATATATATATATAGATGTTGTTGTGTGTAGTTACCAAGTGTTTGTGTAGGGGCTGTACATGTTCTGGGTGTTGTCTGGGTGTGACGGGGGGTGAGAGCGGTGTTGTATGTGTGTTGCGTTGTTTGTGGAGCGCTGTGTGTCTGTAGCGTTGTGTGTGTGTGTGTTGCGCGGTTTGTGTGTGTGTGGTGTGTTTTGGGGGGAGGTATCTTTTGTGCAATGTGTGTGTTGTGCGGTATGTGCGTATATTTGTGTGTGCCGCGGTGTTTGCGTGTTGGGTGTTGTGTGTGTGCAGCGTTGTCTGTGTGTGTGGGTGTCTGTGTAGGGCAGTTGTTTGTGGTTCCCAGTGTGTGTGTGTGGTGTGTTGTGCAGTGCGTGCGCGTGTGTGTGTGTGTTGGGGGGAGGTGTGCACTTCCCATCGTGCTCCATCCCCCATGCAGCGCACTCCCCATCGTGCTCCATCCCCCATGCAGCGCACTCCCCATCGTGCTCCATCCCCTATGCTGCGCACCCCCCATCGTGCTCCATCTCCCATGCTGTGCACTCCCAAACGTGCTCCATCCGCCATGCTGCGCACTCCCAAACGTGCTCCATCCACCATACTCCGCACTCCCAAACGTGCTCCATCCGCCATGCTGCGCACTCCCAAACGTGCTCCATCCACCATACTCCGCACTCCCCATCGTGCTCCATCCCCCATGCAGCGCACTCCCCATCGTGCTCCATCCCCTATGCTGCGCACCCCCCATCATGCTCCATCTCCCATGCTGCGCACTCCCAAACGTGCTCCATCCGCCATGCTGCGCACTCCCAAACGTGCTCCATCCGCCATGCTGCGCACTCCCAAACGTGCTCCATCCGCGATGCTGCGCACTCCCAAACGTGCTCCATCCGCTATACTCCGCACTCGCCATCGTGCTGCATCCCCCATGCTGCGCACTCCCAAACGTGCTCCATCCGCCATGCTGCGCACTCCCAAACGTGCTCCATCCACCATGCTGCGCACTCCCAAACGTGCTCCATCCACCATGCTGCACACTCCCAAACGTGCTCCATCCGCCATGCTGCGCACTCCCAAACGTTCTCCATCCGCCATGCTGCGCACTCCCAAACGTGGTTCATCCGCCATGCTGCGCACTCCCAAACGTGCTCCATCCGCCATGCTGCGCACTCCCAAACGTGCTCCATCCGCCATGCTGCGCACTCCCAAACGTGCTCCATTCCCCATGCTGCGCACCCCCCATCGTGCTCCATCCCCCATGCTGCACCAGCATCAGCCTCTCTACCCGCAGCATCAGCCTCTCTACCCGCAGCATCAGCCTCTCTGTCCCCAGCATCAGCCTCTCTGTCCCCAGCATCAGCCTCTCTCATCCCAGCATCAGCCTTTTCTGTCCCCAGCATCAGCCTCTCTCCTCCCAGCATCAGCCTCTCTCCTCCCAGCATCAGCCTCTCTCCTCCCAGCCTACCCCAGCCTCAGCCTCCCCCAGCATTAGCCTCTCTCCTCCCAGCATCAGCCTCTCTCCTCCCAGCATCAGCCTCTCTCCTCCCAGCCTACCCCAGCCTCAGCCTCCCCCAGCATCAGCCTCTCTCCTCCCAGCATCAGCCTTTTCGGTCCCCAGCATCAGCCTCTCTCCTCCCAGCGTACCCCAGCCTCAGCCTCCCCCAGCATCAGCCTCTCTTCTCTCAGCCTCCCCATCCCAGCCTTCCCCAGGATCAGCCACTCTCCTCCCAGCCTCCTCCAGCACGCCGTGCTCCTCTGCCGACACTCACACACACCCGATCGCATACACTCACACACACCCGATCGCATACACTCACGCACACACACATTGACGATATCGCACATACGCGCTTATACTCACAACATCCGGAGATACCACATGCTTCTGGCCATGTGATCCTCCGGCAGGTCCTGGAAGCTCACAGCACAGTATCGCCGCCGAGAAGCAAGCGATATCCCAGGATGTTGTGAGTATGTGGATGCGATGTGATGTGTGTGTGAGGTGTGTGTGTGTGAGGTGTGTGTGTGTGTGTGTGTGTGCTGTTATGTGCGTGCGTGTGTGTATTTTCCGCCGCTGCAGGACCTTGATGCGCTGGTAACTATGCTACCATGGTTACCAGCGTATCTCGTCCCCCGCTCGCACGGGAGCCCACACCAGCATACGCCGGCCAGCCCCAGCAATGCGAGGGTATGTGTCGGCTGGTTTGGCGGCGTACGCTGATGTGGGCTCCCAGGGGTACAGTACTCACCTGGTAGTCGTGGCTCCCTGACCGTGTCGGTTCGGGGAATGCGTGGGGGGGCAGGGCCAGAGCTAGCGTGCATTGCGTGAGGGGGGCGTGGCGTGGCCGAGTTGCCAATGCCTGCAGGGTGCCGGGGCGAGAGGCCAATCTGTGGGGGGGGCGGAGCCTGGGCGAGCGGCCGGCCAATCCGTGTGGGGGCGCAGCCTGGGCGAGCGGCCAATCTGTGCGGGGGGCGGGGCCATGGCGAGCCCAGCGGCCAATCAGCTTTGTGTCACCGTAAGGACACAATTTTGGAGCAAGACAGACAGACAGACAGACAGAATAAGGCAATTATATATATAGATATATCTATATATATATATATATATCCCTCTCTCTCTCTCTATCTCTCTCTATCTATCTATCTATCTATCTATCTATCTATCTATCTATCTATCTATCTATATATATATATCTATATCTATATCTATATCTATATATATATATATATATATATATATATATCACTATCTGCAATGTAGAATATGTCAAGGCATGCAGATAATATATTTTGCTGTTAATTCCCCAAATGGGTGATTTTCTGGATTTGTTTTCTCATTTTGTCTCTCATAGTTGTGGTTGCCTATGATGTCAATTACAGGCCAACCTCTTCTTTTTAAGTGGGAGAACTTGCACAATTGGTGGCTGACTAAATACTTTTTTCACCACTGGAGGTGTATTGCTGTATTAAAGTATTAAGGTATTCTGGTCCATGAAAGAGCTACAAGTACATATACATAGTTTTGGAGATAAACTGACAGATTATATCCTAAGTTTTACAAGATGATATCTATGCAACGGAGAGTAGAAATTAAAAAAATAAAAAGGTTTGGGTTTTTTCAGCTATTCAGGTGAAAGGTCCTCTTTAGGAAATTCATTACTTGAATAAATACAGTAATGTTCAAATCTACTATATATAGTGAATAAATAAAATATATACACACTAGATCTGTTATTTGTGCGTTTACCTTATGATATATTTGGTTTAAACAGTAAAGCATAGCGTACCAATACAGTGGCCTGTTAGGCAGTGCAGATCGCAGCGTAACTGCATGCAAATACACAATGTGCGCACATAGCCTTACAAGGGTTAATTCCCGCAATCAGAATGTTAATGGCCTGTTTTAGGCTCATCAATATCAGATTGGCAGGGCTCTAACTCATGGATCTCATTAGCTGTTTGAAGGTGCCATGACTAGAGATGAGTGGAGCCATGGACGTTCGGTTCGGCGGGTTCAGCCGGACATTAGATAAAGTTTGGTTTGGGACCCGGACTTGACCTGAACCCTAATGGAAGTAACTGACTGGGTAGTTCAGGTCTCCGGTCACATGCAGCCAGCCATAAACAGATCACTTCCGGGGAAGGGTGGAAGGATTTTTTCCATTACTTTTTTCTTTCGGTGCACTACCTACAATCACATTGTTACCCAGTGCTAGCTGTTCCAAAACTGCAAGGGGCTCACACAGGGCTGAGGACCAAGCGTACCGGAGCACAGTGATGCTCGTGCGAGTGGTATGTATACATAAAGCACCAAACTCCGAACTTTGTTTTTTTTGTTTTTTTAAACCCCTTAACGACCTTTGACGGATCTTTACGTCATGGAGAGTGTGCCGCTAAGCCCCGCCCCCTGCCGCGAGCAGGATGCGGCGATCCGCGCTCATATCAGCTGTTTTCAACAGCTGACGTGTGCCTGCATGTTACGAGTGGAATCGCATTCCACGCTTAACATTAACCCCTTACATCTCGCTGCCAAAGTCTGGCAGCAAGATGTATATACGCGCAGTCACGATTTTTACTTACCACCACCCCCAACGGAAGTCACGTGAGTGATCACGTGACTTTCAGTGGTTGCCATGGCAGCACAGGGTCATGTGATGACGCCTGCAGCTATGACGAGTCACTTCCGTTTTCACTCGGCCCGGAGGCCAGTGAAGCAGGAAGTGACTGTATCTGCTGTTTACAGCTGTATAGCTGTGATCAGCAGATAGGGAAGAGCGATCGGATTGCTGATCGCTATAGCCACCTAGGGGGACTAGTAAAATAAAAAAAAAAAAGTATAAAAAAAGTTTAAAAAAACCCCCCCTAAAAGTTCAAATCACCCCCCTTTCACCCCATTGAAAATTAAAGGGTTAAAAAATAAAATATATACACATATTTGGTATCGCCGCATTCAGAAATGCCCGATCAAAATATAAAATCAATTAATCTGATTGGTGAACGGAGTAGTGGCAAAAAAATTCCAAACGCCAAAAGTACGTTTTTTTTACAAAATGCAATAACAGGCGATCAAAATGTAGCATCTGCGCAAAAATGGTACCATTAGAAACGTCAGCTCAAGACGCAAAAAATAAGCCATCAGTGAGCCATAAAACCCAAAAAATGAGAACGCTAAGGGTTTCGGAAAATGGCGCAAAACGCACGCCACTTTTATTGGACAAGCTTGTGAATTTTTTTAACCCCTTATATACAAGTAAACCTATTTATGTTTGGTGTCAACAAACTCGCACCGACCTCAGGCATCACAATGACACATCAGTTTTACCATATAGTGAACACCGTGAATAAAACATCCCAAAAACTATTGTGCCATCACACTTTTTTTGCAGTTTTTCCACACTTGGAATTTTTTTGTTGTTTTCCAGTACACCATATGGTAAAACTTATGGATTCATTTAAAAGTACAACTTGTCCCGCAAAAAACAAGCCCTCATATGGCAAGATTGACGGAAAAATAAAAAAGTTACGGCTCTCGGAAGAAGGGGAGCAAAAAGAAAAACGCAAAAACGGAATGTGCCCGGGAGCTGAAGGGGTTAAAAGACTGTGTTTGGTACGAATATCGAACACCGAACCTCAGGTTAGCTCATCCCTAGCCATGGCATTTGTGCATGCAATGCTCCTTCTTCAATCTTTACTTCACTCTTTATACCTTCTGCCATCTAGTTATAAGTGACGATGTAAAATATTGCAGCTTTATCTTGTTGAAGTGAATATGAAATTAATCCCTTTTATTGCATAGATCCTTTACAATGTACAGATATCTGCATAGCTTTAATTCCATTTTTGGCTAGTTTCACACTTGCGTTGAACGGTATCCGTTGCATTGCGTTGTGTGACAGATGCAATGGATATGTTGCATATAGTGGCACAACGGATGCTGCAAAACAACGGAATCCGTTTTGGTTTTTTTTTCTTTTTTTTTTACAGTTTACCAGCGGCAGACTATTGTGAACGATCAGCTGATCGCTCACAGCAGCCGCCCGCCGGATGATCAGCTGATCGCTCACAGCAGCCGCCCGCCGGGTGATCAGCTGATCGCTCACAGCAGCCGGTCGCCGGGTGATCAGCTGATCGCTCACAGCAGCCGCCCGCCGGGTGATCAGCTGATCGCTCACAGCAGCCGCCCGCCGGGTGATCAGCTGATCGCTCACAGCAGCCGCCCGCCGGGTGATCAGCTGATCGCTCACAGCAGCCGCCCGCCGGGTGATCAGCTGATCGCTCACAGCAGCCGCCCGCCGGGTGATCAGCTGATCGCTCACAGCAGCCGCCCGCCGGGTGATCAGCTGATCGCTCACAGCAGCCGCCCGCCGGGTGATCAGCTGATCGCTCACAGCAGCCGCCCGCCGGGTGATCAGCTGATCGCTCACAGCAGCCGCCCGCCGGGTGATCAGCTGATCGCTCACAGCAGCCGCCCGCCGGGTGATCAGCTGATCGCTCACAGCAGCCGCCCGCCGGGTGATCAGCTGATCGCTCACAGCAGCCGCCCGCCGGGTGATCAGCTGATCGCTCACAGCAGCCGCCCGCCGGGTGATCAGCTGATCGCTCACAGCAGCCGCCCGCCGGGTGATCAGCTGATCGCTCGGCCGCCGAGAATGTGTGCGGGGGCGGAGTGTGGGGTGGGTGGAGCCGAGCGGGGCCATGGTGCTGAGGACAGGTGAGTGTGTGTGTGTGTATACATGCAGAGTGGAGTGTGGAAGGGGGCAGAGCCAAGCGGGGAAGTATCGGGCTCCCTGCACACGTACCCAGGGTAAATATCGGGTATAACTAGGCAAAGCACTTTGCTTGGTTACCCGATATTTACCTTGGTTACGGGTGCAGGGACCAAAGAGAGAACATGCGCAGTGAAATCCTGAGGATTCTGCTGCTCAAAAAAAGTTACATGCTGCGTTCCTCCCGCTGGGCGGAAGCAACGGAGCGTCGCCCAGCGGAAGCAACGCAGCTCCTTTTGGCACAATCCGTCATCCATACAAGTCTATGGAAAACAGCGGAATACATTAACGGATTCCGCTGTTTTCCAAAAGGGCGGATTGTGACGAAAGAAAAAAAAAAACGCAAGTGTGAAAGTACCCTTAGTATTTTTTAATATAAGGTTTCCACAAAAATAGCATTTTTTTTTACATGGGATCGATGCAGTTTACTTCATATCAAATAAATGCAATACCAGACAGTGCATAGTTAAAAGAGACATTTTTTCTGGGAAAAAGTAAAAAAAAAAAAAAATCAAATAAACGTGTTTAAAGAGGGTTGTTTCATCACCTATTATGGATAAAATTGCAAAGTCCTTGTAAAAACAAGCAACTTTGTAATTGACCTTTATTTAAAATCCTCTCCATTCTCAAAAATGGACAGCTTTTTATTTCAATAGTTTACAGCTCTTTGCGTAGGTTACCAGAAACTTCTGCAAGCTACCAGAAATGGCCAGTTTCCTACGCAAGGAGCGCAAACTTGTAAGACCTTTGCTTTAAAGATTGCCAGTGATGCTCTGCAGCTATCCATATTGCTGGGAGGTCACTACTAATGATTGACAGTTTGGGCTATGGCATGGCTCAGGAACAGCCTGAAATATGTGTCTCCTTATACTCCTGAAAATACATAAGGAGACAACCCCTTTAAGTGTAAAGTGTTTGACACATACGTAAAATGTAAATGAACACTGATCAAAATTAGAGAACACTTTTAGATACCTGCAAGATATTGGTGTTAATCTGGCACCTGGTGCTAATTTCCTTAATTATCTGACAAACCCTATTTAACTAACAGCCTAACTTTCCAGTTTGCACTGATTTTGCAAAAATGGTGTGCCATTCCAAAGTGACTGAAACCCTCCGGCAGCAGGTTGTCCAGATGAAGAGCAAAGGGGTGACCCTATCAGCCATAGCAAGAGAAGTTGGTGGTTCCAAGTCTGTGATTTTGAGAATATTGCATCTTTACGACATCAGAAACTCTTTCAATTCCCCCAAGAATGATGGTCGCCCTCGCAAGAGAGGACAGGATAATGCGGAGACTCTCCATGGGTAATTGTTTCCACACTGCAGCTAGACTTGTTCGCCAGTTCAGCACTGAACAGAGTAAGGATCTGTCCCGTCATACAGTGTCATGACGTTTAAGAGCATTTGGACTGAAAGCCCACTGCAGTGACTAAACCACTCATTAGCAGAAAGAATCACAAGGCTAGACTCACCTTGGTGAGGAGCATGTTGCGTAGACAGAGGAGAAATGGTCCACAGTTCATTTTAGTGATGAAAGCAAGTTTAATTTATTTGGGTCTGATGGGAAATATAATGTTCATTGACAAACTGGGGGAAGGCTGAACCCAAAGTCTGTTAAGAAGTCAGTGAAAGGTGGTGGAGGAAGTGTCACGGTTTGGGGAATATTTTCTGCAGCAGGAGTTGGACTTCTCATACAGCCACATGGCAGAGTGAATGCAAGTGTGGATCAGAACCTTCTTCAACAACACATGGTTCCTTACTTGCATTTATCAATCAGTCAGCAATTTTCCTGCAGCATCATGCCCCCTGTCACACAGCAAAAGGAGTGCATCAGTTCCTTGAAACAGAAAACACTGAAACAATGAAATGGCCAGCCCAGAGTCTAAACCCAATAGAAAACCTCTAGAAATCCATGGTGACAAAGTTATGGCCAAGAAACCCACAACTGTGGGAGAGACTGGAAGAAGAGTGGCCAAAATCACACCAGAGCAGTGTGAGAGACTAGTGATGTCCTGTGGCCGCAGATGTGCTGAAGACATTCACAGCGACGGCCTGTGCACGTCCTACTGATTGTGACTGTTGTTACCTTCAAAAATTGTACTTTTAATCTTTCTCTGTGCTGCAGTCATGGCTGTTCTCTAATTATGATCATCACATTTTGGGCAAAATAAAGGTTTTATTTTGATAAACTTTGGATCTTTTGTAAATCTCTGTTCTAGCGGCATGGTGCACCCCCTACACAAAACCTTCAAATGTTCATCAATGTAGATTACATTATTTCGGAAAAAAGCAAGTGATCATACATTGTTCTCTAATTTTGATCTCCAGTGTATATAATAGGTAAAATCTATCGCGTTACTGATTGATACGGGTTTGACTATCGGGACCTCCACAAATCCAAAGCACTGCATGAAACAGCAGACCTGCATACCCACAGCCACTCCATGCATTGTCTATGGGTCTGAGGAAAATAACAAATTACATTGCTCAGAAAAATATCAGCAGTCCCAAAGTGCTCTACCGCAGCTCTATTCTGACAGCTTTGCAAAGCCTAGTCCTCAGGCTAAAATTCATAAAGAGATTTTTCATTGATGTATGAAGTATGCACGCATTATGTTATACAACTATTTAAAGAACCCATCACACCTGTCTAGATAGTGTGTACCGGAGATGACTGCATAATTGAGCTTTTGGAAGCACAGCAAGCTGTCAATCATGGAGGTGAACAAGCACGTACTGAAGTCTTCTTTTTTTTCACATGCATATTGTATACCATACAAACACCCCTTTAACATCAAGAAAAAATCAGTAATGTCACGCTCAGGACTGCATAGATTTTTTTTCCCCCCACTACTGGGCCCATGCTGCATGAGGCTCAGACTAAAAAGTAGCCCAAAGGTTAGGCACTAGTGATGAGTGAGTGCTACCATGCTCGGATGCTTGGTACTAAGAGCAGTTGGACAATCGGATGAGTGTGACTTGGTCAATGGGGAACTCAAGCAGTTTTCTGAAAAATCTTCTGGAAAAGTGCTCGAGTCCCCCATTGACTTCCATTATACTCGGTACACGAGTTGCGCCCATCCGAACATTCAAGTATTTGTTACGAGTACTGAGCACCCGAGCATGGTAGTGCCCGCTCATCACTAGTTATGAGTACTGAGCACCTAAGCATGGTAGTGCTCACTCATCACTAGTTACTAGTACTGAGCACCCGAGCATAGTAGTGCTCACTCATGACTAGTTACTAGTACTGAGCACCCGAGCATGGTAGTGCTCACTCATCACTAGTTACTAGTACTGAGCACCCGAGCATGGTAGTGCCCGCTCATCACTAGTTATGGGTACTGAGCACCCGAGCATGGTAGTGCCCGCTCATCACTAGTTACGAGTACTGAGCACCTGAGCATGGTAGTGCCCACTCATCACTACTTACGAGTACTGAGCACCCGAGCATGGTAGTGCTCACTCATCACTAGTTACGAGTACGGAGCACCTGAGCATGGTAGTGCCCGCTTGTTACGGGGGGCTGTCTGATAACCTAAAGGAGTATCAGACAGTCAGGGTCCACCGTGCAAAGACTCTGCTGCAGACTATGGCAGAGTGCAATACCTCTGTTAACTCACAGAAGGATATAATAAGTAAGTAAAGCAATTCCTCCCTTACTTGGAGGGTGTGTGGAATGATCTCTGTTAATAATCACAGAGACAAAGGCAATGTGTGCGAAATGGCACCTACCTAGGTCCGCTCTTCTAGTGGTGCAAAAGAGACGAACAGCAGCGTAAGCCGCACAAAGCTCCTACCTGCGTTCGCTCCACTAGTGTGCGAGGACACGAACCACTAGATATGGCACCTGCCTAGGTCCGCTCTTCTAGTGGTGCAAAAGAGACGAACAGCAGCGTAAGCCGCACAAAGCGCCTACCTCTGTTCGCTCCCCTAGTGTGCGAGGATACGAACAACTGCCAGACGCAGTATAAGGAACGTTACCCTAGCGGCAACGTCCACCTACGAGTCGAACCACAAGGCCCAGCCAGACCATGTGCCTCAGGCACCTGCCTATGTCCGCTCCCCTAAGAGGTAAGGATACGGACAGCAGCCGAAGCTGTAAGGTATAAGAACGCTACCCTGCCGGTAGCGCTCACCTAGCATAGACAGAGGAATGCCTAGAGGAACGCGCACAGAGCGTCTACTCTTATGCATGAACCAAGAGGACTGAGCGCCATGCGGCGTGTGTCAGGGTCTTATATAGACTCTGTGCCTCATCCAAGATGGAGGACACCAGAGCCAATCCGCTGCCAGAACGACAGGAGTGACGTCATGCTGGCCTATCACCGAGCAAGGCATCACAAGCACATGACCAGCGACCAATCGGCATAGAAGGTGTCAGAGACATGTGACCTCGTGTCAGAGATGATGTCACCCGCACATGTGCAATGGCTCCAAGATAGGACTTAGTCTCCGGCGCTCGCACATGTGCAGTAGCAAGAAATCTGGACTTAGTCTCCAGCGCTCGCACATGTGCAGTAGCAAGAAATCTGGACTTAGTCTCCAGCGCTCGCACATGTGCAGTAGTAAGAAATCTGGACTTAGTCTCCAGTGCTCGCAGCAACCGTAACAGTACCTCCCCCTCAAGGGCCCCCCCTCCCGGCGACGCAGGTAATCGGCAACTAAGTCGGGAGCATGGACAGCCTCCTCAGGCTCCCAAGAGCGATGTTCCGGGCCGTAACCCTCCCAATCTATCAAGAAGAACCTGCGCCCTCTAACCATCTTAGAACCAACTATGGCTCGTACCTCATAGCTAGAGCAAGAGGAATCAGAGGCAGGAGAGTGCACTTCACGAGCGTGAGGTAAAATAGCCGGCTTTAGCAGTGAGACATGGAATTTGTCATGAATCTTAAGATGGACGGGTAACTTCAATTGGTAGACTACAGGATTTACCTGTCGAAGAACCTCATAAGGACCCAGGAAGCGAGGAGCAAATTTGACAGAGCTCACTCTAAGTCTCACGTGTTTTGCAGAGAGCCACACAAAGTCCCCTGGAGAAAAGACAGGAGCCGGGCGACGAAACCGATCGGACACCGTCTTCATACGGTCCTTAGCTGCTTGGATCGACTCTTGAGTCCGATCCCAAACCTCTCTGGCATTAGTTGCCCAGTCGGCCACAAGAGGAGGAGGTGCAGCAGCGGGAAACGGTACCGGTACCCTAGGGTGTTGCCCATTATTGAGTACGAACGGTGTCTGCCCAGTGGCCTCAGCCAGCGAATTGTTAAGGGCAAATTCTGCCCAGGGTAGGAGGGAGGACCAGTTATCGTGGTTCTCAGCAACAAAGTGTCGAAGGTATATAATCATAGATTGATTGGTACGCTCAACCAAACCATTGGTCTCCGGATGGTATGCCGAAGAGAGATTCAACTCAATTTGCAGAAGGCTACAAAGATCTCGCCAGAAACGGGAAGTAAATTGCGGGCCTCTATCACAAATGATACGATCTGGCATCCCGTGAAGCCTAAAGACATGCTTGAGGAATAGTTTGGCTAGTACCCTGGAAGATGGGATTCTCGATAACGGTACGAGATGAACCATCCGGGAGAAATGGTCCGTAATGACCCACACAAATCTATGTCCCTGTGAACATGGAAGATCACCCACAAAGTCCATGCCTACCACCTCCCATGGTCTATATGGCACTGGTAAAGGATGCAAGAGTCCAGCCGGTCTCTGCCGTAATGGACGGTTGCGAGCACACGAGTAGTAGGAACCGACATATCTCTTGACGTGGCTGGCTAAGTGTGGCCACCAATACCACCTCTCCAGTAACTCTCGTGTCCGCCTAATACCAAAATGCCCACCCACCTTTGAGGTGTGGGCCCATGACAGTATATCATTCTGTCGATCAGGCGGAACAAAGGTCTTGCCCGGTGGGATTTGGTCTAACGTCACAGGGGAGAGCGTATGAAAAACCCTGGAGGGAAGGATAAGACGAGGTTCGTCAATCTCCTCCTGGGTAGAAAGCATAGAGCGAGACAGGGCGTCTGCCTTGTTATTCTTACTCCCAGACAGATAGTTGATGGAGAAGTGAAAGCGGGAGAAAAACAAGGACCAGCGGGCTTGGCGAGGATTCAGACGCTGAGCGGTTTGTAAGTACGTCAGATTCTTATGGTCTGTATAGACCTGGAAAGGATGTTACGCTCCTTCCAGCAAGTGACGCCACTCCTCCAAGGCTAATCTCAAGGCGAGCAGTTCCCTATCCCCAATGGTATAGTTTCTCTCTGCTGGTGAAAAGGTTTTCGCAAAGAAGAAACACGGCCTTTTTCTACCTGCACCGTTCTTTTGATACAAGACCGCACCAGCACCCACTGAAGAGGCATCAACCTCTAAGAGGAAGGGCTTACTCTCATCGGGTCTTTGAAGAACGGGAGCAGTTGAAAAGTGTCTTTTTACTGCCTCAAAAGCCTGAGATGTCTCAGTAGACCAGGCTTTGGGATTAGCACCTTTCTTAGTCAAGGCCACCAAAGGGGCCACCAAAGTAGAAAAATGGGGTATGAACTGCCTGTAATAATTTATGAATCCTAAGAAGCGTTGCACCGCCTTCAAGGAATGAGGTTCGGACCATTGCAGGACAGCAGAGAGCTTCGCAGGATCCATAGACAGGCCCT
Organism: Anomaloglossus baeobatrachus; assembly: GCF_048569485.1. Classification (NCBI taxonomy): domain Eukaryota; kingdom Metazoa; phylum Chordata; class Amphibia; order Anura; family Aromobatidae; genus Anomaloglossus; species Anomaloglossus baeobatrachus. The sequence continues at coordinate 55,896,055 of NC_134361.1, read as the reverse complement.
CTTGTGAGATAATGTAACCCAAAAAAGGCAATGAGGACTGCTCGAATACACATTTTTCGAGTTTAGCAAACAATGAGTGCTCCCTTAAACGGGAAAGGACACGAACGACATCCTGACGATGAGTCTCCAGATCAGGAGAAAAAATCAGGATGTCGTCCAGATACACCACTACTGAGGATAACAGTAAATCCCTGAACACATCGTTTACGAAGTCCTGAAATACTGCGGGTGCATTACATAACCCAAAAGGCATGACGAGGTATTCATAGTGACCGTCTCGGGTGTTAAAAGCGGTCTTCCATTCGTCACCCTTTCGAATTCGTACCAAGTTATACGCACCCCGCAGATCCAACTTTGTAAAAACTTGAGCTCCTCTCAATCTGTCAAAGAGCTCTGAAATTAAAGGTAATGGGTATTTGTTCTTTATTGTGATTGCGTTGAGACCCCTGTAATCTATGCAGGGACGCAAATCACCCTCTTTCTTCCGAACAAAGAAAAACCCAGGTCCCGCGGGAGAGACAAACTTACGAAAGAACCCCTTCTCTAAACTCTCTCTTATATAGGTCGACATGGCCTCCGACTCAGGTATCGACAGGGGGTAAACCCTGCCTTTAGGTGGAACCGAACCTGGGATAAGGTCTATGGCACAGTCATACGGCCTATGGGGTGGAAGAACCTCAGCACCCTGTTTGGAGAACACGTCAGCGAAATCCAGATAGGGTGTAGGTATGGGAGAGAGATCAGTAGATGCAACCGCAATGACCTTAGGTGGTAAGGGAAGACATCGGGACTGACATTTCGAACCCCAACTAATAATGCTGTCAGACTCCCAGTCAATGTGAGGAGCATGAGTCCGAAGCCATGGGAGACCCAGAAGGATGTCGTCTATACCCTCAGGCAAAACAAGAAAAGAAATCTCCTCTATGTGACCCTGAGACAGGGAAAGGCGCAAGGGAACTGTCCTCAATGTAATGGAGTCAGACAACATAGTTCCATTAACAACACGGACAGGAATAGGCGCCTCTAACATGATAGAGGGAATATTGTGTCCCTTTACAAATCCTGAGGACACAAAAGTCCCGTCAGCTCTGGAATCCACAAAAGCCATAATAGGCCATGTATTCTCAGATAACGAGAGCTGACCTGGGATACAACACTTAGAGGGTGCAGAAGACGTCTCTAGTAACCCCCCTCTAATGGTTACTAGGCCAGGGAGTTTCCCTGACGACTAGGACACTTGTTGGCATAGTGCCCAGCCTGACGACATACGTAACATATAGGAGGACCAGACTTGCGTAGTCTGGAAGACGTATGACCTAACTCCATAGGAGTGGGAGATGTTTCAGATGCTGAGGAAGATGGTAGTGGACCCTCAACAACTGGAATAGCCCGATGCTTAGGGCGTGAGGAAGAGACCTCGAGTCTACGTTCCTTATGGCGTACATCGATCCTCGTTGCTACTGTGATCAAGTCCTCCAGAGAAGCAGGGACCTCACGAGTAGCAAGAGCATCCTTGACATAGCCTGCCAACCCTCTCCAGAAGATAGGAATCAACACCTTCTCTGGCCAATCTAGTTCTGCCACCAGAGTTCTAAAAGCAATGGCATAAGAACTAGTGGATAACGAACCCTGAGATAGATCTAACAGTCTCAGGGCCGCATCATGGGTAACCTGCGGACCCATGAATACCGCCTTAAGAGCATCAAGAAAGTCTTGATGTCTCAGAGTAACCACATCAGAGCGCTCCCATAGGGGAGTCGCCCATTCTAAGGCTTTGTCCTGAAGTAAGGAGATGATAAAGCCTACTCTGGACCTCTCCGTAGAGAAGCGAGAAGAGTTGACCTCTAGGTGTATCTGACACTGACTAATGAAACCACGACATGATCTGGCATCGCCAGAATATCTGTTTGGCAGAGCAAGTCGAGGATCATGTGCAGATGTCACCATGGTCTGAGGTTTATCCTCTATACTCTTGAGCCGTGACTCAAGTACTTGTATGTAACGGTGTAACTGCTGATATTCTGCCATAACTGCCAGACCCTTGGCTCAGTCCTAATGTTACGGGGGGCTGTCTGATAACCTAAAGGAGTATCAGACAGTCAGGGTCCACCGTGCAAAGACTCTGCTGCAGACTATGGCAGAGTGCAATACCTCTGTTAACTCACAGAAGGATATAATACGTAAGTAAAGCAATTCCTCCCTTACTTGGAGGGTGTGTGGAATGATCTCTGTTAATAATCACAGAGACAAAGGCAATGTGTGCGAAATGGCACCTACCTAGGTCCGCTCTTCTAGTGGTGCAAAAGAGACGAACAGCAGCGTAAGCCGCACAAAGCTCCTACCTGCGTTCGCTCCACTAGTGTGCGAGGACACGAACCACTAGATATGGCACCTGCCTAGGTCCGCTCTTCTAGTGGTGCAAAAGAGACGAACAGCAGCGTAAGCCGCACAAAGCTCCTACCTCTGTTCGCTCCCCTAGTGTGCGAGGATACGAACAACTGCCAGACGCAGTATAAGGAACGTTACCCTAGCGGCAACGTCCACCTACGAGTCGAACCACAAGGCCCAGCCAGACCATGTGCCTCAGGCACCTGCCTATGTCCGCTCCCCTAAGAGGTAAGGATACGGATAGCAGCCGAAGCTGTAAGGTATAAGAACGCTACCCTGCCGGTAGCGCTCACCTAGCATAGACAGAGGAATGCCTAGAGGAACGCGCACAGAGCGTCTACTCTTATGCATGAACCAAGAGGACTGAGCGCCATGCGGCGTGTGTCAGGGTCTTATATAGACTCTGTGCCTCATCCAAGATGGAGGACACCAGAGCCAATCCGCTGCCAGAACGACAGGAGTGACGTCATGCTGGCCTATCACCGAGCAAGGCATCACAAGCACATGACAGCGACCAATCGGCATAGAAGGTGTCAGAGACATGTGACCTCGTGTCAGCGATGATGTCACCCGCACATGTGCAATGGCTCCAAGATACGACTTAGTCTCCGGCGCTCGCACATGTGCAGTAGCAAGAAATCTGGACTTAGTCTCCAGCGCTCGCACATGTGCAGTAGCAAGAAATCTGGACATAGTCTCCAGTGCTCGCAGCAACCGTAACACCGCTCATCACTAGTTACGAGTACAGAGCACCTGAGCATGGTAGTGCCCACTCATCACTACTTACGAGTACTGAGCACCTGAGCATGGTAGTGCCCGCTCATCACTAGTTACGAGTACTGAGCACCCGAGCATGGTAGTGCCCACTCATCACTACTTACGAGTACTGAGCACCTGAGCATGGTAGTGCTCGCTCATCACTAGTTACGAGTACTGAGCACCCGAGCATGGAAGTGCTCACTCATCACTATTACTAAAAAATTTTTAGTAAAATATAAAGTGAAAGTAAATCTTTATTGATTCACTCATCACTATTAGGCACCAATTGAAATTTGCTAAGCTCATTGGCATCCTAACTCCTGGGCTAATACTAATCCCTGCACAATAATAATGTAAAAGGAGAACTGGCCATCATGTTTTTTTCACACATAATATAAAGTACAGTATGTCTAACAGCCTAACAGCCCAACAGTGCCACAGAAAATGATCTGTTGGTATGAGTGTGTCAATCAGAGCTGCGCACATACAAAGCTGCCAGACAAGTTGTCCCCATAATGCAATATACTTATCTTCTTTATGATTCTCCATTAAAAGATTGACAAGCAGGAACTTTTTGAGTATTCCCATAAAAAGGTTTTTCAGATTTATTTACATTTTTTAATCCACATGTCTGCACTAACTAAATACTGTATAAGATAATGAAAGTGTGGCAGAAGAGCATATGCGGTCTGTGTCCTTTCATGACCAATGAGAATTCTATTTTGTCCACAGCAACAAATAAGGTTTTAAAAAATGATGTGTTTTTGAATCGCAGTGATTCTTTTGTTATTTACATTATCACTTGTGGGGAATGCCATCTTCAGTATGTGGGCTGTACCAGCCGTCCTTTACGCACGCGTATTGCTGAACATCTTTACGATATCCGTAACCCCACTACTAGAAATCTTTCTGGAGTCTCATATCATTTTTTGCAGGTCCATCATGGTGATGTAAAAAATGTTAAGGTACATGCTTTGAAACATATTAAATCTAATAATATGGGGGGAGAGATCACATTTTCTAAAAGGAAAAGAAAGGAAAAAAAAATGGAAAAAAAGGGAAAACCCCCCCCTTTTTTTTTTTTTGCTGCATAGCCAGCGTTACTCAAATTTGCATATCTAATTGTATTGATTGTGTCATTTCCTTTCTTAGCTCTTCTCACAGGCTATTTATCTCCTTTTGTCTTCTCCTTAAGATTATGACTATGGACTGAGCGTCTGAAACGCGTAAATCATAGGAGTTTTTATACTCACCATGTTTTTTAATTACTAAGGAATAAAGATGACTTTTTAATATTCCTCAAGTTTTTGCTTCTATGGACGTTTTTGAGCTGGATTTCCTCCCTGTCTTGATTGTATAAGATAATGAGCCTTCTTAACACTAGAAGTCCCAGAAATTTCGAGCTCCCCCCTGAAATCCCGAAAAAGGGTCAAATGACCCTTAAGCGGGCTTTACACGCTGCGACATCGCTAGGATCAGCTATCGATGTCGAGCGCGATAGCACCCGTCCCCGTCGAACGTGCGATATGATTGCTGCCGTAGCGAACATTATCGTTACGGCAGCGTCACATGCACATACCTGTGCAGCGACGTCGCTGTGACCGCCGAACAATCCCTCCCTCCAGGGGGAGGTGCATTCAGCGTCATAGCGACGTCACTATATGTCCGGGCAATAGAAGCGGAGGGGCGGAGATGAGCGGGACGTAACCCGCAATGCCGGTGGACGCAGGTAAGGAGATGTTCGTCGCTCCTGCGATCTCACACATAGCGAAGTGTGGTGCCGCAGGAACGACGAACAACATCGCTATTAAGCAATTAATGATTTTTTGATTCAGAACGACCTCTCCGTGGCGACTTTTGCGATCGACTAAGGTCGCTCGTACGTGTCACACGCTGCGATGTCGTTAACGTCGCCGGATGTGCGTCACAAACACCGTGACCCCGACGATAGTACGTTAACGATATCGTAGCGTGTAAAGCCCGCTTTAGTCCAAACTGAATAGAACTAACTAGAAACTAAATCTCTAAACTCAATGGAAAACAACAACCTCCTGTGGTGCCACAGTAATGGCCTTAATTACAGAACAAAAGTCGGTGATTATAGGATGTTAGCTAAAATCCTTCAGGTCATTCCACCCGTCTCTGGGTTCCAAAGGTAGAAATGTTAAATGACCCCTCTCTGGGACTTCTAGTGTTAAGCCCTGCAGCTCCAGCGCTTCTGCTCTCTGACACCTGTTTTCGCTCACATAACAATTATGGAATAATAACTAACCTCAAGGGTCATGACGTCACCACGCCAACCATGTCAACAAAGACATAATGAAACTGAGGACAGACACTGCTGTTTTGGCAGGGGGTAAGTAAGGCTCTTTTTTAATTTTCTTATTTTACTTCCTTAACTCCCTTCTGATGCCCCGGCAGCGCTTCACCTCTGCAACGCTTGATCTTTACTTGATGCAGCAGCAGCGGTGAGATCATGACCGCTGTGAATGGCGAAAGAGTGGTCACATGCTGTAGATGTGACGTCACCGCTGCAGTCATGCCAACATGGACTGTGGAGGAGCTGAAATTGGCAGTAGCACCTATTTTCTTAATTTTATTTAATGAATGCAGGACTATATATTAAAAAATAAACCTGGAAAATTCGTTTTAATGGGGTTGTTCCCTGTCTGGAAATTGGGCCACAAATGCTTTCGGTAAAATACATAACATAACAAACATAGCAGAACCCCTCCCCACCTGGGTTCAGCACCGGCTTACCCCCCCTGCTTGGGTTATGGTATTCTAGCTGCAGCGGTGAAGTCATATCGGCAGCATGCACCACCATAGAAGCCATTCACTGAACTAAGCGGCTTGTGCTGCCTACTTTGGCACAACCGTTGTGCTCAGTGATTAGCTACAGCGCTGATGTGCGCTGTCCATATGATGTCACCTCTACAGCCAAAACACTGAGATCGTAGCAGAAGCAGGGAGATGTGTTTTTACTATTTTAGATATGCTACAACATTTCAGTTCAACTTTCCTGAAAGTGGACAATTCCTTTAAACATATCTATGAAATAGGTACTAGAGCTGCAAACATATACCCAAATACTAAAGCCAAAAGTGTATATACAGGAGGTATTCGGCTATCACTCCAGAGCATTCTAGTAATATATATGGAAGAGTATGCGGAATCGCCTGACATTTACTTTTAAAACTACTGTACATATCTGAGGGAAAAAGAATAGAACCTAATGTAAGAAATATGGGAAAAAGAATAGAACCTAATGTAAGAAACATAGGGAAAAAGAATAGAACTTAATGTAAGAAACATGGGAAAAAGAATAGAACCTAATGTAAGAAATATGGGAAAAAGAATAGAACCTAATGTAAGAAACATGGGAAAAAGAATAGAACCAACTGTAAGATGCATGGGAAAAAGAATAGAACTTAATGTAAGAAACATGGGAAAAAGAATAGAACCTAATGTAAGAAACATGGGAAAAAGAATAGAACCTAATGTAAGAAACATGGGAAAAAGAATAGAACCTAATGTAAGAAACATGGGAAAAAGAATAGAACCTAATGGAAGAAACATGACCAATCTATAGCTCAACAATCAAGTCTGCTTTCTTCAATTATAGACAGGTGCATTGACCTACACAATGTTCCATTGGGTGTCAGGACTCTTCCAAACACAAAACAAAATACAGACAAAAATAAAAAAAAACACATAAAAGAAACGCACACTGAACAGTAAAATATGCAGTACATTGTATCCATTTTGACACAACAGTAAATTATCCCTCCTTTTTATTTTGTACCTTGCACTCTTTGCAGTTTTGGCTTGGCAAACGTCATGGGCAGGTTGAGAGGGATGAAGTGCTCATGGCTGCAGATGGTTTGTAGAAATTCAAATTTGTATTCATTTAGAATCTGTCAAGTGAAGAATAAATAAGGTGTCAGATGTTACACAGCTATCTGGCAACACTTCAGTAACTCACATGATACATGCAATATAGGCAAGATAGGTGCTGGATAAACAGTTATCTCATTAGGACAATTACTTTAAGGCTTACAGAACTTGCCACTTGGAAGCCCCTCTATTAGCAAGATCCTAGTTCTATCTTGTATTATGTACATGGCTGGCATCCATTACTGTCTACTGTAGAGAAAATGTTGGCATACTTGCAGTATTGGGGTCCAGAAATGACTGGGCATGACTGCCCTGAGCTAGTGAGCGAAGTGTAGACAGTGTGCGGGATTGGACGGAGTTAGTGGGAGGGGGAGGAGCAGTGATAATGGGCTGAAAGTCCATGTGGTCAGGGATTTCTGTATAATAGAAGTGGTGGTCTGGTGGAGGGGTTGCAGGGGGGGGGCAAAGTCCCCCCTTGTATAATTAAATTAAAAATTAATTATGCAAGGGGGCATCACTCTTTTTGCACCCCTCTCCGCCTTGAGGTCTTACTCCCAGATGTCCGCTTCTTTTATAAATATCTCCATCACCATGTGGACTTGAAAAATCATAACTATTCTATTGCACTGCAAGAGGTAACACCTGGCCACCTAAACTGGTCATGCCCACCCTATCACCACTCCCGCCCAGTAACTCCGGCCAGTCTTGCCCACTGTCTCCGCTCCACCCACTATCTCCAGGCGGTCACGTCCAGTCACTTTCTGTCCCCGATACAGGAAGCAAGCCAAAATGTCTGGCCAGCTGGAATCTCTTTCTCGATAGCAACTGATCAGCTAGGATTTCTAGAACTGATCCCACAGTAATCTGCCAGCCACAAGATAGTTTTAGTAGCTCTATTCACATGTCCAATAGTTATTTCCTTTTTTGGATCTTTTTTGAATTAAAAAAATGAAAATATAATTCTCCAGAGCAGGTGTCATTAATTAAATGTGAAAAGAAGTGTCACAAATAGAGATGAGCGGACCCGTCTAAGTTCGGTTCAGAGGCTTAACTGGACTTTAGATAAAGTTTGGTTTGGGACCCGGACTTGACCTGAGCCACAATTGAAGTCACTAATTGGGCAGTTCGGGTCTCCGTCCACATGCAGTCAGCTATAAATAGATCACTTCCAAAGGAGGGAGGGCGGGTTTTTCCAATTTTTTTTTATTTGGTGCACACTACATCCGATCATGCTGTTGTTACTGCCACTGCGAGCCGATCAAACACAGCAAGTGTGTCGCACTGGGCCGAGCACATTTGTAAAGCACCCAAACTCAAAATTTGAACTCTGTATTTTTGGTAAAGTCTGTGTTTGGTACGAACACCAAACTTTGGGATCACTCATCTCTAGTCATAAAACATCTTTAGTTTACCTCCTTCTTCAGTTGGCCTCCTTCCTAGCTGCTGTTTTTCAATTGGATCAAAAAAAGTAGTCTGCACAACTTTTTTGTCCAACCAATAACAACATGATCCATTTTTGTGACACCGATCATAGAGGTTGGTTTCCATTTCGCATCCTTTTTATGCTCTATTTTTTTTTTTAATCTGTTACAAACGGATGACAACTGGAGAAGTGAAATGAACCTAATTTATTTTCTTTTTATAAATCAAGAGTACATGCACAAATAAGAAACATTATAATTTATCATATTTAAAGAATGTGCCTCTTTCCTCAATTTTCCAAGTAGTTCTAAAGATCTTTTATCATATGTTAATGAGGCCAACGACTAGTCATGAGGGCAGTACTTCCCCTGGCTAGTCGACCCCCTTAGCATGTTAGTATGCCCCTGCGGGCTTGCTAACATGTTAATGAATGCGCAGCGTCAGAGGATGGACACGCTCATTTCTGCTGCCACCGCGTCTAAGTCCTGGATTTCGGCTCAGTGCGTATGATCCCGTACTTTCGTTCATTCACACTACAAAGGTTTAAAGCCAGGACTCGTACATTCGGCGGTCATGCACACTATGAAGCCGGGTGTACGCGTCCTGGCTTCAAACGTATGTAGTGCACATGACTGAAAGTCCGGGATCATGTGCACTGAGCCGAAATCCAGGACTTGGACGCGGTGGCAGCAGAAATAAGCGTGTCCATCCTCTGACGCTGTGCACATGACTGAAAGTCCGGGATCATGTGCACTGAGCCGAAATCCAGGACTTGGACGCGGTGGCAGCAGAGGTGAGTGTGACCATCCTCTGATGCTGTGCATTCATTAGCATGTTAGCACGCCCAAAGGGGCATAATAACATGCTATGGGGCTGACTAGCCAAGGGAAGTAACGCCCTCACGACTAGTCGCTGGCCTCATTAGCATATCATATGGGATCTTTAGAAATACTTTTCTAAAGATCCCTTTATCTATGCTGCTATAGCCTGGGACAGTTAGGCAGAGATTAGCAATATACACCCAAAACTGCTTATGGTTATTACTAAACTGCTCGTCACTTATTACTAGTGATGAGCGAATTTTAACTATTTGGGTTCGGATTATTCGTAACGAATCCCAAAGTACTATTCCAGTATTCGTCACGAATAACGAAGCTAATGCAAGTCACTGGGGAACCCGAGCATTTTTCTTGAGGATTTCCAAGTTCCCAATTGATTTGCATTAGGTTCGTTATTCATGACAAATACCGGAATAGTACTTTGGGATTCGTTATGAATAACCCGAACACGAATTGTTACTATTCGCCCATCACTACATATTACTTATAGAATACCTGGTACCACAATTTATGCAATTCCTAACAGTGCGTGAAGGTTTATTCCCGCCTGGTAAAATGATACCGTATTCTTGATCCTGTCGTGCAGCCTGAACAAATGCTACCAATAGGAGTTCAACAAAGGACAATATTCCCATCTGGCAATCGGCAAACACGTGTAATTTTCTGGTGAAACTGATGTTTGTCTGTATTGCAATAAAGTCTTTATTGTGTTTGATGAATTATCAGTTGCTATTATAACACTAGTGCTTGTATTGACATAATTTCTGCAAGCGAAATGTTGCAGTGACTAAAAAACAAATTGCTCTAAAATATTTTATAACATTAAATCTCCATATCTAAGCCAAAATCAATACCTAAAATTAGATCAAGACAAAGGAGGACAAGCCAACTGGAAAGTACATGAAATACAATGGCATGAGATGGATCGTCAATTTCTAGCAACTGTGCAGATCACTTTCTTCATAAAGAAAAGGAATAAAAATACATTTTCTGCAAAGTATTATAGGGAATTACTCTGTGGACAGTGGTATTAATAGCGACTAGTGATCTATAAGCAGTAAAATGCTCCGGTGCTCGTTGCTGGAGTCGAGCAGGTGAGACGCTCTGGAAGTGCTCAACTCGAAAAACATGGAAAATGGAAGTCGGACTTTTTTTTATATATATATACACTACATCCGAAAACGTTGCTTGCCCCCAGTGAGGGCCAGTCAGAGACTGCTAATGCCTCTCCCCAGGGTGCCTGCTCACATCATGCAGTGAAGTAAGCCTGTGTGTTGTGGTCATTGTTTCATGGATGAAACATCGGAGCACCCAAGATGCTCGGCCGAGCTCCATGAGTATCTGAGGACCCCGATTCTCAATTGAGTACAGAACAGTGCTGAGCACCCCAATGCTCAATTGAATACCGAACAGTGCCGAACACCCCGATGCTCAGCTGAGTACAGAACAGTGCCGAGCACCCCAATGCTCAATTGAATACCGAACAGTGCCGAACACCCCGATGCTCAGCTGAGTACAGAACAGTGCCGAGCACCCCAATGCTCAATTGAATACCGAACAGTGCCGAACACCCCGATGCTCAGCTGAGTACTGAACAGTGCCGAGCACCCCGATGCTCAATTGAGTACCAAACAGTGCCGAGCATGCTCGCTCATCATTCATAGCAACCTGATCATTCCCATATGCACCAGAGCAGTACCATGTGGCTGCTCTCTCACAAAACCCACTAGCTACACATTAAGGCGGGGTTCATTCAGACAGCCATGGCCTGTACATTGAAAGCACACGGTGCCATCATAACCCGTTTTCCAGTGCACGTAGCCGATAGCCTGTATGAAAAATATTGCAGCATGTATTACTATTGTCTGTTTTTTTGGACCAGAATAACACATTCAATAAAAGGCAGCTTTGCATCCATCCATGAAGCGGATTATCTCACAGAGCCGGTCATGTCTGTAATTTGTAGTATGACTAACCCATTTTTCAATATGGCTATCTAAACCTGGCATTAAAGGGAACCTGTCAGCAGAAATTTCGCCCAAAACCTAAAAGATTCCCCCTCTGCAGCTCCTGTGCTGCATTCCAGCAAGGTTCCTGCTGTTATTGTTCCCCTTGTGAGACCAAAATAAAGACTTTATAAAGTCTTACCTTTTCGTATGGCAATCTTTTTTTATAGTCACGGGGGCGGGCTTTCTGGCGTCCGTTATTCTCCCTCCTGGTCCATTATACCGTCCTCCATCGCTCCTTTGCATAGCTGATGACGCCGCCCAGTGCTTCAGCGGTCCCCGCACATGCCCAGTGCCAGTCTCATGGGACTGAGCACAGTGTGACCGCTGGTGACGTGTGCACAGGCAAGAGATTATGGGCAGCGCTGTGATTTTCATCAGCAAGTACCCGCCCATAATGTCGTGCCCGCGCTTTCCCCTCTGCCTCCACCGTTCTGATGACAGGTTCCCTTTAAGGCTCTTTCATACATCTGTGCAATTTGGTCTGATGTCGGATAGCAATGCATGGAATGGGTATGGTTCTCCTGACTCAAGTACAATAGCTTCATATAATTATATGAAGCTGTCACACTCGGGTCAGTAGAGCTGTGCCCAGTCCGTGCATTGCAATCCGTCATCTGACCGAATTGCACGGACGTATGAAAGAGCCTTTACTTTGCTGACAAAAGAATTACTGAAGATGTTCTACAAGAATAGGCTAGCTGCGTGCTATCCATTGTTAATCACACATCACATGTGTCATGATCCAGGCTGGTATCTGCCGCTGTGGTTTCACCCAGCTCTAGCTTGGTCATGTCAGAAGTTAATTCCTCCCTGCCTCGTTACGATTCTGGGATGCTATATCTTGGCCAGTGATAGTTTATGCTCTGCAGCGTGTATTGCTGGCTCTGGTGAGTTTCCCTGCTTCTGACTCGTACCGTCCTCCGTTCGTCCGTCTGTCCCGGTCCCTGACTACCTGCTCCTGTCTACTGTGTATCCTTCACTGTCTATCTTATCCTAGTTCTGACTAGTTTGTACTCCTCCCTTGTTTGTACTTGGACTTCCTGGCATCTGACCTGTATCCACGTTCCTGACCCCGACCTCCATCTCTCCCTTCGCCTGTATCTGTGACTTCTCGCCTTTTGACTCTCGGCTATCACCTGACCACAATTTGTCTATCTCTGTGCTATTGACGAGATCTCCAGCTGCTGACCCGGTATTCTGAATACTCTATTGCCCTCTAGTGGTTTACCTGCTTACTCTACTCTGAAGTTACATTGCTTGTAACGTCAGCTTCTCCTAGTGCGGCGTGACAACATGTTTAATACAAATTGTCTGAATTTGCAAACTCTCATAGGTATCAGCAAAGCGATTGAAAAATTATGTTTTACTCGGTGGTGAACAAAAATGTTGCGATGTTTGGTATTTTTATGCCAGTTTCAGTTAGTTCCACAAAAATATGTGAAGCTGGGGCGGGATGTGAACAAGACGGGAGTGGTGGTACCTGCTCATCACATTTATGATGGCTGTGATGTGTCCTACAGCACAATGTTTACCCCGGTACGTGACTGGAGTAAGATTTGTGTCAAGGCATACATCACTTTTCAGATACACGTCCTACACAACATTGGCCTAGATTAATTGGGGCCATAGTGTACTGTGGACAATAATGAAAAGAAGAATTGGAGGCTTTTAGAGGACCTGAAGGACATTCATGCTACAATAGTAAATATGTGGAATTCTGAAGCAAATTAAACCAGATAAACTCCATAAGTTTCTTGTGGATTGTTCTGCTTTGCTGTTTCCTAATACCCAACAATCTAATCTGTTATGAACAAGATGCATCAAATAAAAGGCAATGCAGCTACTAGAGATTCTTCACAATGTCCTTGCCTGCCTCAGTTTTTACCATGCAAAATTAAACTTATGTTTACCACTGAAATGATCCTGTATTACCAGACAGATTCAAGAACATACCTTTATGTACTCATCTTTCGATGGTTACGTTAGTAAGGAAAAGAGAATTCCCATAGGCCACTAAAATTCTTCAGAACAACAAAATCCCCGACAGTTGTTTATTTCACACAATGGTGCTGATGCCAAAGCTTCTTCTACAGCATAGACAATGGAGCTAATTCCAGACCGGCATCACACTTCATCAATTGGAACATTGCCAACCATCTGAGAGACATCTAGTTGAAGAATGGTGCTCAGTTCCTCCTTGTCAGAGATCTTCTACTTGATCTAATTCTACCTAAGAATTAGGCTAGGTTCATCCTTATGCAGTGATCTACAGCACTATGTAAAGATTTCCATCAGAATTTCCAAAAAACAGGGGTTTGAGAGAAGCCAATTTGGACTGTAACGCTCGCCACTGGAGATGGTAAAGCGACGAGTAGGAGTGGACCCATTGGACCACAGGAGGACCCCGGGCTAACCATTTAGTGGGAGGGGCTTGAATAAGAGCCCACCACGAGGCAGATGCCAGGTGGCACTCTCTGAGCAGAGACCGGGAATGTGGTAGCTGACCCCAAAGACAGGGACAGACACAGGTGCAGGCAGGCAGAGTCTCTAGTGTAGACAGGGACCACCAGAATGGCTGAACCAGAAAGCACGGCCAGGACGGACAAGTACATTAACTAGTATAGATAGGGACCTCCTAGATGGCTGAGGCAGATAGTGCGGCCAGGGTGAACAGACACAGTCACTAGTAAAGCTGGGACCACTGCATTAGCTGAGGCAAATGGCACAGCCAGTGTGGACAGACACAGTCACTAGTAAAGCTAGGAGCATCTGAGTAGCTGAGGCAGATGGCACAGCCAGAATGCATAGACACAGTCACTAGTAAAGCTGGGACCAGCTGAGGCAGATGGCATAGCCCGGGTGGAACGGACTCAGGGGTAAAGACGGGACCGGGAGACGGGCAACAAGACTGTAAACTGTAATGGGAAGCACAGTGGACAAGGAGACCTGACAAGTAGCTTTCATGATAACATATCACTGTAGTGTGAACTTTTTATGTTTTCCATAAATTTCACCAGAAAGCCAAATATCTCTAACTTTTTGTGAGTAGTGTATTAGACAGGTATTTGCACCAAAAGCAGTTTTAACTTTTTGTTAGCAATATGGTCTACAAGGCCATGTTTTTAAACAGGTTTAATATTTTTTTCATTTGGTTCTCAATACAAGTTAAAGACGACCTATAACTTGTTCAAAAATGTTTAACTAAATACTTTGCAAATAGCTCTGACCTCTCCTAATTCTGCAGCTCTTTTCCTTTTTGCGCTGCATCACGTCATTGCAGAGATATTCACATTTGTTTCTGTTTTTGGAGCGCAGCATGTGAAATTTCTGCTTGCAGTCTAACTGGACGTTTCTTCAGTGTATTCTCGGGGGTGTATGCTTTGACACCTACCTTACAGATGCTGCCAATCATAGCTGAAACTGCTATATCAGGTACCGAGCTGTGATTGGCAGCATCTGGGAGGGAGGCATGAAAGTGCAAGACCTCCTCCTTCCCCGAGAAGACTCTGAAGAAACACCCAATTGAATATCTCTGCAATGGAGCAATATAACACAAAACGGAAAAGAGTGGCAGAATTAGTGGAGCTCAGGGGTTTTTACAAGGTATTTTGCTCAATTTTTTGACCAAGTGATAGGTTCTTTTCAGCTTTCTTGAAATAAAGAATTTCTCTAAATTGAATAGATCAAAATAGCAAAGTGTCACGGCCCTCTCCCTGTTGTTTTGTGACTAGTGACAGCCTTACGACTGGAGCCTCCGATCTCCATCAAGACTCCTCATTTAAATGAGGTTTCCTTTTTTTTGTTGTCTCATGAGTTAACTTAAGTTTTGTTGCCAGCAGCTCTGAGCAGGGCATGTCAGCTGTAGCTGCTTTGGGCCCACACCCATGTAGGTTAAATACTGGAGCCTCCTCAGCAGACCTTCCTGCTGTTAGAATTTATTCTACTCTGGCCAGCCTGGTGGAAGGAACTGCTGAGGTTTGGTCCTGTGTCTTCTACGGTGAAATGTGATGTTTTGTATCCCTCTGTTTATTCTCCCCCCATCTGTCTTTCCTTTCCCTCCGTGTTTATGTTTAGTGGCGAGTCTAGTGTACGCGCTGGCCTACTCACTAGACAGGGTGAGTTTAGGGCCAGCTGAGGGACCCAGGTACCCTGCTCGCCAAAAGGTTGAAAGAACCTGTATAGGGGCGCTAGAGAGCTCAGGAGTCAGCTTGAGGTGAGTTCAATAGGTACCCCCTCACTCCTCTCTCTAGCGGTAGGGACCTCCATTATATCGTGACCCTGGTGTTTCCCCCTTTTTGTGGTGTGTTTTGGTAGTGTGTCAGACGCCCATTGGTGTGATTGCGTGTGTCATGTGTTATATACGGACATATTCTACTCCATGTGTGACACAAAGTTAAGGGGTACTTTGCACGCTGCGACATCGCTAGCCGATGCTAGAGATGCCGAGCGCGATAGTACCCGCCCCCATCGCACATGCGACAACTTGTGATAGCTGCCGTAGCGAACATTGTCACTACGGCAGCTTCACACGCACTTACCTGCCCTGCGACGTCGCTCTGGCCAGCGACCCGACATCTTCCTAAGGGGGCAGGTCGTGCGGCGTCATAGCGACGTCACACGGCAGGCGGCCAATAGAAGCGGAGGGGTGGAGATGAGTGGGACGGAAACATCCCGCCCACCTCCTTCCTTCCGCATAAAAGGTGGAGGCAGGTAAGGAGATGTTCCTCGCTCCTGCGGCTTCACACACAACAGCGGTCGTCCCGACATTATGGAAATGACCGACGCTACACAGAACGCCGATTTACGATGCTTTTGCAATCGTTTATCGGCGCATCTAGGCTTTACGTGTTGCGACATAGTTACTGGCGCCGGATGTGCGTCACTTTCGATTTGACCCCGACGATATCGCAGTAGCGATGGCACAATGTGCAAAGCACCCCTTCACTGCAGCTTACATCCTGTCCTGCACACCAGAAATGCAGTAATTGTTGTGTAAAGCGGTGAGGCTGATGCCGACAGAGATCTTTACAACTAGAGAACCTAAAGTATCTTATAATATATGAAAGAACATTAGTTTGTTGGCTGAGCATGTCAAGCTTAAAAGTATCAGTCTCATTGTTTAAGTAAGCATGGCCTGTAAGTGGTCCGCTGTCTCTGTAATGAAATGCAGCGTTATGAAATGATCGTCTCTAAAACTAACACTAAATGAATGAAGAAGCATGATGCACAGATTTGTTATTCCTTTTCTTTGATCTTGGTTTGAGAAATTCAAAAGATTAATTATACAGGATGGCCAGCTAAGAAAAACAACATTTTGTAATACTGTCTCTTGATGTCTGTGCGATTTGTGTCTGTGTGGCCACCTGGTAGCTGTGATGTGAATTGCAGCCTGTCAAGAGTTTTCCTATTATAACTTTCTGATCTCTGTGTTTAACATCACTGTACCCCACCAATCCAGAGAACAACCACATTTGACCGGAGGGAAGGTTGAGCTTGGGCATCTCCTCTGCCTTCATTGATTATTGGACTATTGCAGATAGCCGATGGCTGCACTGGTCATGTTCTTGGAATCAATGAGGGTACCATATCCTATGGTAATTAAACCCAAATTTAATTATCAAATATATGATCACTGGCACCTCCACCAATCCAGAAGACAACCCCACTTGAATTGAGAAATGGTCGAGCAGGAGCATCGTCTCTCCATTCATTCATTATTGGACTGCCACAACCCCAATCAAAAATAAATTCTACAACTCTGATGCAGTCTGAGTATATAAACAACAGCTACCGTATAAACAGTACGTCTGCTGGGTCTGAACATTCACAGATGTTATACGCAAGTTATTTACACCATAATTTTAAGTAACAACATATAAGTGGATTTGGCACAGTTAAAAACCACAGATATTCATTAAAACAATTGCCATGTGTACAGATGATGCACAGAGTCTAACTAGCTGATTACAGCAGGCAAAGGATAACTTTATAGGCAGAAATACAAATTCTTAAAGGGACCCAACCAGCCGGATTTTCATATATAAAGTAAAGCCAGTGCTATACTGGCGCTAGGATGCTGGATGTAAGCATAGCTTTTGTTCTGAGATCGGGGGTTTTATTTTGGAAATAAGTGTATGTAAATTTCCAGCAATGTACTGCTATTTGATTGACAGATGCAACAGGAAAAAACTAAGTAGCTCGAGTTTTGCTATCTATTCCCACCCCTGTCTGTCTGCCTGCCTGGCCTTTCTCCCCCTGTCGCCGTGATGGATGTTAATTCCGGAGCAGGGAGAGAGACAGGAGTGGGAATAGATAGCAAGACCCGGCCCAGATAGTCCCTTTCTGTTGCACCTGTCAATCAAATAGCAGTGCACTGCTGGAACTTTACTTGCACATATTTCTGAAATAAAACATCCAATATCTTAACAAAATGTATGCTTACAATCAGTATCCTAGCGCAAGTATAGCACTGGCTTTACTTTATATAGGAAAATCCTGCTGGTTGATTCCCTTTAACCCTTGATATACCTCCATTCATATGCTTTGTTCCTGAAAGTCTATTGATGTACCTTTGGATCTTTAAGACTGAATCCAGACATGTAGTCATTGATGAGATTAAAGACAAACCCTCTGTCCATAAATGTAAGACATCTCTGAAATAACAAGAGGAACTAGTAAATTATTGACATTCATAATGCTAAATGTATAGAAATACGACTAAATGAGTGATTTAAAAAGATAATGTTGTCCATCCCATGGTTTTTCACTTTAGTTCCCTGTGTGCATCCACTGGGGTTCCTTTTTTGGCTCCTCTTATCACCCCATTGTGTTCTATGTGGCTTACAACTCATCACCTGTGCACGGAATGGGTGCTAAGTGTGTAATTGCTGGGGGTCGCACTACTGGTACCCTGTGATAATATAAGCTGCTGTGATTTCTAGCCCAGCAGTTATACCATTGTATGTGGATTCAATTATCTGGGAAGAACATCAAATATACAGGTAGCTGAGAATTAGAATTAACCTTGGCTGATGTCTATTGATGAGTGAAGAGTTTGGCGTCAATCCTGCCAAATTTTCTAAAAGTAGGTTATATCACATGTGCAAAAAGAAAATAGTGATTCAATTCACTCTGTTACAACTATCAATGCAAGTCAACAGCTATGGCCTAGGACACACGGCAAGAAAAACGGTGTGAGTGGAATGCGATAAAAAAAAAAAAAAAAAAAAAAAAAAAAAAATCGCATTCCACTCGGACCAATATCACTATGGGACAGCTCCCATGAGCGATTATTTTCTCAGCCCTAATCGGACCGAGAAAACAGTCACAGCATGCTGTAGGTGGGATGCGATCCTGTTCCACTCGCTCCCATACAAGTCTACGGGGCAAGAGATACATCGCACTGCTCTCACGTTACACCGGTGTAACGCGAGAGCAGTAAGGGGTATTTTGCACACTACGACATCGTAAGCCGATGCTGCGATGTCGAGTGCGATAGTCCCCGCCCCCGTCGCAGCAGCAATTTTTTGTGATTGCTGCCGTAGCGAACATTATCGCTACGGCAGCTTCCCATGCACTTACCTGCCCTGCGACGTCGCTGGCCGGCAACCCGCCTCCTTCCTAAGGGGGCGGGTCGTGCGGCGTCACAGCGACGTCACACGGCAGACGGCCAATAGAAGCGGAGGAGCGGAGATGAACGGGACGTAAACATCCTGCCCACCTTCTTCCTTCCGCATTGCAGCCAGGACGCAGGTAAGGTGATGTTCCTCGCTCCTGCGGCTTCATACACAGCGATGTGTGCTGCCTGCTGGAACGAGGAACAACCTCGTACCGTCGCTGCTGCAAAATTATGGAAATGTCGGACCCTACACCGATCATACGATAACGACGCTTTTGCGCTCGTTAATCGTATGTAAAAGGATTCACATACTGCGATGTCGACAGCGACGCCGGATGTGCGTCACTTTCGATTTGGCCCCACCGACATCACACTTGGGATGTCGCAACGTGCAAAGTACCCCTAGGATTCTCGCATCAGCCGGCAACGGAGCAGATAGGGAGATAAATCCCTCCCTCTCCTCCGCAGCGCCGGCCCTCCCCTCTGCAGCGCCGGCCCACCCTCCGCAACTGTGGTTTGATCACATGATCGGACTACAGTCGCATGACACTAGCATGACACTCGGCTCCAGCTGTGCTGCGAGCACGTGCCGAGGGTCATGCGAGCACTCGTACAAATCCCTGTGCGGCCTTGGCCTAAGTATCAAGGAAAAGTTGGTAAAAAAAAACTGAAATTCCTGAATTCCAATACACATGATGTGTGTTACACCAATATATTGTGTTAGGATGTTTGGGTAAAAGTATGAAAATGGGCACTCCAGGTGTAAAAATCCTGGAATATGATACTGTAAAAGCTTTAGAAAAAAAATGAAAAATGTGAAAATATTACTGTGCAATAGGTGTTCTGTAAAGATTGCATGCACAGACATTGTCTCACCTTGATGAAGTTTGCCAAGCTCATGTTGACATTTCGAGACTCCTCGGGAATCTCACCGTATCTTATGGTGACATGTGGTATTATTGAGAGCAGCAAAGAATGTAGAACATTTTGATATGAGTCTGGAAACCTTTGAGGTCGAGGAACCTGTTGAGAATTAAGCTGGAATTTAAAATACAGTAGAAAATAAAGGAAAAAACTAAGACGTTACAAATAAGATATTGAATCTTTTCATGACCTAGTTCTTTTAACTTTTATACAAAAAGAGGTTTAAAGGGAACTTGTCAGGTCCTGTGTGCACCCAGAACCATGAACAGTTGCTTATTTCTAATCCCTGCCTAACTGTCCCAGGCTATAGGAGCAAAGATAAAGAGATCTTTAAAAAATTTTTTCTAAAGATCCTTTATGATATGCTAATGAGGCGAGTGACTAGTCGCAAGGGCGGTATTTCCTTGCCTAGTCGGCCCCCTTAGTATGTAAACATGCCCCTGTGTGCGTTCTACCATACTAATGAATGTGCAGCATCAGAGGCATGGTCGCTCTAGCCTCTGATGCTGGTTTTCGGCTCAGTGCGCATGATCAGAAGACCCCGGACTTCCAGTCATGCGCACTATAAAGCCGGGTGTACGCGTCTTGGCTTCAAACTGGTGTAGTGCGCATGAACGGAATTCCTGGGAACTTCTGATCATGCGCGCTGAGCCGAAAACCAGGAGTGGCAGCGGAGAGGTGAGACTGACTCCCCCCTTTGACGCTGCGCATTCATTAGCATGTTAGCACAACCAGAGGGGTGTGCTAACATGCTAAGGGGGCCAACTAGCCAAGGGAAGTAACGACCTTGAGACTAGTCGCTGGCCTCATTAGCATATGATGAAGAATCTTTAGAAATACTTTTCTAAAGATCTCTTTATGTATACTACTATATAGTGTGACTGCAAGGCAGGGATGAGAAATATGCACCCAGAACTGCTTGTGGTTCTGGGTGCATACAGGACCTGACAGGTTTCGTTTAAAAGAGGTAGACTGGGTCTGAAGACCTATTTTCAAATTGTTTTACTGGGGCATTCTGAGCGGGCAAAATAAAGCAAACAAATTAAGACAAACTCACCTACCGGCATCCACCTGGATCCAGCGCAGGTCACTCCATGATCTGCAGAGACAGTAAGCCATGATGTCACCATTCCACCATCCGCAAGAACACTGCACCCTCAGCGGTCAGGTGACTTAAGTATCGCGTAATCGGATGTTTTATGGTGATGCGCCGCTCATAGTCACCTGATTACTGCAGCCAATCAAAAGCTGCAGTAGTCCAGCAGCTTCTGGAATGGTGAGATCAGTGCTTCCAGTCCCTGAGCAGACCACGTAGTGGCCTGTACTGGATCCACTAGGTCAGTATAACTGAGTTAATTTTTTGGGGCAATTTAATCCCCTGTGAAATATTTTTTTTCCTGGATAAATTCATTAAAACTAGCTTCCAGGTTTACCTACAAATAACATCTCACTTCTATGAGTTCCAGCAGTGAGATATTCAAAGGGATAGTGATGTTTAACGTTTTTTATCTTATGCAGATTCGGCATGAGAAAAAGGTCACCGCATGCTGCAATAATTGGTTGGCACCCACCCCTTTAAGTCTATGGGTGCAAGGAAATCATTGGACTGCACTCGGATGTCATCTGAGTGCAGTCTGGTTTCAATGGACTCACACAATGGAGAAGATGGAGAAATTTTGTTCTCCATCTTCCTGTAACAGTGTGCTCTGATTATCTCCTCTGAGAGAATTGGACCACACTAAGCTGACACTCGGATCAAACTCAATCTGATTCTGTCGCATGAGAAATCTGCTTCTATGCATTTAAAGACTTTCTTGATCGTTACCTTGATCTTGTTCTCTTCTATTAGGTACAATGCCATAGCCTTCGCCAATGCTTCAAAGAAAAACCACGAATACTGGAAAAGAGTAATGAGATACTGTCAAGGGAGAAATTTAGGTGAAGATAGCTAATGGTATCCTCGTTCACGATATCCA
Organism: Anomaloglossus baeobatrachus; assembly: GCF_048569485.1. Lineage (NCBI taxonomy): Eukaryota > Metazoa > Chordata > Amphibia > Anura > Aromobatidae > Anomaloglossus > Anomaloglossus baeobatrachus. Next base: position 55,874,223 of record NC_134361.1, on the reverse strand, counting down.
GAGGCCGGTGCCGTATTAGCTATATGTACAGATATTATGAGACTCAATAATCAATCAACACAGAACATGTTCTCTGTTTGAGCCAGCGTCACCAACTGAACTCGTGTATTGGAAAAGACTTAATTATACAGAATGCATCATTGTCCTTGAAACTAGAACAGAGAGTAGGGAGTATTCCACTCCGCAGTTTTTCCCAGTATGCTGTAAGATACATCTGTTCATTATACATGCTTTCTGTGTGAAACTACTGATAAGACTTTGCTCATCATCATGAAGACTTTCACGGTTTCACATTCTGGCTTCATTATCTTTGGTTAACCCCTTCCTGAAGATACAACCTAGAATCATATTATGGGTCTGTGCGATTGCTATATAGACACACAGATAATTATGCTGCTACATTTACATTTTGATTATTTACAAACACAGATATTCTTATTACGTTTGAACAAACAATTTATAGCTTAGGCTACCTTCACAATACCAATTTGACATTTAGATAAATTAAATATTGCTGTGGCTTCATACCAATGGCTGGGGATAAAGACTTTAAAGGGATGGTCTGGTGAAAACAAGGCATCACGTATCCAAGGGATAAGTGATAACTTATTGATCGGTTGGTATCAGACTGCTGGGGTCTACACCGGTCAACAGAAAGGGTATTTTTAACCCTGTTAGAATAAAACAGGTCAGATGCCTGACTGCCACTCTATTTATTTTCTATTTGGCTGGAAAAAGCTGCGTGCAGCACTTCATAACGTCCTAGGGAATGAATGGAGCGACAGGCGAGCACACACATTGTCACTCCATTCTTAGTTACATAGGATGAAAAAAGACCTAGGTCCATCTAGTTCAACCTTCCTCCCCCAATTATACAGTGTTTTACGAATTGTACCAGTTATACATTCTAAGGCCCCTTTCAGATGTCCGTGTTTCAGGCACGTGTGACATGCATTTTTAACACGGATGTAAACGTACCCATGTTATTTTATGGTGTTACTCACACGGCTGTGTTTTCACATGGACCGTGTGACCCCTTGTGTCGCTGAACGCACACACGGAGACATGTCAGTTTTTTTCTCCGGCAGCATGGGTGTCACATGGATCGCACACTGATGTGATCCGTGTAACATCAGTGTGATGTGTACCGGAGAAAACGTGTCTTTGAAATAAAAAGATTTTCTATACTCACCTGTATCCAGCGCTGTTTTCTTCGGTTCTGCTGCCTCCCGCTTCTGACCCCCGCTCATTATATTCATTGATTATTCATTGCACATCGGACCTGGAAACCGGAGCAATGCGGGGACAGCACCGCCAAGAACAGCATCGCGAGGTAAAGCATCACCGGGGACAGCACCAGGGACAGCATCGCCGGGGACAGCGCCAGGGACAGCATCAACGGTGACAGGTGAGAATTCAGCAAGCAACCAGTGTGTGTGCAGTGACGTCCAGGAGGTCATCAGAGTTCCCAATGAACTCTGATGAACCCGTGAAGTCACTTTGGTGACACCCATTGTAGCGTGGGTGTCACGAGGAGTGTCATCAGGATGTCATCAGAGTTCATTGGGAACTCCAATAACCTCCTGGACGTCACTGCACACACACTGCTTGCTGGATACTCACCTGTCACTGGCGATGTAGTCTCCGATGTTCTCCCCGGTGATGCGGTCCCCGATGCTGTCATCGCGATGCTCCGGGTTCCAGACCCGAGGTGCAGTGAATAATCAATGAATATAATGAGCGGGGGTAAAGAGGGGTAGACAGCAGAGTCAAATAAAACAGCGCTGGATACAGGTGAATATAGAAAATCTTTTTATTTCAAAGACCCCTGTTTTCTCTGGTATGTGTCACACTGATGTCACACGTATGGAAACACAGATGTCACACGTATGACACACATATGACCATACTGATGCGTGTGGCTTGTACCTGATTAAACATGGACGTCTGAAAGGGGCCTTACAGGGATAAAATTGCCCCTTTCTGCTGTTTAGTGAGTCCACACGGTCGGACCCCCAGCGATCAATAAACTGCCACTCATCCTGTGGATAGGCGATTACCTATTTTTAACCAACAACCCCTTTAATAACTGGTAAATCTGAACACCATGAACACTACAAACTGTAAAAAAAAAAGGTCCTGGAGGGGGTAATTCATCTCATTTAAGCAATTTTTTCAGGCTTACTAAACTTGGATGTTTTTGAGCAAAAACAAAAATGTTGCGAATTTTGGTGTTTTCTAAAAATTGAGCAGGGCTTGGCAGAAATGATGTGTCAAGAAGGGGTGAACATATCATTAGTGCATAAGGGCCCGAAAGGTAATGGCCCCATTTCTACCTCCAAACCAGGTGGAATTGTGCATTTGATGAGTTGTTGGACTCCAAAGGGTCAATATAATGTTTCTGTCTGTGTCCGCCAGAGGAGTTAAGTGCTGACTTTTCTGTTAGGCTAAGAACGCACTTTGCGTTCTCCTACTTGCAGTTCAAAAGCACGTTTTTGCCTTAATTGATTTGACCAAAGTTGCCTTTTCCAGAAATTTAGCGCTAAAAACGCATGCGTATTTACCGCGTTTTAGATGCGTTTTCAGCGCTTTTTACCTGCTTTTCCACCTGCGTTTTGACAGATGCGTTTTGAACATCAAGACACTGCTAAATAAAGTTTAAACAGTCAAACACAGTGAAAAAAAAAAGAGGAAAAAAAAGGAATACATACATAATTTCAGACATAAAAAAGAAAATAGAAATATTTATTAAAATTATAGCGGTTTATACTATTTATTAGAAAAATAGCAATAAATTATTATTTTTCTTTAATTTAATTGTCGGACTATGTGTGTGTGTAGAGGGACATATGAAATCATTATTTTAATGTCCAAAAAGCATGCGTTTTGTAAGTCCAAAACGCATGTTTTCTGCACCAAAAAAGCAGGTAAAAAGCAGGAAATTTGAAGATTCTTGGTTTTTGCCATTTCTCATTGACTTCAATGTTAGCAAAACGCACCCAAAATTGCAAAAACAACTGACATGCTGCTTCTTTGAACGCATGGTTTTTGCCTCAAAATATGCAAATTAAACGCAGCGTTTAGAAACGCAAAGTGCGGTCTGAAAATCACCATTTTCCATTGACTTTGCTGGAAAATCAAAACGCATGCCTTTTGGCATGAAAAAGGTGCTTCTCAAAACGGACCTAAAAAGCAGCTGAAACGCAGGTGGAAACGCAAAGTGCGTTCTTAGCCTTAGGGTCCACTCTTACTTTTGCCACCAAAAAAAAATTGCTTGCAACATCTCAGGTTCAATAAAATCTGTAAAATGTTAAAAATCTGCACTTGCTTATGGAAGGATGTCAGCGCTATCACTTTTCCTACATAGAATTAATTAAATCTGCAGCCTCCGCTTCATATTTACAAATGTAATGTCAATATTGAGCTTGCAATTTCATCGGCTATCAGTTTTCTCTCCATTTGGCTTATGATTAATCTGGTGTTCAAAAAACAAAAACATCTTTTGTGATTTCTGCTTTTTTTTTTTTTTTTTTAAATACCAGTAATACATAATTACAAGGGCCTGCTGATAAGTCTTTGGCTTTACCCAGAATGAAACGAGATAGGATAATGAAACTTTACATTTATTCCACATACTCTCCACTGATGTCACTACACTTCTTATATCGGTATTCCAAGTTATGTAAGCCTAGCAAAAAAGAGAATTTTGTTTACTTACCGTAAATTCTTTTTCTTATAGTTCCGTCATGGGAGACCCAAACCATGGGTGTATAGCTACTGCCCCCGGAGGACACACAAAGTTACTACACTCAAAAACGTGTAGCTCCTCCCTCCTAGCATATACACCCCCTGCCAGCCAGATCTAGCCAGTTTGGTGCAAAAGCTGAAGGAGGACATCCACCCACAAGAAGAGACAGAGTAAAATCCGGAAGAACCGGAACCTCAGTCTACAACAATAACAGCCGGTGAAGACACACGGAACAAGAAACTTGCCATATAGGCAATAGGGAGGGTGCTGGGTCTCCCATGACGGAACTATAAGAAAAAGAATTTACGGTAAGTAAACAAAATTCTCTTTTTCTTTATCGTTCCTTATGGGAGACCCAAACCATGGGACGTTCAAAAGCAGTCCATGGGTGGGAATAACCAGACAACTGAGAAGCAGGCAAACCTAACTTCACAAATGGGCGATAGACGCCGGAAAAAAGCGTCTGCCGAGCCCACGTCTGCCAAGCATGAGCATGCCCTGGAAAGTGCTTCGAATAAGTATGCAGACTAATTCGAGCTGCAGAGTGACAGACCTACTGGGCCGTAACCTGGTGCCTGAAAGCCCAAGAAAAAAAGGCGCCAACAGGTCTGACTAAATGTGCTCTGATTCCCGATGGGGAAGGCACTTGAGTACACTTGTAGGTCTCAGAAATGGCTGCCCTAGCCAACGATCAGGGTCGGCTTAGATGCCGAGAGACCGCTACGCTGACGAACAGTCAGCACCAGAGAGGTGCACCGCCTAATAACGGCGGTGCGAGACACATAGATCCGGAGCGCCCGCACCAGATCTAGGATATGCAACGCTTCCTTAAGCGATGAACAGGAGCCGGACAAAAGGAAGGCAGGAAAATTGCCCCGAATAAGGTGGAAGCAGTAACCGCCTTAGGGAAAAAGTCCGGAGTCGGATGAAGACCACCTTGTCTTGATGCAAAGACCAAAAAAAGGGGGTGACTCCGAGGGAGTGCAGCCAGAACTCTCTGGCGGGAAATTATAGCCACTAGAAAGAGTACTTTCTGTGAAAGACACAACAAAGAAACCTCCCGAAGATGGCGCAAGGGGGGTTTCCGGGAACCGGGAGGACCGGATTAAGGTCCGAGGTCTCCATAGGCCGCCGGAAGGCGGAATGATGTGAGATGCGCCCTTAAAGGAGCGCACCGGAGCCAGCCGGACGATTCGCCGCTGGCACATACTGACAGAGCCGAGACCTGTCCCTTAAGAGGGATAGTCCTAGCTGTAGACCGGACTGTGGAAGGGACAGGAGGGTCGGCAAGGCCAAAAAAGGTCAAAGGACACTTTGGAGCTCGAGTCATAGTGGAGATGACTTCAGGAAGGATATCAGAAGTCGCTAAGATCCAGGACTCAAGAGCTACGCCGTCATTCTGAGAATCCAGAATTCTGACGGGGAAAAAACGGACCTCTTGAGAAAAGGTCTGAACGGTCCGGAAGATGCGAAGGCAACCCAACGGACAGAAGGAGCAGGTCAGAGTACGAAGCCTGCTTGGGTCAGTCTGGAGAATGACCCGACGACCCCCTTTACCGATCTTGCGCAGGACTCTGGACAAGAGGTAGAGGATGAAATTCCTAAAGAGACAAAGCTGGGATCAAACATGAACCAGTGTGTCTACCGCAAAACCTGAGGATTGTGGACCACGGTAGGACAGCTGAAATAGCCTGCCTCGTAGATTTCACATCTAGGATGTGGACTGCGGATACGGTGGACTAGGATTCTCTTGTCCACTGAAGGATGTTGAGCCGCCATGATTGCCAGGCGGCTGAGCGTCCCGCCTGGAAGCTGGTGTAGGAAAACGCTGTCACGTTGTCCGACTGGACTCGAATGTGCCTAGCCGCCCACAGATGGTGAAGGCTTAGAGGGCAAGAAATACAGCCCTGAATTCCAGCACATTGATCCAGAGGGCTGATTCGGACAGAGTCCAAGCGCCCTGCGCTCCACGGTGGAGATATACTGCTCCCAAGGCGGATAAGCTAGCATCCTGGTGAGGATCACCCGGAACGGGCCAGAAAAGGAGCGCCCCTGAGACAGAGTGGCCGAAGCCACCACTGAAACGAGCCCCTGGTCGGTGGCGAAGCCACCACCCCGTGGGAGGAGTGAGTTCGCTTGTACAGCGGAAAACATCCAGTCTCAGAGGACGCAGGAAAAGCTGGGCAAGGAACCGCTTCCATTGACGCCCTGAGAACCTCTGGTTCGAGGTCAGAGTGGACTTGGGCAGAAAGACAAGCCACCCGATAGGTCAGAGTGGCGAGAGTGAACGAAGCACTCTGCTAAGAGTCAGCACTGGATGAAAACCCAACAAGAAGGCCGTCCAGGGCCAAAGATCACTGCCAAACCCTAGGGGGGCAGGACCCTGATCACAGCTGCCCCACTGAGGATACTCGAGGGGCCTTGGCTAACCCCAAGGGAAGAGCCACGATTGGACCACTCCGATTGTCAAAACGCAGTCAACGCTGGTGTGAAACTGCGATTGACCCCTGCCGATAGGCATCTCTGATGCCGATGGTTGCTAGGGAATCTCCTTGGGGTCTTGATTGATCCGGTGAAAAAAACACACGGAACAAAACCAAGAATCGATGTGAAAACGCCACACCTGGCTATGCTTGAAAAGCTAAAGATCCAGATCGAAAGGCACCACCCTCTTCGGAGAAAAATCTCAGAACCGTTCCCAGACGGGAACCGGTACAATTACTCCATTGGCCTGCTAGAAATGCCACGGCCTGTGAGAAGGCGGCGGCCTTGGAGCAGGGAGGAGATAACAGAGAAAAACTGTTTGGCGGGTGGACAGAAGTCCATCCTGTAGCCAAGGGAGATAAAGTCTCGCCCCCACTGAACGGAGACGTGTGAGAACCCTACGTCGCCAGTGGAGAGAGCCTGCCACCGACCAAGGAGGTTGTTGGCGTGGCTAAATAGCTCGGAGGAAGCTGACTCAGTGACAGCATCTCCTGCGGCCTTCTGAAGACGCAGCTTCGAGCTATTTGGTTGTATGGACCTAGGCTGAGCTAGAGGACGATCAGATGGAGGAACGGAAACCACCGAAACCTCGACTGATTCCTGTCCTGGACAGGTTCCCTGGTTTAGGTTTGTGGCAAGGAAGAACACTTCCCGCCATAGCTTCCTTAATTTCACTCAGTTGGTTCCGAGGAAACTGGTCCCACCAAGTGGGAGCCCAGCAGGAAACCTCCATAGAGGCATCTGCCTTCCAAATCCGAAGCCACAGAAGCCTGCGGATAGCGAGGAAGGTAGCCCAGATCACCGCCGTGCGGCGTCCAGCATGGCAGACCCGGTATAGGATGAAAGAACTGAAGTCTGTAAGTTCAGGCAACCGTTTTGGCATAGAGTCCCTGTGAGAGGATGCATCTCCTCCAGAGAAGCAGAGAAGGTACAAAAAAACCGCACTGCTGTAAGCTGAGGGGAACAAAGCTCCTGCCGTCCCCATCCCGACTGGGCCCAAAGGACAACCAGGCGGATAAGTGAGGAGCCATCAGGCACTGACATAACGGCCCGGGCTGAGCCACCTGAGGTGAATGAGCCCACTACTTGACCACCGTTGGTGGACAGGGGAAATCCAGTCCTCAGAATCACGCTTCATAGGAAGCGATCAGAGCGGACCCTGGGCTGGTCACAGGGGCCTGAAAACTGGAGAGGTTAAGGAACACACGTTGTGTTCACCTAGATAAGGTAACACCGGCGGATTGAGGTCCAGTACAAAATTAATGTACCGTAGGATCCATATAGAGGTGCCGTCCGCCACTGATACAACTACCCGGGCTGAAAGTCTAGACACCGGAGTGGCTACCCTTGGCGGATGAGTACACTCCTTGACCACTTCAGATGGGAGGGGGAGACAGGCAGCAGAACTCCGCTGTGGGGTCTGCAGGATAGGCTGTGGGCTTGGACGCAGCGGGCTGAAAACTGGAGTGGTGAAAGAACACACTCCTCGTCATGTTAAAAGCATACTGATGCATTTCTGCCAGCGGGGAACACTTCCCTGATCAGGCGGATGGAGGTCCAGTACAAGAATAATGGACGTAATCCAATCATTCACATCTGCGTCACCTACGGACGGATCGTCCGAGCCCGTGGTAGAGACATCCTCCTCGTCCAGCGAGTCAGCTCGTATCGGAGCTGCGGGACGGGGAGGACAGGGGACCCTGCGTCTCCCTGTCAGGAGGACGGGGTCTGAGTCCAGGAGAGTCCCTTGTGAGCTTTGCTGAGCGAAGCAGAAAACGCCCTAAGAAGGGGGCTGCATGCTCAGCAGATGCCGTGACAGCCGACCCCTGGAATAGGATTCCTACGGGGGTCAGCCACCGAACAGCAGCTGGAGGGACCATTAATGAGCTCCCATGTGTTATGAGCTCGGGATAGCCGTACGAGACTACCTGCAGTGGATCATAAAAAACAGCCTGCAGTCTTGCTCTGTGACATGCTGCAGAGGTGGGGGCTCTGTCTAGAATACCCAAGACAGAGGTTCAGCCTGGGAAGAATCCCGGCTGAGGCATCTTGCCACTATCCACCGCATAAGAACCGTTACAGTGTGTCGGTTCAGGCATATAAGGTTACATGCAGAACATGTAGTGTACAGCCTTGCTGCTAGAGTGAGACATGCTGCTGAGGAGGAGATTCTATGATAAAGAATTAACTCCTTCAGAATGCACTGAGAGTGAATAAAAGTGCACAACCAGAGGTTGTGACTTATCAGGCCGCTATTATGTGTGCCCTCCAGATTCCAAACCTGGACCCCCAGCCAGATATTCACTCCCTCTGCACTGCAGAGCAGCCAGCGCCGACCAGAGTACTGAGACGCTGAGAAAATGGCGCCATGAGGGGGGGGGGGGGCGGGGGTTAACCCAGAAGCGGGAATCGGAGGGCGCAGGAGATGTACAGGGGAGGGAATCATCTCATCAGATATGAGTGTCCTCCCCTGTGCAGAGCGGCCGTGGGCGGCTCTGCAGCGTCCCCCTGCATGCTGACATGCAGGGGAACGAAAACGAAACTAGGCCGCGGCTGAAGCCGGGGCCTAGAGTTATACATGCGGCCGAGGATCAGGCAACATCGGCGCGGTTCCCAGTAAAAAACCGTGGAACCGGCCGGAAACACAGTAAAAGCAGCATTATCAAGCATCACTGTCCCCCACATTAAAAGTGCCCCACATTGCAGAAAAAGGACCCTCTGAATAACGTCTCTATACTTAGCTTTGAGACGCAGGGTCCAGTCCCTGGTGGGGTGGAGGTCCAGTGCTCCTTCCAGCAGGGTCCTGCACAAGGGCTGCGGATGGAGGCCGGTCTCCTGCAAGGCAGAGAGAACCGTGTTGGCTCCCACTTCAAGCCAGAGCCACTAGGGATGGTGAAGGAGCGCGGCATGAAGGGCTCCTGCCCTGAAGTCAACCTTAACAGCACTGCCGCCAGGGGAGTGTGAAGGGACATGCCGGGAGTCCAGTGGACCCGCTTTTCTTCCAAATCTTTAGAAAAAAATGAAAAATCAAAGAGAATGCATGTGTGTGTGTGATTCCTCCTGACACAAAGCAAAAAACTGGCTAGATCTGGCTGGCAGGGGGTGTATATGCTAGGAGGGAGGAGCTACACGTTTTTGAGTGTAGTAACTTTGTGTGTCCTCCGGGGGCAGTAGCTATACACCCATGGTTTGGGTCTCCCATAAGGAACGATAAAGAAAAGAAGGATTTCGGTTGTGCCTCAAACCAGGCATTCGTAGCAGCCAAGGCATCAGAAATAGTGTGAAATTTGGTACCCTTGAGGTGTTTCTTCAGGTTTGGAAACAAATTTTAGTTGGAGGGAACTGGATCTGGTGAATAAGGTGGGTGGTCAACCAGCTGGAAGCTCAGCTCTGACAGTTTTGCCGTGGTCGCTTGTGCAGTGTGAGCGGAGGCATTGTGTTGCAGGAACAAGATTCCTTTGGACAGCTTGCTGCATCTTTTGGCCTTCAGAGCTGCCTTCAATTGGTCCAAAAGTTCAATGCAAAATCTTGCATTGATGGTGGAACCCTTTTGAAGGTAATCCACTAGCAGCACTCGCTCCTTATCCCAGAACACAGACGCCATTACCTTTGTAGCTGATATTTGCACCCTGAACTTCTTTATACAAGGACAACGACTGTGCCTCCACTCTTTTGACTGCTCCTTGTTTTCAGGGTCATACAAATAAATCCAGGTCTCATCCATAGCGAACAGTGGATCCAGGAAGTTCTTATCAGTCCGGAAACGCTGACAATTAGACCGGGACGTTTTTCCTTCTCTGATCTGTTGTCAAACATTTGGGGATGGGGACCTACTTTGCAGATTGCTTCCCCATGTCCAAATGTTGTTGGATAATGACACAAACACGTTCACGGGAAATCCCCATGATGTCTGCTATTGCTTTAGCTGAAATTTGTTGATTCTCCAGTATGGGGTTGTGCACAGCATCGACGATCTCCGGAACAAAAACCACTCTCGGTCGTCCAGGACGTTCCTCATCATTGGTGCTGAAATGGCCCTTTTTAAATTTGGCAACCCAGTTCTTAACTGTGGAATATGAAGGGTGTTGATCCCCCAATGTCTGCGACATATCACCATATCCTTTGCAGACTTTACTTGCAGAAACAAGAATTTTATCACTCCTCTGCTCTCAGTTGCTGTGAATATCACATTAGACTCCGCCATTATGTTTTCCTGCGTGCGTAGAACACTGTTGCCATAAGCACAAACACAAAATTTTGAAAACATATCAGCCACATAAGGCTTTCATGTGATGTAACATTCGTTACCATAGAAACAAAAAAGAGTACAAAGCCAAAGACTTATCAGCAGCCCCTTGTATCTATTTAATAAGTCTACAAGGAAAAAAATAAAGTACGGTAAATCCTGCTCCAAATACATACTTTAACTTATCAGGGCATGAAGACAATGGTGAGCAGGTGTTGCTGCTGTTGGGTAAATGGGGTGGCCTCACTTATCATTTATCCGGTGCCTGCCTTTACCACATCTGCAACTCCACGATTAGGGGTAACCTTAAGGTTAAGAGAAAAAGATCCTCCAACGTCCAAGTCCATTAAAAATAAGTTTATTGAAAAATGTAGTAAGACATGCAAATAAGCCACTAAACGTTAAATCTGCTGTGCTCAAACGAATGCATTTCGACTTACAAAGTCTTAGGGGTACTTTGCACGTTGTGACATCGCTACTGCGATATTGTCAGGGTCAAATCGAAAGTGACGCACATCCGGCGCAAGTAACGACGCTGCAATCTGTAAAGCCTAGATGCGCCGATAAACGATCGCAAAAGCGTCGAAAATCGGTGATCTGTGTAGTGTCGGTCATTTTCATAATGTCGCACCAATAGGAGATACGATGTTGTTCCTCGTTCCTGTGGCAGCACACATCGCTGTGTGTGACACCGCAGGAGCGAGGAACATCTCCTTACCTGCCTCCACCGGCTATGCGGAAGGAAGGAGGTGGGCGGGATGTTTACGTCCCGCTCATCTCCGCCCCTCCGCTTCTATTGGCCGCCTGCCTTGTGACGTCGCTGTGACGCCGCACGACCCGCCCCCTTAGGAAGGAGGCGGGTCGCCGGCCAGAGCGACGTCACAGGGCAGGTAAGTGCGTGTGAAGCTGCCGTAGCAATAATGTTCTCTACGGCAGCTATCACAAGAGATCGCATGTGCGACGGGGGCGGGTACTATCGCGCTCGGCATCGCTATCATCGGCTAGCAATGTTGCAGTGTGCAAAGTACCCCTTAGTCATGGTATCCCTGAGGTTAGGGATAGTCTTGGGTCCCCTAGCATGAGGGATAGTATAGGAGCCCCCTGTCCCTCGCTATCCTGCAGTCACATCATGACATTAACCCTATGGCCTAAGACACATGGTGAGAAAAACGGTGCGAGTGGAGTGCGATAAAACATCGCATTCCACTCGGACCAATATTAGCCTGGGTGTCAGCACCCATGAGCAATTATTTTCTCAGCCCTAATCAGACCGAGAAAACAATGGCAGCATGCTGCGATTGTAATGCGAGACTCTTTCTCTCGCACCCATTCAGGTGTATGGGGCGAGAGAAAAATGGCACTGTACTTGCGGTACACTGTTGTACCGTGCGTGCAGAGCGAGAATCGCAATAGCTGACAACGGAGAAGAGAGGGAGATAAATCCCTCCCTCACCTCCGCAGCGCCGCCCCGCCTTCAGCAGTTGAGGTCCGCTCGCACAGTCGGACCTCAGTCGCAGGGATACTAGCATGACACTTGGCGCTGCTGTGCTGCCAGCGCGAGACGAGTGTCATGCGTGGATCGCACTAGTGCCCCGTGTGGCCCCGGCCTAAATAAAAAATATTTTTAACTCAAAATACATGAACTTAAGTAAAAAAAATTGTCCACTGGAAGCAGACAAACTCTTTAAAATCACTAGCGATTAATCCTGTGATAATGGCATCTGTCAACGGAGAGATAAGTATGGCAGCAAGTGACTAGACGGTCATTGAAGTTGAGATGATGAAAGTAGGAAAAATAAACAAGTGTAAGAATTTCAGCAACTTTGGCAAGCAGCAACTGGCTTGACGACAGGGTCAGAGGCCCTCCGAAATGTCTTGTCTTTTGAAGTGTTTTTGATATGTTGTATTTAGTAAGTCCCAAAGTATTTCCTAGGAGCAGTGCCTCTTTCAGCAGGATAATACTCCCCTCAAGATTGCAAAAAAATGTTTTGGGGACCATGTGAAAGAGTTCAAGGTGATGAGTTGTCCTCCAGATGTCAATCCATTCGAACATCTGAGAGACTAAGCACAACTTCGGTAAGTCCTCCCCGTGTTTGCGTGGGTTTCCTCCCACACTCCAAAGACATACAGATAGGGCATTTAAATTGTGAGCCCCAATGGGGACAGTGATGATGATGTCTGTAAAGCGCTGTGGAATATGATAGCGCTATTTCAATGAATAAAATAAATAATTTAATTAAATGTTTGAAAAAAAAAAAAATTCCAATCCAGGAAGGGCGCACCTCAAAAATTACAGGATCTGCTGCTAACGTGTTGGAACCATAAGACATTTTCAGAGTTTTTGTGGGGTTTGTGCTCTGCCGTGTCACAGCTGTTTAAATTTTGTAATGGGCATTAGTGAGTGTGTTACAATGTACGAGATTTATTCAGGACCTGTAAGGAGCCCATACATTTTAGCTGATTCATTACTGAAGAAACTAGAATGTATGGGCTCCTTACAGGTCCTGACTGCAACCCGTACATTGTAACAGACTCACGAATGAAGACACTAAAATATGCGGGCTGCCGTCGGGACCTGGAAGGGACCTGTATATTCTAGGCTCAACCCTGACAGGACAAGCTGCAGTTTGTGGAGGAGGTCCAAGAATGAGGTGAGTACGTTAGCTGCGATCACCGGCAGCTTCTCTTGTCACTGTACTCAGCGGTAACAGGAGTTGCTGCCGAGACACCAGGCTCACAGGAGGTGCGTGTAGCAGGCCATTGTGGGAGTGCACTTAGCAGAGCATTGTGGGCGTGCGTGTGTAGCACAGCATTGTGAGCATGCGTGTAGCAAAGCATTGTGGCTGTGCATGTGTAGCAGAGCATTGCGGGTGTGCGTGTACCCCAGCATTGTGGGCGTGCATCCAGCACAGCATTGTGGGCATGCGTTTAGCAGAGAATTATAGGCATGTGTGTAGCAGAGCGTTGTGGGCGTGCATGTGTAGCAGAGCCCTGTGGGTGTGCGTGTGTAGCAGAGCATTACGAGGCTGCGTGTGTAGCAGAGCATTGTGGGCGTCCGTGTGTAGGAGAGCATTGTGGGGGTGGGTGTAGCAAAGCATTAGGGCGTGCGTGCGTGCATGCGGAGTAATGCGGATGTGCGTGTTTAGATAAGCATTGAGGGTGGGCATTCTTGTAGCAGAGCATTGCGGGCGTCCTCGGTGACATGTTCCACAATTCAGGATCACTTTGCAATAACCAACAAAAATGGCTCTGCACTGTGATCCTAAATTTCCTCCTCCCTTATCCTTTTGGAAACACCCAGATTGGGAGGGGGAGGGGACATCACACACAGGAGAGCAGATTCTGCCCACTTTACTGCAGTTGTAATCTAGGCTAGTTTACACTTCGTTTTCAGCAGCTGCTCCCCCTAGTGTTTAAACGTGGAAAATATCAAACTTTTTAAATTATTTTTTCATATTTTACTCCATTAAAAACAAATGATAATATTTAAACAAGACATTAAAACATTAATAATTTACATTTTTTTCAGTTATTAAAAAAAAAAAAAAAAAAAAAATTGACGGCACCTTCCCTTTAATGGTGCTGTAATATCATTGGGAATTATATCCTTAAAATCAGGAAGTAAAAGTGGTTATGTGAACAACGGTGTAATCTGGTATAATTTGGTGTTGCCCTAGAGAGGTAAATGGCAATAATAAACAAATAAAAACAACTAATACAAGAGCAAAATAATTGTTTTGGAACAAATACACTAAAAAAAACAATAAACAAATCAAAATAAAACATAATTACACATTTACAGAAAAAGGAAGGATTCAAAAGATAATGCGATAAAATAAAATAAAATATATAAAACCTCATCTACGTTATGGTATAACGGCAACAACAAACTACTTTTTAGACATTGACAAAACCCAGCAAAAACACTTGGCCGCATTACCTTTAGTAACTTATTTATAGCCAAGAAGTCGGCTGACTGCTTCAGAACTGTAATCATTGTGGTAGCCAGAATCTCATGGAGCGTCTTGCTCTGCGGAGAAGAAAGCTTCTCTGTTTTGAAGACGTACTGCAAAAAATACACAACAATAATCACTGACGAAACTTCACAAAAAAGCAGCAAAAAAAAAAGAAGTAAACTTTTATATTTATAAATTGTAATGCAATTAATCAAGCTTATATGCTAACAAGCAATCTCCCATATATTAAAGGGAACCTGTCACCAGATTTGGTGACTATAAGCTGCAGCCACCACCAGTGGGCTCTTATATACAGCATTCCAGAATACTGTATATAAGAGCCCAGGCCGCTGTGTACAACATAAAAATCACTTTATAAGGCCGGAGTCGCACTTGCGATTGGAAAATCGGACCGATTCTCATGCTAGAAAGTAGCATGAGCTCTGTCCGAGTGTTGATCCGTGTGCAATGCAACAGCAATGCGATTCTGTGATTATTCTCTAGATTGTAGCCCATGTGCAATCTGTGTGTGATCCGTTTTTATTCTGAGCAGCTACAGTATGTCATCTGCCATCCAGCTCTGCTACATGGCCGCTGACAGCAGACACAGACAGAGCCACGCGATCAGAATGAACTCGGATGAACTTCACCCGACTTCATTGTCATCCTGCGGCTCTGTCTGTGTGTCGTGGCCTGATTTTCGGTCACCGGTGATGGTCTCACCGGTGACCGCAAATCCCCTGAGTGACTGAAGTGATCTGCGCGATCAACGGTGCCGTCACTGAGGTTACCCGCGGCCACAGCTGAAGTCCTCCCGCTGAGATCTGTGGCCGCGGGTAACGTGAGTGACGTCATCGCTGATAGCGCGACTCACTTCATTTGCTCTGTGGAGCTCACAGAGAGCGGTTGTGGTCTGTGGCCGCTCTCTGTCAGCTTCCGATGTAGCAGAGCGTCGCGGGACCTCTGTGGATTACGTCGGACCTGGAGGGGTATTTGGGGACTTTAATAAAGTGGTGAAAGAGGGTGGTTTTTTTTGTCATTTATTTCAAATAAAGGATTTTTGGATGTGTGTGTTTATTTTCTTTAACTTACAGGTTAATTATGGAAGGTATCTCAGGGAGACGCCTGCCATGATTAACCTAGGACTTAGTGGCAGCTATGGGCTGCTGCCATTAACTCCTTATTACCCCGATGGCCACCACACCAGGGCAATTCGGAATGAGCCGGGTACAGTCTCGGAACTGTTGCATCTAATGGATGATGCAATTCCGGGCCGGCTGCTGGCTGATAATTTAGGGTGGGGGGTAACGTAGGGCCCCCCTACTGACAATACCAGCCTTCAGCCGTATGGCTTTACCCTGGGTGGTCTGAAAATTGGGGGGGGATTGCACACCGTTTTTTTTAAATTATTTATTTATTTTACTGCACGATATAGACCTGCCCATCGGCAGCTGTGATTGGGTGCAGTGTGACAGCTGTCACTCAGCGTGGGGGCTGCAACCAATCATAGGCCCCAGTGGGCGGGGAAAGCAGTGAATACGTGATGGAATAATGAGTGGCCGGCTTTTTCAAAAGAGGAAAAGCCGCCGGAGCTTTGTGACAGCCGTGCAGCGCTGCGCTGCTGATCGGGGATCGATGAGTATGAGAGAGGGGGGGAGGGAGAGACCGACAGAGAGAGATAGAGACTGAGAGAGAGAGGCTGATCGACAGAGAAAGAGAGCGATCGACAGAGATCGACAGACCTCACTCATTTCCAGTGTTCTCTGCAACATGCGATAAATGTATTTAGAAAAACGGATTTCACTAGGATGGTGTGTGTGCCGTCATGTGACATCCTTTTAAAGGTTCATCTTACCTTTATAAAAGACCGAAGGTAGTGATCTAAACCTTCTTCATGGCACTTGGACACAATATGGAGAAGAACCCTTCAATGAAAACATGACTTTAATTACATGAATTGGAAAATACAAAGGATTATATATCATTAACCTTAATGGATATCTAAAAAAAGCCAATGCTACAGTATTTAAAGGGGTTCTCTGGGAATATATATAAAAAATGAATAACGGAAGAAAATGTCATTATAAACATATTCCTAAATACATATAATTAGCAAATCCCAATCATTTTGTCTAGGGAGGTGATCACCATAAAATTAAAATGGCCGCCACATTGTAGCACTGACAGAAACCTGTCCTAGAAGGTTAGGACAGATGCCTGTGAGCATGTGCAGTAGGACGCTCCTTTGCTGTAACCTGGAGATACATATATTGTGAATTATGAAGACAGGGCACACAGAAGTGAGCATGAATCTCATCACCTCTGCTATCTCCTGTACTAGTAGTGGAGCACATCTTCCTACATATGAAGGAGGGCAGAGCTTCTACTGCACATGCTCACAGACATCTGTCCTAACATAGGACAGGTTTCTCTCAGTGATTACTTCCCTAGACAAAACTATTGTGATTCGCTAAATAAATGTGTGTCGCCCAGGGAATGGGGTACTCGGTCCCAGGTAGTGTATCACTGGGGAATGTCACTTTGGTGGCCGTCCCGTGCCCTGGGGGCTTTTTTAAAAGGGGAATATTTACAGGGAGAATTATAGTCATTAGTGTGACGTCATCTGCAGGTTGTGGTTAGGTTGATGGCACCGCTGCTGCTGGGTTGGTTGTCCCTGGGGTTGGTGATAATGGCAGCTGTGGTGGTAGGCCCTCCGCAGGTAGGGCTGAGCCCAGTTATCTGTATGGTGGAAGTTCCGGAATAAGGGAGGCCACACTGGGGTTGTAATTAACAGTCTCTACGCACTCTTGACCCTCGGACACCGGTTCCAGTCCCTGGATAGCCAGTGCCAGCTTGGTAACTCGGTTGCTCTGTCCCCGGCACTCTCAGTGTGGTTGGGTCCCCGTAGCGTGGAACGTTTGGGGCCCGTCTGTCCCTTTTGTGTGGCAGTCTTCTTGTCCGTACGACGGGCAGAGTGGACCCTGTAGGGCTGGTCTGTGTCCCGAACCCTGATCCTTGCTTTACTGCTGATACCCCCGGATCTGTAGGTCAGTGAGGTCCGTGAAGGTCCCCTCACTCTGCAGGTATTTGCCAGGCCGTCTGAAACTGTCGCCTGACTGGGGCCCTGTGCCCCGTGCGTGCTCTGGTCCCAGCGGTACTCGGGCGTCCACTCTCCTATGCCCCCGGGTCACTGTTAAACGACCCAGCTCGAGGCACATCTGTGCACTTCACTGTACACTACTGTTCTGCCTACTATCCACTCCCACCAGGCTGTCTAGTCCCCTGGTCAGGCTCCGCCCTCTAGGTGGCCATCCCCCAGTGTTTGACTAGTCCATGCCCCCTGGTGTGTCATGGGAACTAGGATTTTAGTGTGTGTGTAGATGTTACTGACACTGGTGTTCCAGGTCCCAGGGGGTAGGCTCTGCATCTTTGTGAGTATGCAGTACCTAGTAGTGCCCTGAGTGGCTCTACAAATGTATTTCAGAATTTATTTATATTGACATTTCCTTTTAGTTGTTTAGTTTTTTTCCCCCATTTCCAGAGAACCCCTTTAAGTGATTCTGCTACTCAGAAAATCCACAGGTGTCTTTTTGCAGCTTCTCTGAGGCACTAAATATCATGGCCTGCCTATATATGAACTTCTACAGTTATCCTTGCAAGTTCTGACCACCACTGTGCAGGGACTTGGATATGCAGGTAGACTAAAAAAAGAGACTACAAGAAGCCGGATGTGGCAGAAGCAGACTAGTCTCATCTCTGTTTATGGTCCTCAGTCAGACCTTTAAGCTATATTTTCTCTGAATCGTACTACCAGGATCTGATTGTTGTGGGTGTTGTATGGGCAGCTGTCACGGGTGTGTCACAGGTGACAGACAATCATATGGTTTCTGGCACTAGAAGGTCACAGCGTTTGGCTGCGCAAAATACTCCATGACTTTCTACTATTCCTGCTGTTAGTATTCATTGTACTAGGTAACTTTCCTGCTGGGTTTTCATCTCTTCCCCTTTAAGACCAAGCAGAGCTCTCTTTCCATCCAAATGCTGATTATCAGTATTCTCATTGTGCTCAAATACTCCCATCTTCCCTGGACTGGTGCTGGTGATATTATTCAGTTTATTCAAGCTCTTGTTGCAAGCAGGTGGCTTGTACTCCTCTGTGGTATCAATGCTGAAAACTTTCTGGACTTCTACCTGAGTCATCTGTGGATAAGTAGTTTTCATCTCTTCCCCTTTAAGACCCAGCAGAGCTCTCTTTCCATCCAAATGCTGATTATCAGTATTGTCAATGTGCTCAAATACTCCCATTTTCCCTGGACTTGTGCTGGTTATATTATTCAGTTCATTTAAGCTCTGGTTGCAAGCACGTGGCTTGTACTCCTGTGTAGTATTGTTGCTGCAACTTTGCTGAACTGCTGCCTGAGTTATCTGTAGATAAGTAGTTCATGCACTTTTCCCCTGTGTGTCCTCCTTGTTGTCTTTTTTTAGTGTTTAGTGGGGTTGACGTAGAGCTCATCCCATCTGTTTCCTATTTAGGGCCCAGCACTAAGATCAGGTATCCGGCTCAGCGCACAGGTGATAACTTATCTAGGGTGGTGAGGAACCCCAGGGACCAGCAGTAGGTTTGGTTGAGGGGTCACCATCTCTTCCTTCCCTAGACATAGAGTTTCCCTTCCCATTCGCTTGGTACTTCCCCGTACCTAGTGTGACAGCAGCATAAATGAAGTGACAGCTTCTCTTTAAACTTTTGTCCCTAACTTGATGGCTTCTAACACTGACAGAATAAATGACCTGGATTCATTAGGAATGTTTTAGATTGGTTTAAAAGAAGTTGAAAAGGAGCTATAGTGTCTAAAGGGAGTATATCAGGGTAAAATGACTGTTCAGACCCAGCACATGATGTGACTGATAAATTCCCATTTACTTGTTTCTCATTTATCTCTGCCCTTCTCTGGCTAGTGCAAAACCACAGCTGTCAATCAAGAAAGCAGGAGGTGGAGATAGATGTGAAACAAGTAAATAGGAGGATGCACTAAACTTCTTGACCACAATTAGCTCCTGAGCTCAGTTTGAACAGTCATTTTGTGCCCACAGACTCCATTTAAAGGGAATCTGTCACCAGGTGTTTGCTCCCTCATCTGAGAGCAGCATAATGTAGAGACAGAGACACTGTTTCCAGCGATGTGTCACTTACTGAGCTTTTTGCTGTCATATTGATAAAATTAATATTTTCTCTGCTGCAGATCTAGCAGTTATACAGAGCTCATGAATATTCCGTACTGCCTGCAGCACGCCAAGTAGTCCTGTAATGATAATCTATTGCTGATTAAACAGTGATTTTATAAAAGCTACACTAAGCAGCCCAGTAAGTGACATATCGCTGGAATCAGGGTCTCTTTTCCTTCATGATGCTGCTCTGAGATTAAGTGGCAAAAACCTGGTGACAGATTCCCTTTAAGTGTTGAATACTTTTTCCTTTATGTTTTTTTGAACAATAGCCTGGCATGACATAGGACACTAGTGAAAGATATTGGGCTATATCTAAAACATTTCTAAAATCAGACTTTCTTACAATGGTGGTTGTCCGTAACCAATACTGGAGGGAATCTGAACAATTTTAGTAAAAGGAAATGACAAGATGCATTAATAGTGTAAGACATTTTTCCACTAGATGGCAGACTTATTGCACTTAATACAGACATAACATCTAATTCCAAGAATATCTACTATCGCCATAAGGAAAGAACACTTACAAAGTACAATTTAAAGCTACTTCGTCTTCAGTGAAAAGTGAGGTCAAAACTTGAAAAAGCTGCATGAGAGTTACAGGTAAGAACTGGACCATCACGTGGACCTCCATGGCATGCAAACACTGCGAGGAATAATATGATAAAAAAACCATTAATGATGTAATACATATAAGTTTCCACTAGATGGCAGAAATGGTCAATTTTACAGATAAATATTTCGACAGACAAAAAAGTAAAATTCACTCACTTCCATTCATCTTAATTTGAGAAACCAAGACCATAAAGAAAAAACTCTGGTCAATGATATCTTACAAAAGTAAAAATAAGTGTTTTAGAGAACCTACATAAATATTATTATTATTTTTTTTTAATTACTTACAGGTATTTTGTAAAACAGGGATTCAATGGACAAATAATAATAATGAAGGGAATTTTGTTTACTTACCGTAAATTCCTTTTCTTCTAGCTCCAATTGGGAGACCCAGACAATTGGGTGTATAGCTATTGCCTCTGGAGGCCACACAAAGTATTACACTTAAAAGTGTAAGGCCCCTCCCCTTCTGGCTATACACCCCCAGTGGGATCACTGGCTCACCAGTTTTAGTGCCAAAGCAAGAAGGAGGAAAGCCAATAACTGGTTTAAAGACCAATTCAATCCGAGGAAACATCGGAGAACTGAACCATACCACATGAACAACATGTGTACCCGAAAAAACAGAAAAACCCAGAGAAAACAGGGCGGGTGCTGGGTCTCCCAATTGGAGCTAGAAGAAAAGGAATTTACGGTAAGTAAACAAAATTCCCTTCTTCTTTGTCGCTCCATTGGGAGACCCAGACAATTGGGATGTCCAAAAGCAATCCCTGGGTGGGTAAAAGAATACCTCATGATAGGGCCGTCAAACGGCCCTCTCCTACAGGTGGCCAACCGCCGCCTGAATGACTTATCTACCTAGGCTGGCGTCTGCCGAAGCGTAGGTATGCATCTGATAATGCTTGGTAAAAGTAAGTAGACTCGACCAGGTGGGCGCCTGACACACCTGCTGAGCCGTAGCCTGGTGCCGTAATGCCCAGGATGCACCCACGGCTCTGGTAGAATGGGCCTTCGGCCTTGAGAGAACCAGAAGCCCAGTAGAACTGTAGGTTTCAAGAATTGGTTCCTCGATCCCCCGAGCAAGGGTGGATTTGGAAGCTTGCGACTGTTTACGCCGACCAGCGACAAGGACAAAGAGTGCATCCGGGTGGCGCAGGAGCGCCATGCGGGAAGTAGAACCTGAGTGCTCTCACCAGAACCAACAGATGCCAATCTTTCTGAAATTGATGGACTGGACGAGGACACAAAGAAGGTGAGGTGATATCCTGATTGATATGAAAATGGGATACCACCTTAGGGAGAAATTCCGGAATCGGACGCAGAACTACCCTGTCCTGGTGAAGGACCAGGAAGGGAGTTTGTATGAGAGCGTTGCTAGCTCGGAAACTCTCCTAAGAGACGAGACCGTTACTAGAAGGCCACTTCCCGTGAAAAACGGGAAGGGAGACATCCTTCAAAGGCTCGAAAGGCGGCATCTGGAGAGCAATTAGAACCTTGTTCAGATCTCAGGGCTCTAACGGCCGCTTGTACGGAGTGCTGAGAAGACAAACTCCCCGTAGGAACGTGCGTACCTGAGGAAGTCGTCGTTTCTGAAAAAATACAGATAGCGCTGAGACTTGTCCCTAAAGGGAACTGAGCGACAACCCATTTTCCTACCTAGATTGCAGGAAGGAAGGAAACATAGACGATGCAACCGGCCAGGGAGAAACACCCTGCGCCGAGCACCGAGACAAGAACATCTTCCACGTCCTGTGGTCAATCTTGGCGGACGTTGGTATGCTAGCCTGTCTCATGGTGGCAACCACGTCCTGAGGTAATCCTGACGACACTAGGTTCCAGGACTCAATGCCACACCATCCGGTTGAGGGCCGTAGAATTCAAATGGAAGAATGGCCCTTGAGACAGCCAGTCTGATTGGTCTGGTAGTGCCCCCGGTTAGCCTACCGTGAGGCACCACAGAACTGAGTACCACAACATCCTCGGCCAATTTGTAGCGACGAGGATGGCGCGGCCGCAGTCGGTCTTGATCTAGCGCAGTACTCTGGGCAACAATGCCAGAGGTGGCACCTAAGGTAGCTGGAACTGCGACCAATGCTGAACTAAGGCGTTTGCCGCCAGAGCTCGATGATTGTGAAACCGTGCCATGAAGCTGGCACATTGTTGTTGTGCCGTGACGCCATTAGATCGACGTCCGGCCTCTGTCAGCGGCGCCAGATCTCCTGAAACCCGTCCGGGTGAGGAGACCATACTCTTTCGGCCACACCTCAGCGACTTAGGAAGTCAGCTTCCTAGTTTCCACACTTGGGATGTGAATTGTGGATATGGTGGATGCCGTGTCTTCCACCCACATCAGAACCTGCCGGACTTCCTGGAAGGCTTGCCGGTTGCGCGTTCTTCCTTGGTGGTTGATGTATGCCACCGCTGTGGAGCTGTCCGACTGAAGTCGGATATGCTTGCTTTCCAGCCGCTGTTGGAAGGTTTGTAGGGCAAGATACAGTGCTCTGTGTTCAAGAACATTGATCTGAAGGGTGGACTCTTGCTGAGTCCACGTACCCTGAGCGCTGTAGTGGAGAAAAACTGCTCCCCACCCTGATAGACTCGCGTCTGTCGTAACTATCGCCCAGGATGGGGATAGGAAGGACCTTCTTTTTGACCAAGAGGTGAGAAGAAGCCACCACCGTAGAGACTCCTCGTCCCATTGGCGGAGAATGTCCCATTGTAGTGGACGCAGTAAAACTGCGCGAAAGGAACTGCCTCCATTGCTACCATCTTACGTAGGAAGTGCATGAGGCGTCTCAATGTGTGCGACTGGTTCTTAAAGAAGAGCTTGCAGCCCGTAGTGAATGCTGTTTGTCTAGCGGAAGCTTCACTATCGCTGAGAGAGTAAGAAACTCTATGCCTAGATATGTTATCGATAGGGTCGGGGTCGGATCTGACTTTAAAAAGTTGATGATCCACCCAAAACTCTAGAGAGTCTCCAGCGCAACGTTCGGGCAGTGTTGGCATGTTTCCTAAGAGAGTGCCTTGACAAGTAGATCGTCTAAATACGGGACCACAGAGTGACCCTGAGAGTGCAGGACTGTGACTACTGCTGCCCTGACCTTGGCGAAGACCAGTTGGACTGTCGCTAGCCGGAAGGTAGAGCTACGAACAGAAGGTGTTCGTCTCCTATAACGAAGCGTAGAAACGCTAGTGCTCTGGATCAATCGGCACGTGTGGATAAGCATCCTTGATGCCTAATGATGCTAGGAAATATCCTTGGGACCTTGAGGCGATGACATGGCGGAGGGATTCCATCCGGAACCGCCTGGTGTCCACGAGCTTGCTGAGCATTTTTAGATCCAGAACGGGACGGAACGGCCCGTTGTTATAGGTACCGCAAAGAATTTGGGGTAAAAACCGTGACCTTGTTCCTGAAGAGGAACGGGGGTCATCACTCTTTCTGCCTATAGAGTGCACCCTGTTTGCAGAAGAGCAGCGGCCCGGCCGGGAGGTGGAGAAATTCTGAAGAATCGAGTTGGAGGACGAGAAGTGAGCTCTATCCTGTACCCGTGAGACAGAATGTCTCACACTCAATGGTCATTGACCTATGGCAGCTAAATATCGCCAAGGCGGGAGAGCCTGCTACCGACTGAGGCCGCAAGTCATGAGGAAGCCGCCTTGGAAGCGGGTTTTCAGACTGTCGCTTTTTTGGGCGAGACTGAGCCCGCTAAGAATCTTAGCTCCTCTTAGCCTTTTGAGTCCACATTGGACGAGGAAAAATGGGACCTGCCCGAGCCTCGAAAAGGCCGAAAACCCCGACTGCCTCTTGCTCTGTTGGGGTTTGTCGTGTCCGGGCTGAGGAAAGGATGAATCCTTACCCCTGGACTGTTTAATGGTTACATCCAACGCTCACCAAACAGTCGGTCAGCAGAAAAAGGCAACTGGTTAGGCAACCTTTTTTGGAAGCAGAATCTGCCTTCCATTCACTTAACGAGCAGACCAGGCTCTGCTTAAAAACACGGAGTAGCGGAGGCTACCGCCGCACGGTTCGCAGAGTCCAGGACAACCTGAATCGCGGAAGAAACAAATGCAGACATTTGAGAGGTTAAGGATGCCACCTGCGGCACAGATGTACGTGTAACCGTGTCAATCTGTGTAAGACAAGCTGAAATAGCTTGGAGTGCCCCAAGGGAGAGAATGCCGGAGCCAACGGTGCGCCGACAGCCTCATAGATGGCTTTCGACCAGAGATCCATCTGTCTGTCAGTGGCATCTTTGAGTTTGCAGTTCCATCTCCCACTGCAACTATGGATCTAGCTACAAGCCTGGAGATTGGAGGATGCCGCTCGGGACATTGGGTCCAGTCCTTGACCAAGTCAGGGGACAGGGATAACGTGTATCCTAAGCCGTTTGGAGAAGCGCATATCTGGATAAGCGTGGTGTTCCTGGACTGCCTCTCTGAAGGCAGAGTGGTCCAGAAAAATACGTGAAGCTGACTCCTCCACTGGAGGAGCTGTGAGAAATAACCCACATTCTATAGATGGACGCTATAAGATTATTTACTATGGCGTCACAATCAGGTGTATCCAGATTGAGAGCGGTCTCAGGATCAGAATCCTGAGCCGCTACTTCCGCCTCATTACACAGCGAGTCCTTCTGTTAGGACCCTGATGAAACCGAGGCCGCTCATAGCGAGCCCGCTTAGGCTGTCTGGGACTGACGTCCGTGCAGAGCCGTGACTCTGGGATGCGTGTGACATTCCCGGAGCTGTTAGTTATTCACACTGAGGGGGGCCATGGATCAATGATTCAACAGTGCCCATATTGTGAGAGACATGTCCGGACTGCTAGGCTTCTAGTATCATAGCCATAGTCTCAGAAAAACTGTCAGTAAATACTGCAGACACCGTCCTCATCCCCTGGCCATTAGTGCATACAATGGGAGTCTATGTAACCTGCCGGCCGTATAGCCGTACATGCTGTACCAGCTGTATAGAAAAACATGTGGTTCTGCACCTTTGTTTTACACAGAGAATATGCTGATAACTCCTCCGCATAATCCAGGAGGGTATATACAACGTGCGACCAAACAGTGCAATGTATATAGTACAAGCATATCTATAAGTGCACTTCTGCACTAGTGGGGTTAGCACCACAGGTGCTGCTTAACGCCTGTTGCAGCGATTGTGTGACTATCAGAATGCCAGGGTCTTCCACACTTGTCTCTGTATCGTACAGAAACTGACACTAATGGCTGCCGGCGTCCTTGTAGAGAAGGAAGCCGTGGGCGTGCCTGAGAAAGTGCGGGAATCCGGATTCACAGTGCACACAGTGAGAGGGGTGGAGTATGCAAAACATACTCCAGCTCTCAGCGCTGCTCTATGCAGCGTCACGCCCCTACCCTGACTGTCAGGGCTGTGGGCGGTAACGAAGGGAGACTAGGCCCAGAAGCCGGGGACTCGAGTTATCAGCGCGGCCGCCGTAAAAGCGCGGGCCGCGCTGAAGTCCCCGGCGCACCACAAGTGCCAGCCGCGCCGCTGCCAGCGGCCGGCGCGACCGATTCCTGGAAGTGGCCAGCGTCCCGCCCCTCTCCTGACTGGCAGGTCTGGGGGCGGGAACGAACGGAAGCAGGCCGCAAAAGCCGGGGACTCTAGTTATCAGCGCGGCCGCCGTAAAAGCGCAGGCCGCGCTGAAGTCCCCGGCGCACTACAAGTGCCAGCCGCGCCGCAGTCCCAGCGGCCGGCGCGACCAATTCCCATAAGTGAGCCTGCTTCAGCGAAGCTGAATGAGGCCATGGCACAGGCGCCGCAGCGCTGATGTCCCCCGGCGCACTACAACACCCAGCATGCTGCGGTGTGAGCGCCAAATGCACGGGGACACAGAGTACCTTGAGGAAGCAGGGCCATGTCCCTGATGTACTCCGCTCCATCCAGCATCTTCTCCAGGGGCTGTAGATGGAGCACGGTCTCAGTGCCTGGAGACCGGTAAATCCCACTTCACCCAGAGCCCTGTAAAAAGGGATGGGGAAGGAATCAGCATGTGGGCTCCTGCCGCCGTACCCGCAATGGGTACCTCAACCTTACAAACACCTCCGACATACAGTGGGGTGAGAAGGGAGCATGCTGGGGACACTATATGTGTCCTCTTTTCTTCCATCCGACATAGTCAGCAGCTGCTGCTGACTAAAAAGTGGAGCTATGCGTGGATGTGTTGCCTCCTTCGCACAAAGCACAAAACTGGTGAGCCAGTGATCCCACTGGGGGTGTATAGCCAGAAGGGGAGGGGCCTTACACTTTTAAGTGTAATACTTTGTGTGGCCTCCAGAGGCAATAGCTATACACCCAATTGTCTGGGTCTCCCAATTAGGAGCGACAAAGAAAATAATTTTATTCATTTATATAGCGCTATTAATTCCACAGCGCTTTACATACATTGGTAACACTGTCCCCATTGGGGCTCACAATCTAGAGTCCCTATCTGTATGTTTTTGGAGTGTGGGAGGAAACCGGAGAAAACCCACCCATACAAACTCCTTGCAGATGGTGTCCTTGTTGGGATTTGAACCCAGGACCCCAGCGCTGCAAGGCTGCAGTGCTAACCACTGAGCCACCGTGCCGCCCTGACAAAGAACAGTCATTTCTTTAGTAAAGCTATGAGAACACGCTGGAGATTTGGTGCAAAACTTTTCTGCATGAAATTTGCACCTTCTGGCAGAAAAATGCACCAAAAAAAAGAATGCATTTTGGTGCGCTTTTGTGCCATGCGTTTTTTTAAGAAGTCAATGAGTGGAAGGGCTACAAAACGCAGAAAAAAAGCACCAACAATTGACATGCTGCAGATTATTTTCTGCACCAAATCTGCAAGGGAAAAAATAAAGAACAAGCACACAGCATTTTGGATTTCTCACTAACTTTGCTGGTATAAAGATAGACATGCAGATTTGGGACACAATCTGTACCAAAACTGCACTAAAAAACGCATCGAAAACGCACCATGCGCACAAGGCCTAACGCTCCAGCAGCCCAGACCCTGCACTAGAGATTACAGAGTGTAACAATTTTTCCTGGAAAAAAGCTCAACATTGGGTTATCATTGAATTGCTTTTTTTTTTTACCAGCAAAAGGGCTGTGAATATAATATGGGAGTCTGTGGACAACTAAAAAAACCCCCTATCCATTACATTTTTATTGGCTGCCAAGCACAGGCTTCTATAAATCTATAAATCTTTTCAATAGCATTACACCTGTTTGATCTCTGACCTTTAGGTTAATGTCACAGGGAATAAGTGTCCATCAGGGTCCGGTAGCTAAATAGGAAAGGGTTCTTTACAGTTAGAGTAGTAAGATTGTGAAATGCTGACTTTTAAGCCTGCTTTACACGTTGCAATTTCGCATACGATATGGTATGTGATTTGCAATGCCCCCATCGTATGTGCGGAACGTTCAATTTGTTGAATGTGCCGCACAAACGATTAACCCCCGTCACACGTACTTACCCGTCCATACGACCTCACTGTGGGCGGCGAACGTCCACTTCCTGGAGTGGGAGGGACGTTCGGCGTCACATCGACGTCACGCGGCAGCCGGCCAATAGAAGCGGAGCGGCGGAGATGAGCGGGACGTAAACATCCCGCCCACCTCCTTCCTTCCGCATTGTGGGCCGGGAGCCGCGGGATGCAGGTAAGATCTGTTCAATGTTCCCGGGGTGTCACACACTGCGATGTGTGCTGCCTCGGGAACATTGAACAACCCAACGTGCAATTCGT
Source organism: Anomaloglossus baeobatrachus (assembly GCF_048569485.1). Lineage (NCBI taxonomy): Eukaryota > Metazoa > Chordata > Amphibia > Anura > Aromobatidae > Anomaloglossus > Anomaloglossus baeobatrachus. The sequence continues at coordinate 55,846,206 of NC_134361.1, read as the reverse complement.
CAGGATTCAACGACGTGTATGCGATGAACGGTTTAACGTTCAATCGCAATCGCACGTAGCTGTCACACACTGCAATGTACCTTACGATGCCGGATGTGCGTCACTTACGACGTGACCCCGCCGACACATTGTAAGATATATTGTAGCGTGTAAAGCGGGCTTAAGGGGTAGTATTAATAGGCAGATACTATAAAAGGGCTGGATGATTTCCTCGCTACACACAACACTGTCGGTTATAAATGACATAATGACAAAATATATAATTGGTGGAGAAAGGTTGAACTAGATGAACCTAGGGCTTTTTTCAACCTATGTAACTATGTAAAAGGATGATATAGGGGAAAGTTGAAAATCTGATCCAATGGTATCATCCAATACTTTAGAAATCTTATTTGAGAAACTCCTTAAAACTTTCTTGTCTTATCACATGTGATGCATTCTCATTATGTCAGCCTTCATACACCAGCCTTAAGCCACAGTATGTCGAGCTAAGGCTTGCCTAATTTATTAAATGATGCATAAATGGCTGTCCATGTGCCATGGAGTGAAATCTATGCAGGTTACCAGCAAGTATAGATTTGTGCTACAAGTTATCCCAATTTGTGTTATAAATATAAATATTGTATGTTTTGCCTTAAAAAACGCACCGAATTATAAGATAACCCCTAATTTACAAGAAAAAAAAAAGAAAAAAAAAATTTAATGCTAAAAAAGGTGGCCCGTTTTATAATCTAGATATAGCTCACCGGTGGAGCGGGGTCACAAGGAGTAGGGACGCAGCTGAAGGATGACAGCACGATGGCCCAGGGCTTGGAGGACGGGGTGTTGCAGTGATGCGATGTGGGCGCCATTGATCTCTGGGCAGTGTAAGCGATGGGTTTCAGGAAAATGGATGCACGAGTGCTTGCACAGATTGATCTCCGCAGCCATTTTCCTGAAGCCCATCGCGTCCACTGCTCGGAGATCAATGGCGCCTGTATTGCCCCGCTGCGACACCTCCTCCTCCCAGCCCCACTCGTGCCACCGCTGACGTCCTTCAGTTGCCTCTTGTGACCCCTATTCACCACCTCCGGTGAGCTATATATATATTTTTTTGGGGGGGGGGGGGGGGAGTGTGTCTTATAATCTCAAAAGTATGGTATATCATGTTATAAAGTAAGTTTGCATCTTCTCCCCGTGTTTGCGTGGGTTTCCTCCGGGTTCTCCGGTTTCCTCCCACACTCCAAAGACATACTGATAGGGAATGTAGATTGTGAGCCCCAATGGGGACAGTGATAATGATGCCATTAGAGCACTGTAAAATAAATAAATCTAAACCACACATTTCTCGTCACACTTCATACAGTAAGTGACAAAAGAAGTAACAATATATAAACAAAATTCCAGAAAACCATGCTCAAGAAGATCCCGGGGGTCCCAAGTGTCTGAGGACCACACGGGTGGCACAAACTCATGATTACGCATAAACAAGGAGAACAAACGAGTTTCTAAAGTGCAAAGTGTACATATTTATTCACAATGGTGGTGACACAACTTGTAAGTATTAGTAAAAATATAAAACCTGGACCACACCAGGAATTGCATCCATGTCAACAATAAATCACAGCTATTGGAACAATCAACTGCATGTATACATTCAGATTTTCCGTGTAAGGGAATAACACTGTCCCATATGTGGCAGAACTGCAGCACGTCCACCACATGTAAGGCTTAAACTGCATAAAAGCCACACATGATATACAGTGTACACTATTACAGTAGTATTCAGACAATAGCAGTTTACACAAACCAGCAATATATGGTATGACAAGATTGCTCCACCTAAGGAGGTCCAAAAGATTTACCCTCATATAATGTCACTCCTCTAGTTCAGGAGTCTAGCCCTTAATTGCCAAATACGGTACAACATGTATTATGCAGTATAATATACATGAAAGTCACTATAATTACATTAAACCATAATGTGGCAATATTGAGGCAATTGATTATGACCACCTAATGAACAAACCAGTAGAAATGGACATTTGAAGAGGTTAAAGGACCTAGAGGGGTTCATACGCTTTCCCTAGTGGGTTGTCACTTCAATATGTCAGAAGTCATACCCGGAATTGCTGATAAGTGTCCAACACATAAACGGCAGATGCACACCGATGGTCCAGGATCGTGGTCCCCAGGCTGCCCGACGTACGTTGCGATTGAAGCGTTCTTTATCTTCTTCAGGGGAAGGGCACCCCTTCCCCTGAAGAAGATAAAGAACGCTTCAATCGCAACGTACGTCGGGCAGCCTGGGGACCACGATCCTGGACCATCGGTGTGCATCTGCCGTTTATGTGTTGGACACTTATCAGCAATTCCGGGTATGACTTCTGACATATTGAAGTGACAACCCACTAGGGAAAGCGTATGAACCCCTCTAGGTCCTTTAACCTCTTCAAATGTCCATTTCTACTGGTTTGTTCATTAGGTGGTCATAATCAATTGCCTCAATATTGCCACATTATGGTTTAATGTAATTATAGTGACTTTCATGTATATTATACTGCATAATACATGTTGTACCGTATTTGGCAATTAAGGGCTAGACTCCTGAACTAGAGGAGTGACATTATATGAGGGTAAATCTTTTGGACCTCCTTAGGTGGAGCAATCTTGTCATACCATATATTGCTGGTTTGTGTAAACTGCTATTGTCTGAATACTACTGTAATAGTGTACACTGTATATCATGTGTGGCTTTTATGCAGTTTAAGCCTTACATGTGGTGGACGTGCTGCAGTTCTGCCACATATGGGACAGTGTTATTCCCTTACACGGAAAATCTGAATGTATACATGCAGTTGATTGTTCCAATAGCTGTGATTTATTGTTGACATGGATGCAATTCCTGGTGTGGTCCAGGTTTTATATTTTTACTAATACTTACAAGTTGTGTCACCACCATTGTGAATAAATATGTACACTTTGCACTTTAGAAACTCGTTTGTTCTCCTTGTTTAAAAGAAGTAACAAGTTGCTAATATTGTGCAAAGTCAAAATTTCAGACTTTTCAACACCCAAGAACTGGTGTAAATAGTTAATAAATTCTCCCCAATATCTCTGGAGGAATAAGTAAAATGAAAGCTATTTCTTTGGTTGAAGGGACTTGAAATCTCTCAACTGAACTGGTCATGAATGAATCAAAGTGTTACTGTACTCCAGCGCTCACTACAGCTCTACAAATAAAAGCTGTGAGCGCAGCTGTAAACACTTTGTAGCAGGAAGCAGTCGCCCTGGGAAAAACTGCTGTAAGCGGGCTGAAAAAGCAATTTGTACCTTTAAATATTTCACAAGTTCCCCGGGAACATTTTTCGAGCTGGACGAGATTTTCTGGCAGAACTCGAAGAAATTATACAGATGTAAATCCTGAAACCAGATAATGCGTCAGTTACAGACCATTAATAATGCAGGAAAATGACAACAACAATTAACACATTACACATGAAATGCTACCACCCACATAAAACACCACCCACATAAAAAGACACCACACAAAAAATCAAACATGGTGGTGTCTTGTCCGCATGTTACCTCTGGGGGATCTGCGATCAGGAGGTTGCAACAGTTAAATTGATCACAGGACCTCTCTGGAGTCCACTTGACTGTTATCTTGTATTGGAGTGGATTTACTTTCATTTGATGTTGCAGGGTTTTTTGTGGCTGAGATTACTCATAGGTTTAATCACACCTGCAGTATCTTATCATCACTCCCTTCCGCTATATTTAAACATTCCTGTCTTCACTCTATGCCGGTTATAGATCTTCTATACTGACCACTTTGAAGGAGTTAGTCTCTAGAGAAGCTGGAGTGTTCGTTTCAGTTGCAACTGAGAAGTTTTCTGCTGGAGAAGCCAAGGAGTGCTATTTTTTGTGTCGTTTCCCCACCCATTTTTCTTACCTTCCTCATGTTATTTTATTGCAGTAGTGAGAGTAGTGTTTCGCTGGCCTACACACTAGTCAGGGTGAGTTCAGGGCCAGTGAGGGCCAGTGGGGGGAGAGGGAAGGACCCATGTACGGACGTTAAGGAATGCAGGGATCAGACTCAGGTGAGTGTTCGGATGTGACCTCGCTTCCCTCTCCTTATTGTCAGGGTGTTCTGTTGTACTTTTTCCCTGTTTTTTCCTCTGTATTACGCCTCTCGCCGCGTGTCCTCTCGCACTTGGCATGACAGACAGGTGGGGCACTCGGTAACAGATTTTGCATTGTGACCCATGAGTTTGAAGTTATGAAAATAAGAAAATGCCATTGTGAATAGAGGGTTGTTTCAAGTAAAAAAAATAGTCATAAAAGAGCAGTAAATAGTAAGTGAGATTACTTAGTCACATAGTTGTAATGAAGATAAACAGCATATCCAATATTAAAGGAGTTGTCCACTATTGAACAAACCCCTCCTATCAGCTTAAGTGGCCATATTAAAAAAAAAATATATATATATATATATATATATATATATATATATATATATAGTTAACTCCGGGATTAGCGCCGCGTGTCATATTACCACTGTAGACAACCAGCGGTTGCTGATTAGCTGCAGCCTTTCAGTATTCCATCAGAAAGTTATGGATATTAATATAGAAATGTATATGGATTTTGGATGATGTATGTGTGATAACATTCCCACCCTTTCATGCAGGGGTGAAGCTTCACTTTAGGTATTCTGGATATTGTTACCCTTTAACATGCTTTTTATCACATAGGTAAAACCAGTGGCATTTATTCACAAAAAAAAAAAATAACATTTAGGGAATATTCAAATTATCTCTCCAGGACAGGAGACAAACTCTAGCGCAGCGCCACCTATTGGAAGTAGCGATCCTAAAAGTCAAATGTGGATTATATTGTGGATAACATTAAGGGCTCATTCAAAAATCTGTGAAAAATCGATCAGTGTACGAGCCGCAATGCAAGAACTGGCTGCGGGTCTACCTACCCGAACTCAGCAGCCTCATATATGCCAATAACGCTGCTGCGTTCAAGTTGGGAGATTAGCTGGCAGTCCATGCAATGCAGGCCGTGATTAGACTATGATGCATGGATGTCTGAATTAACCTTTAGTATGCAAATTTCACTGTACCCACATTTCGAGTCAATGAAGGATTGGGCAATATGGAAACTTCTTCAAAGAATTGTTGCGGATAATGGTGAATAAGCCATGTTTGCAACATCTAAATGTTGTAAATATGTCATATGAAATAAAAGATATAGATGTGAAGGAAATGTATATTGCACTTATTATACCTGGAGCTCGTGATGCACTTACCTGTGTATACACAGTGGATTCCAGATGACTTCCGATTTTGAATAGTGGTTTTGCTCCATCCACCCATTTGATATCACCGCTGCTCTAAAATTGTACAAAAATTGGCATAATTACAATATCTATCTATCTATGCATCTATCTATCTAGAAAAGTTTTTTTTGAGGAGTTTGGATATTAGATTGGCCATGTTAATACATTCCCAGTAGCCACATCACGGCAACCTCATTGTACTGGGTCCTACTCTATACTGCCTCTGTCTGGCCTCCTAAAAATCTACAAATAAGGGAGGGAGTGACTCACCATTTAAAGTTAAAAACACCTGTGGCTAATGGGTAAGGTGGGGTTGGAGTGCACAGCCAGTCTGTGGCTAATGGGTAAGGTGGGGTTGGAGTGCACAACCAGTCTGTGGCTAATGGGTAAGGTGGGGTTGGAGTGCACAGCCAGTCTGTGGCTAATGGATAAGGTGGGGTTGGAGCGAACAGCCAGTCTGTGGCTAATGGGTAAGGTGGGGTTTGCGTGCACAGCCAGTCTGTGGCTAATGGGTAAGGTGGGGTTTGCGTGCACAGCCAGTCTGTGGCTAATGGGTAAGGTGGGGTTGGAGTGCACCGCCAGTCTGTGGCTAATGGGTAAGGTGGGGTTGGAGTGCACCGCCAGTCTGTGGCTAATGGGTAAGGTGGGGTTGGAGTGCACCGCCAGTCTGTGGCTAATGGGTAAGGTGGGGTTTGCGTGCACAGCCAGTCTGTGGCTAATGGGTAAGGTGGGGTTTGCGTGCACAGCCAGTCTGTGGCTAATGGGTAAGGTGGGGTTTGCGTGCACAGCCAGTCTGTGGCTAATGGGTAAGGTGGGGTTGGAGTGCACAACCAGTCTGTGGCTAATGGGTAAGGTGGGGTTGGAGTGCACAGCCAGTCTGTGGCTAATGGATAAGGTGGGGTTGGAGCGAACAGCCAGTCTGTGGCTAATGTGTAAGGTGGGGTTGGAGTGCACAGCCAGTCTGTGGCTAATGGGTAAGGTGGGGTTGGAGTGCACAGCCAGTCTGTGGCTAATGGGTAAGGTGGGGTTGGAGTGCACAGCCACTCTGTGGCTAATGGGTAAGGTGGGGTTGGAGTGCACAGCCAGTCTGTGGCTAATGGGTAAGGTGGGGTTGGAGTGCACAGCCAGTCTGTGGCTAATGGGTAAGGTGGGGTTGGAGTGCACAGCCAGTCTGTGGCTAATGGGTAAGGTGGGGATGGAGTGCACAGCCAGTCTGTGGCTAATGGGTAAGGTGGGGATGGAGTGCACAGCCAGTCTGTGGCTAATGGGTAAGGTGGGGTTGGAGTGCACAGCCAGTCTGTGGCTAATGGGTAAGGTGGGGATGGAGTGCACAGCCAGTCTAAAGAACATCACTCCATATTAGATACAATGGGTGTTTTTAACTATAAATAGTGAGTTATGAACAGATACGCACCTGTTCACACTATTGGAAGTGCTGCCAGTATTTTTTTTTATCTATCTATCTATCTACCGTCTGTTTCGGACTATGTGCGCACGTGTGCGTAATTCATGCAGTTACGCTGCGCTTTATAGCGCAGCGTAACTGCATGCGTCCTGCGTCCCCTGCACAATCTATGGAGATTGTGCAGGAGCCGTGCGCACGTGGCATATTAGAACGCAGCGCTTCGGCTGCTGCCCGAATCGCTGCGTTCCAAGAAGTGACATGTCACTTCTTCCGTGCGCTTTGCCGGCAGCCCCTGCTCTGTCTATGGCAGGAGCTGCAGGCAGAGCGCACGTTCTCGCCGGCACCATGCGCTTCAGAACGCAGCTTTTCAGCTGCGCTCTGAAGCGCACATTTTCGGTGCGGCGTACACGTGCGCACATAGTCTAAGACGCACCCTGGTTTTAGAGCAGGAAAATAGGAAAATAAAATTTTAAGCAAAAAATGGGAGTCATGACACACTGTTATGGGGCGAGGATCTGCAGCTGACACTGTTATGGGGGTAATGTCTCCAAATTCTCTACTAAGGTACCCCATCCTGGTACTGATCCTCCTGCCTTGTATATACAGTATATGTCCCTCATCCTGCTATATACCCCATCCTGGCATATGGCCCCATCCTGCTATATACAGTAACCCATCCTGGCATATGGCCCCATCCTGCTATATACCCCCATCCTGCTCATATACCCCCATCCTGCTCATATACCCCCATCCTGCTCATATACCCCCATCCTGCTCATATACCCCCACCCTGCTCATAATATACCTCCATTCTGCTCATAATATACCCCCATTCTGCCCATAATATACCCCCATCCTGCTCATAGTATACCCCCATCCTGCTCATATTATACCCCCATCCTGGTATATGGCCCGCATCCTGTGGCACATAAAAAAAATAAACGTTCATACTAACCTCACCTTATCTCACTCCCTGCAGCATCGCTCCTCCTCCCGTCTGTGTCAGCGGCAGCGCCGCTGAGTGGAGCCGTCCCCGTTCCCCTGCAGCATTGCGATGTCCTCCTGTGCCAGCGGCGGCTGCGTGTGGACACGTGCGCACAGCGATGATGTCATCGCTGTGTGCGCCGCTAATCTCAGCGGCCACCGCTGGCACAGCGCAATGCTGCAGGAGAATGGGGACGACTCCACTCAGCGGTGCTGCCGCTGACACAGACTGGAGGACAACGCAATGCTGCAGGAGAATGGGGACGGCTCCACTCAGCGGTGCTGCCGCTGACACAGACGGGAGGACAACGCAATGCTGCAGGAGAACAGGGACGGGTCCACTCAGCGGCCGCCGGCAGCCAGGAGTAGATTGCAGTGCTGCAGGGGAACGGTGAAAGGTGAATATACTGATTCACTGCACCCCGCGCTGATGATGATATGATGTGTGGGGGGGGCAGTGAATACAGCCGCACATGATCACTCCAGGCTGTAGTTGCCAGGGGTGATCAATCAAGCCGGCTGTTTATCCCTCGCCCATCCTCCCGCCCATCATCCTGCCCACCTGTCTACTCCTGCTTCAGCGCTGAGAGAAGGGCGGGAGGATGGGCGTGCATATTAAATGAGCGGGTCCACGTGGTCACGGCAGGCGCTGCTGCAGCCTGCTCGTGCCCCCGATGACCCGCGCCACCACAGCACCCTCATTCCCGGCCCTATATTCAGACCATAAGACGCACCCCCCACTTTACCCCAACATTTGGGGGAAAAAAAGGGCGTCTTATGGTCTGAAAAATACGGTATCTATCTATCTTTACCTTCTTAGTGTCTGTTTCAGACTGACCCAGATACCCTGAGGGAAGACTAGCAGAGACGGGCAGTTGTTGGTCACATGTAATAATTCGTCCTTCCTTCAATAATCGGATCCAGCTGTATCCAACTGTAAGCAATGGGAAAAAAGGAATGATTAATACAGATGTAATCACAGGATCCTTGCCTCCTGGGCTACTGAGTCCTGTCACCCCTGACAATCAGCTGAATAAAGAGGCCATAGCAATAAAGTATAAGCCATCAATATTAAAGATCAATGACATTAAAAACACTTTCCCATAACATTTTTTATCAAGTTTTAAATTAAAAAAAACAACCAAAAAGAACTGCAGAAAAAACTTGCTTAATATAGTAAGTTTTAGTGCAGTGTTTTGTGGATATAAACTAAAAATGAAAAGTCTTTGACATTTTTCTTTAAGAGTGGAAAATATCAAACTTTTTATTTAAAAAAACACCAAATAATAATATCTAAACAAAACATTAAAACATTAATACTTTACATTTTTTCAGTTATTTAATTTTTTTTTTTGGACGACACCTTCCCTTTAAAACTCCAAGTACAAATCCAGCTTAATCCTCTTTGCGCTGAATAAAAAAGGGGGTCATCTAACCAGAACTGCTTTCTCACTTAGCTAAAGCAAGAGGTGACTTCCAGTGCGGTGCCTTATTTGTAAGACCTTTGAGAATCTACAATAGATGCCCATGGCTGCAGTGAGTTCCCTGCCATACTGTATGTGGAGGTCTGGCATCTCTCGAGACAGCTTCCATAGAAAGTCTTGGCACTAGCTAAGCAGCTTAGCAAGTCCCAGAGAATGCTTCAGTGTTCAACCTTTTACTGCCATAGGCCAAAAACACACTTCCGCATAAAAAAGCTACGTGTGACACGGTCCGTTTTTCAGGTTCATGTTCCCTTTTTTTTGGGCGTTTATCACGTACGTATGACATCCGTGTGTGCGTGTGGAATGTCGGTGTATGTGTACGTGAAATGTCCGTGTGTAATGTCCGTGTGTGTGGTAAAATGTCGTTGATACGTGTCGGCAGACAGCAGACAGAGTTGCACGATCAGAATGAACTCGGGTGAACTTCACCCGGCTTCATTGTCATCCCCCGACTCTGTCTGTGTCGCATCCTGATTAGCGGTCACCCGTGAAGGACTCACCGGTGACCGCTAATCCCCTGAGTGACTGCAGTGAGCAGCGCAATTAGAGCTGCCGTCACTCAGGCTACCTGCGGCTAGCTGGATCCTCCACCCGAGACCACAACTCACCTGTGACTTCATCGCTGTCACTCGGGCGACTTGCAGTCACAGTTGGAGGATCCAGCGGTGGCCGCGAGTGACCTCAGTGACAGCTCAGCTGATCGCGCTACTCACCTCAGTTGCTGCGTGGAGCTGACAGGAGCGGCGGTGTTCTTCGGCAGCTCCTGTCACTTTCATGTAGCTGAGCTGGAAGCGACGCGGGACCTCCGTGGATTACGTCGGACAAGGATAGGTATTTGGGGCATAATAAATTGGTGAACGAGGGTATTTGTTATTGTTTATTATTTCAAATAAAGGATTTTTTCACTGTGTGTGTTTATTTACGGTAACTTACAGGTTAATCATTGGGGGTGTCTCATAGACGCCTGCAATGATTAAGCTTGGACTTATTGGCAGCTATGGGCTGCCATTAACTCCTTATTACCCCGATTGCCAACGCACCAGGGCAAATCGGGAAGAGCCGGGTAGAGTCACAGAACTGTCGCATCTATTATATGCGGCAATTCTGGGCGGCTGCTGGCTGATATTGTTGGGCTGGGGGGGCTCCCCATAACGTGGCGCTCCCCATCCTGAGAATACCAGCCTTCAGCCGTATGGCTTTATCTTGACTGGAATCAAAATGGGGGGGGACCGCACGCCATTTTTTTTAATTAATTATTTATTTATTTCACTGCACAGTATAGACACGCCCACCGGCTGCTGTGATTGGGTGCAGTGAGACAGCTGTCACTCAGCGTGTGGGCGTGTCTGACTGCAACCAATCATAGGCGCCGGTGGGCGGGGGAAGCAGGGAATACGAGATTGAATAATGTGTGGCCGGCATTTTCAAATGAATTGAAGCCGCGTATTTTCCGCACAGCTGTTCCTCGCCGCGCTGGTGATCGGGGATTGGTAAGTATGAGCCGGGGGAAGAAAAAGACCGAGCGCCAATATAAGTATGACTGAGAACAGCAGAAAAAAAGGTAAGTATACTGACTTTAATAAAAAAAAGAAAAAAAAATAGATCGCTCGTTTGAAAACGCACACGGACGAAACGTGCTGAACACGGACATACTCCATGTGCCGTCTGTGCAGGCACGGACCCATTGACTTTAGCAGGTCCGTGCTTGCGTGCTGACCACCAAAAACGGACATGTTGTCCATGCGGGAAAACGTACACACGTACTTATCACACGGACACACGTTCCGTCTGATTTTACGCGTGTGTGCCATCACCCATAGAATAACATGGGTCTCCGTGTCTCCGGTACATTCAAAAACGTACCAAACACGTACCGGAGGCACTGATGTGTGTGCCGGGCCATACAGGAATCTGGCCTTTGCTGCTAATGCTTCTGAGATGCATCCACAGAGTAGCTGCTGGCCGGTGGAGTGAGTTGGCATTTAGATAGTTGTGTAGCCAGATCAAAGCCAGATGTAACCAAAGACAAAATGAACAGATTAGGACATAGTCAGGAGTATGGAATCAGATCCCAAATCATCAAGCAAGAGAATGCTTAATACAGTCCAAGGACATGTTCATTTGTACAATATGAGGGTCAGACAAAGTGAAGTCGAGACTCAGGAATAGAGCACCAGAGTAAAGGCCGCTTTACACGCTACAACATCGCTCAAGCGATCTCATTGGGGTCATGGAATTTGTGACGCACATCTGGCCGCATTAGCGATGTCGTTGCGTGTGACACCTATGAGCGATTTTGAATTGTCGCAAAAACGTCCAAAATCGCTAACGGTGACATGCCCTCCTATTCCCAATTATCGTTGCTGCTCCGTGTACGATGTAGTTCGTCGTTCTTGCGGCAGTACACATCGCTATGTGTGACACCGTAGGAACGAGGAACCTCACCTTACCTGCGACTGCTGGCAATGAGGAAGGAAGGAGGTGGGCGGGATGTTACGTCCCGCTCATCTCCGCCCCTCCGCTTCTATTGGGCGCTCGCTTACTGACGTCACTGTGACACCGAATGAACCGCCCCCTTAGAAAGGAGGCAGATCGCCGGACACAGAGACGTCGCTAGGCAGGTAAGTAGTGTGACGGGTCTGAGCGATGTTTTGCACCACGGGCAGCGATTTGCCCATCTCGCACCACCGATGGGGGCGGGTACGCACGCTAGCGATATCGGTAACGATATCGCAGCATGTAAAGTGGCCTTAAGGCTTGAGTGTGACTCACATGAGGATCACGTTGCGTCACCCAGCACTGCCAGTCTCTCTCTGGTCAGGAGAGTGAGCGGCCGGCTGGTAAGGCTAGTGAGCGCTGATCCTCATGTGAGTCACACACAAGTGTTAAGCGGGCTTTACACACTGCGATATCGGTCCCGATATCGCTAGTGTGGGTACCCGCCCCCATCTGTTGCACGACACGGGCAAATCGCTGCCCGTGCCGCACAACATCGCCCAAACCCGTCACACATACCTGCCCGGTGACGTCGCTGTGACCGGCGAACCGCCTCCTTTCTAAGGGGGCGGTCCGTGCGGCGTCACAGCGACGTCACTGAGCGGCCGCCCAATAGAAGCGGAGGGGCGGAGATGAGCGGGACGTAACATCCCGCCCACATCCTTCCTTCCGCATTGTGGCCGGGAGGCAGGTAAGGAGAGCTTCCTCGTTCCTGCGGTGTCATACGGAGCAATGTGTGCTGCCACAGGAACGAGGAACAACCTCGTTACTGCTGCAGTAACGATATTTGAGAATGGACCTGTGAAGATGTAATTTACCCTCTCACTGTATATGCTGTGATACTATGTCATGATATGTATATTTCCCTGGTTGTATTAGTTGTAATTCATGTATTTCCTTGGGGGAGTTACTGATCTCAATGTGTCTCTCTCATACAATTGTAGTCTTGGCATCTAATGTGATTATGTAAATAGCCTGTCCTCTTCTTTCCAGAGTTGTGTATCTAATCTGTAATTGCATTGGCCAGTGAAGGAATAGTCATTGTTCTGCACAGCAGGGGATCCCTTCATCTACTGTGGCTGGCAGACATATCAGAGCCCTGTGATGGACCAAACCATTGATGATAGGATGTGTGACCCCCACCCCCTGAACATGGTGGGCTGGTCAAGGAGCACAGACAATGCATTTCCCTTTTTGTAACTTCAGAGTGAGCTGAAACTTGAAGAGAGCAGGAGCCCCAGCCTGGGTGGCTGTGGACACGGACGGAGCTAGGCCTGTGTGGCGGCCCGTGGGATTGTGTGGAACTCTTTGGACTACTGTAAGGACGATTGCTTTGTTATCCGGTCCGAGGATTGTCGGGAAGGGCCCCCGAATCTGTTTTACGTGGACTTATCGTGTGCTGTTCTTGTATTCCTGTTAATAAACCTGTTGGATCGTCCCTCGGCCTCGTCCATCCTTTGCTCTGTTGTACACCCCCGTCACAAACTGGTTGGCAGCGCTGGGATCAGAGCAGAAGGAATGGAGGACAATGGCTCAACATCAGGAACCAGCACTGCAGAGTACAAGACCTGGACTTTGGGGAGCCTGCAATCAAAGGCCCGTGAAGTAGGAGTTCGTTTCAAAGGACTCTCCAAGGAGCAGCTGATTGAGGCGCTAGAAGGAGTCTGCTCGCAAAATGACGTGGAGGAAGGATCCTCACAGCAAACGGAAGAAAGACGGCAGCCGGAGGTAAATACCCAAAAAAGTCAGTGGGTTGTGTGGTACGAGGAGGAGATGGCCTTGCTGGGAGAGGAGACCACCATAGAAGATAAGAGGGAGGCCATGCGTGGAGCTAAAGAGAAGGAGCGCAGGATGGAGGAGATGGCATTGCTGGATAAGCAGCTCGCTGTGGAAGCCGCGAGAGGTTCCAGACAGACTGTAACCCCAGCACCCAACATGAGGGAACTTCCCAGAGTGTCCCGCAAAGACTTCAAGCAGTTTAATGAGGCTGCTGGTGACATTGAGGGCTTCTTCCAGGACTTTGAGCATCAGTGTCGATTAATGGAAGTCCCAGAAAGGGAGCGCGTCCGACATCTGGTTGGGCTCCTAGAGGGGGGAGCTGCTGAAGCCTATAGAGCTATGGACCCTCGGTGGAACTGTGAGTATGCGGATATTAAACAGACTATTCTAGAACATTATGCTGTAACGCCAGACACTTACAGGACTCAGTTCCGTGCTTTAGCCTGTGATGGGGAAGTGTCTTTTAAGATATATGCTCATAGACTCAAACAAATATGCAATCGCTGGCTGGAGGCAGAGGAGGCCTTATCTTGGGAGACCTTCCTGCAGGTCATCCTTAAAGAACAATTCTTTGCCCAGTGCCCCGCTGAGATCCGGGAATGGGTGCGTGAGAGAAAGCCATCAACAGTGGAACAAGCTGCTGCTCTAGCTGATGAGGTGCTCACCATCAAGCCTCAGTGGAGGGTTCTGTTGGAGGATGGAGAGACGCCTAACAGCTCCACAACACCGGATGCCCCCAGTTATTCTGTCCCCATTGTTCCCCGTTCCTCTAAGCCACCACATGTTGATACCCGTGTTAATGTGCCTCCAGTTGCTTCTACTGCACTTTCTGGAATACGCCGGGGAGAGGAAGTAACAGAGCGCAGGTGTTATGTTTGTAGGCATCCCGGGCATTTGCAGGCCTCATGCCCAGCCAGCCCATGGAGGAATCATCCTCAAACCCCTACAGCACCTTCAGGTGGGAGCCGGCCTCCAAGTTCCCCTACCCCTTACCCAAGAGGACGCCTTGGATGGAGGGAGACCCAGCTCAGATGCTATCAATGTGGACAGCCAGGGCATCGGCAAGTCTCCTGCCCAGCTGTTCAAATGAGGACTGATCCTGCACCCAATCGGATTGTTAATTATTTACAGCCCAGTGCCATGGAGGAAGATGTGGCACCGTTATGTGAGGACTGGCCTAGTGACTCAGCCCCCCATGTTGCACCACCAGGAGTTTACGGGGTGCGACCCGCAGTTATGACGACTTCTGCTCATCGAGGTAAGCACTTGCAGGAGGTTGTGCTGGATGGACAGAGACTTGTTGGATTTTGTGACTCAGGTGCTTTCCTCACACTGGCTGATCCCCAAGTGGTTCGGCCTGAGGCAATCCATAGAGGACCTGGGATTGTTATTGAACTGGCTGGTGGACAATGGAGGACTATTCCCACAGCCACTGTGGATCTGAACTTTGGTTTTGGGGTCAGGCGATGTGTGGTTGGGGTGATGGGTGGTCTGCCTGCAGCTGTTCTCCTGGGCAATGATGTGGGAGAGCTACGATGCCAATTCGTGGCTGCATGAAGCCACATGTAAGTAACGCTTTGCCTGTGTGTACTTAACCAGTGACCTGTAGAGGTCCCTAGTACGTACACAAGTTGGGAGGGGGAGGGATTGTGAAGATGTAATTTACCCTCTCACTGTATATGCTGTGATACTATGTCATGATATGTATATTTCCCTGGTTGTATTAGTTGTAATTCATGTATTTCCTTGGGGGAGCTACTGATCTCAATGTGTCTCTCTCATACAATTGTAGTCTTGGCATCTAATGTGATTATGTAAATAGCCTGTCCTCTTCTTTCCAGAGTTGTGTATCTAATCTGTAATTGCATTGGCCAGTGAAGGAATAGTCATTGTTCTGCACAGCAGGGGATCCCTTCATCTACTGTGGCTGGAGCCCTGTGATGGACCAAACCATTGATGATAGGATGTGTGACCCCCACCCCCTGAACATGGTGGGCTGGTCAAGGAGCACAGACAATGCATTTCCCTTTTTGTAACTTCAGAGTGAGCTGAAACTTGAAGAGAGCAGGAGCCCCAGCCTGGGTGGCTGTGGACACGGACGGAGCTAGGCCTGTGTGGCGGCCCGTGGGATTGTGTGGAACTCTTTGGACTACTGTAAGGACGATTGCTTTGTTATCCGGTCCGAGGATTGTCGGGAAGGGCCCCCGAATCTGTTTTACGTGGACTTATCGTGTGCTGTTCTTGTATTCCTGTTAATAAACCTGTTGGATCGTCCCTCGGCCTCGTCCATCCTTTGCTCTGTTGTACACCCCCGTCACAGGACCCCCATGTGTCACCGATGAGCGATTTTGCACATTTTGCAACAATGCAAAATCGCTCATCGGTGTCACACGCAACGGCATCGCTAATGCGGCCGGATGTGCGTCACCAATTCCGTGACCCCAACGAGTTCGCATTAGCGATGTCGTAGCGTGTAAAGTCCCCTTAACTCCAACCTAAATAGCAAAACCCTATAACTGGCAAAGGTCTAAGTGTTTGGGTAACATTTAGGCAGAGTACTGTGTTTAGTAAATGGTTTTCTGACTGTCCCTGCCAGTACATACATATGCAAAAGTAATACTCAGCACTGCTGCCTGCCCAGCTGCAGAAATAGAAAATATATTGATGCTTCTGCCATACATTTTTACCTTCAGGAAAATATGAACAGGTCTGTCCATACTATGATCATAAACTAATAGACTTCCAACACTGAAATCCCCCACACCTCATGCTGCCCCTCCGGTTATTTAGTTTCACAGGAGACATAATCTGAAGTACAGTTCAAGATAAGGATGCCTGTTACCTGGTGTTTCAGCATTATCGTGCTTCTTACTGCTCCCCTTTGAATTGATGTCACAGCTGACATGGAAAAAGGTGAACAACAAGTGGTGCTTCAGGTGAAGATGTAAAGGGAGCTCAATTTTTATCTGAAAAAATAATATCTGGTTGACGGCAATTTTTTTCTTTAAAACATAAAGATTCAAATTCCAATTCTGAATACTGACATATTACAACTCTTATTTTACAAGGAGCCAGCAGCAAGAAGATGACTGCTATGATATAAGTAACTCAGAAACCCACCTCGTCATAAAATTCTGGGCTTTGGTTATGGTGCAGGACCACAGCGTAAGCATTCGTGGTGAATACAGGTCCTCCAGGCTTTCCATAAATACACTGCGGCCAACAAGAAGTCAGAGTGTTAGGACAATGCAGCTACTCTTATGTGACAGATCACCAGCATATAACTCAAAGATAACCAGGTTATTTTTCTACAACAAAATGCCTAAATCTGAACAGAAGATTACTCTAAGGGTGGCTTTACATGCTGCGATATCCGGCCCGATATCGCTAGCATGAGACCCACCCCCATCGTTTGTTCGCGACGGGCATATCGCTGCCCGTCGCGTACAAAATCACGCACCCCCGTCATACGTACTTACCTGCCCTTCGACGTCGCTGTGACCGGCGAACCGCCTCCTTTCTAAGGGGGCGGTCCGTTCGGCGTTACAGCGACGTCACTAAGCGGCCGCCCAATGAAAGCGGAGGGGCGGAGATGAGCAGGACGTAACATCCCGCCCACCTCCTTCCTTCCGCATTGTGGCCGGAGGCAGGTAAGGAGATGATCCTCGTTCCTGCGGCGTCACACGTAGCGATGTGCGCTGCCGCAGGGACGAGGATCAACTTCGCCCCAGCGACAGCAGCGATAACTGGCAGTGGACCCCCATGTCAGCGAGGAGCGATTTTGGACGTTTTTGCAACGATCCAAAATCGCTCCTAGAAGTCACACGCTACGACATCGCTACAGCGGCCGGATGTGCGTCACAAAATCTGTGACCCCAACAAGATCGCTGTAGCGAAATCGTAGCGTGTAAAGCCCGCTTAAGGCCTGTTTCAGATGTCAGTGATTCTGGTTCATAAGTACTTTTTTTCTACGTACCATAATCACTGACATACAAAGACCCATTTTAATCAATGGGTCTGCTCACACATCAGTGATTTTTCACTGACCACATCTCCGGGCGGCGTACACGCGTGTCCGTGATTGCCGCACAGAGACAAGTCCGTTTTTTTCTGGCATTACTGATGTCCTACGGACCACACTATGGTGTAATCTGTGAAACACATACCAGAAAAACACGGACATATAAAATAAAAAACATTTTCAACTCACCTTTCCAGCTCTGTGCATCCCCCGCTCTCTGCAGCTTCCTGGTCGGCTCATGCATATTCATGAAAGCAGCCAGAGCCGACCCGGAAGTAGCTGCAGAGAGCGGTGGATTGATGCTGTAGAGCCGAGGAGTTCAGCACCCTGGAGAGCAGGAACATGAGAGGTGAGTAATGTCCATGTACAATCACGGAGTACGGATCACGTATCGCGGATTGCACATGGAAAATCACCGTGTGCCGTGAATCACGGCACACGGAGGGACATAGCCGTTTTTTACACGGCAGTAAAGAACGTCTGTTTTTTTTACTGACGTGTGAAATAGGCCTAAATGCTTTGACAAGTTAGGAATTATGCGTAAAAGTATGGAACAAATAATAAAACCAAGATTGTGTTAAATGTTTTTACAAAATGTGACATACTGTATGAAGTCAAATTCTAAGGGTATATGTGCACATGTTTAGTGTTTGGTACAGAAATTTCTGCACCATTTCTTCATCCTGGCAGGAAAAATGCAGACACAAAAACATGCTTTATTTGCAATGTTTTCAATGCGTTTTTTACATGAGTTTTGATGCAGATTTTTCCCACTCTTTAGGCCCCTTCACACGTCAGCGATTCTGGTACGTATGACGCCGTTTTTATATGTACCGGAATCACGGACATACACAGACCCATTAAAATCTATGGGTCGGCACACACATCAGTAATTCTCATGGACCATGTGTCCGTATGAAGCATATCTGTGTGTTCCACATGGAGACAAGTCCGTTTAACTCCGGCAGCACTGATGTCGCACGGACCACACAGTGGTGTGATCCATGTGACACATACCGGAGAAAACACGTTTCTGTGAAATAAAATTAATTTCTATATTTATAATAAAAGTAGATAAGACACCAGCACTACAGTGCTGATGGAGTCACTGGTGATCAAGTGGTCCTGTGTGTAGACCTCATAAAAAAAGGGGGGATTATAATTGTATAGTAGTTAGATCACCACGCATCCAATAGGGATTAGTGAGTAAAAAAACCAAATATGGAATCAAACGCTACCCAGAATAATGTGAGGCTCTTAAAGCAGGTATATAAAGAGTCAAATGGGTCTTTAATGATACAATATAATAAGCAAGAGGAAAAACAATGATTAAAAATATTGGCACACAAAAAAGACGGCGTTTATAGAATTATACATGGAACAGAACCATACAGTGATGAAGACGGATGCACAGTCCTTTGAAACGCGGCGGTTTTGTGGACCCACTGTGAGCTTGTAGCGCTCACCTATTGACCCTGTGACGTCACACGCTAACTTACACGCGACTTCTATACAGTCGTGACACCACTGGCAGGGGTGATCCGGACTGTATCGCGCTTAATTCTGCCCCCCCCCCTCACGATCTTCTCACAGGCGAGTTGAAGCAATAATCAGCTTTTCCAGGGAAGCCATAGTTCCATTATGAGCCTGGCGGACTGCCTGCCAGAGCTGTCACTTGCTTCCGGGCCCGCTCATTATGCTCATGCCTATTCATTGCATCGCGGACCCAGAAACAAGTGTAACCGCGGCACCGGAGATATCAGTATAGACAGCCGCACCGGGGACAGGTGAGTAAAAAGTTTCTACTCTCAGTGTGCTATCATGGATAGCACACGGAGAACACATGTGTGCCAAAATCACAGCACACGGAGGGCAATACGCACCTTTAACACATCCGTGAAAAACGTGTTTTCCACAGACGTGTGAAAAAGGCCTTAAGACCGCTTTACACGCTGCGATCTCGCTTGCGAGATCGCTAGCGTGCGTACCCGCCCCCATCGGTTGTGCGTCACAGGAAAATCGCTGCCCGTGGCGCACAACATCACACAGACCCGTCACACGTACTTACCTACCTAGCGACATCACTGTGACCGGCGAACCGCCTCCTTTCTAAGGGGGCGGTTCGTTCGGCGGCGTCACTAAGCGGCTGCCCAATCAAAGCGGAGGGGCGGAGATGAGCGGGACGAACATCCCGCCCACCTCCTTCCTTCCTCATTGCAGGCGGGACGCAGGTAAGGTGAGGTTCCTCGTTCCAGCGGTGTCACATGTAGCAATGTGTGTTGCCGCAGGAACGACAAATTACATCGTACCTTCAGTAGCAACGATAATTGGGAATAGGGGGGCATGTCACCGATGAGCGATTTTGAACGTTTTTTGCGATGATTCAAAATCGCTCATAGGTGTCACACGCAACGGCATCGCTAATGCGGCCGGATGTGCGTCACAAATTCCGTGACCGTCAACGACATCGCATTAGCGATGTCATAGCGTGCAAAGCGGCCTTTAGTATGCGTGAAATCTGCAGCAAAAATGTTGAAGAAATTAACATCTTGCAGATATAAATCTGCACCAAATCTGCAAGCAGAAAATAAGCAACCTGCGCAGGAGACTTCAGGATTCTCATTCACTTTGCTGGCATCAGGAAATTATGACAAATCTGAGCAGAAAAAAATGTGACAAATCTGCAACGTGTGCACAGGCCCTAAGATGAATTTATGAATGTTATACCCAATTTATTACATCAGTTGGAAGCTGTGTACAATGCAGAATGTACATCCATACGCATTCCTTGTCATGGCTCTGTACAAATGTGTTCGGGGTTGTTCATTCATTATCTTTTTGAAAAGATGAGTGAACAAACCTTTAGAGCTGGCGCGTCTGGCTCATCTATGTCTCGGAATTCAATCTTGACTGCAATATTCCTAGCCTGTGTAAATATAGAAACCGCAATACATTAGAATAAAACCTATCATACAACCACAAACAACAAACTGAACTCATCTATTCACCTTGGCAAATGATTTCTGACTGTCGTACTTTAAATGTAGAGGATATACATAGAGATGGTTTCTGTAGGTGGTGAATGGATAGCAATACTTTGTCACTTCTGGAACAAATTCCTCAACTTCCACTGCAATTTTCTGGGTCTCTTTGTCGTACGGCCTCATGGGTATATATGAGGATGTCACGCAATCTGGTGTAGAAAAAGAATAGAAATCAATGCAAGAACATATCAAGATGTGACTATGAGAAGGGAATGGTTTAAGACCATTCGAGTGATTGTGAGTTTCCGGTGGTGGGAACCTGTCACGGGTGTTTTAAGGGTGACAGACAGTCATGTGGTTTCTGGCAATAGAAGGTCACAGCTTTTGGCTGTACAAAATGCTTCCTGACTTTCTATTGTTCCAGCTGTCAGTATTCATTGTACTAGTTAGTTTTTCTGCTGAATTTTAATCTCTTTCACTTTAAGACCCAGCAGAACCCGCCTTCCATCCAGCTGCTGATTATCAGTATTCTCCATATGCTTAAACAGCAACAATGGAAAGTCAGGGAGCATTGTGCTGGTGATATTATTCAGTTCATTCAAGCTCTGGTTGCAAGCAGGTGGCTTGCTCTCATCTGTGGGATCGTTGCTGAAACTTTGCTGAACTTCTACCTGAGTCATCTGTGAATAAGTAGTTCATGTACTTTTCCCCTGTTTATCCTCTTTGTGTATTCTCTATTGTTTAGTGGAGTTGACTAAGAGCTCATCCCATCCATTTTCATTTTCTACTTCACCCGACTTCATTGTCATCCTGAGGCTCCCTCTGTGTGTCGTGGCCTGATTTTCAGTCACCCGTGAAGATCTCACCGGTGACCAAAAATCCCCTGAGTGACTGAAGTGATCTGCGTGATCAGCGGTGCCATCACAGAGGTTACCCACCCCACAGTTGAAGTCCCCCACCTGAGATCTGTGGCTGCGGGTAACCTGAGTGACGTCATTGCTGATAGCGCGACTCACTTCAGTTGCTCTGTGGAGCTCCCAGAGAGCGGTCGTGGTCTGTGGCCGCTCTTTGTCAGCTTCCGATGTAGCAGAGCTGAAAGCGTTGTGGGATTACGTCGGTCCTGGCGGGGTATTTGGGGACTTTAATAAATTGGTGAAAGAGGGTGGGGGTTTTTTTGTCATTTATTCCAAATACTGTAAAGGATTTTTTGGATGTATGTGTTTATTTTCTTTAACTTACAGGTTAATCATGGAAGGTATCTCGGGGAGACGCTTGCCATGATTAATCTAGGACTTAGTGGCAGCTATGGGCTGCTGCCATTAACTCCTTATTACCTCGATTGCCACCGCACCAGGGCAATTCGGGATGAGCCGGGTAGAGTCCCGGGACTGTCGCATCTAATGGATGCAGCAATTCCGGGCGGCTGCTGGCTGATATTTTTAGGGTGGGGGGGCTCCCCATCCTGACAATACCAGCCTCCAGCCATATGGCTTTACCTTAGCTGGTATCAAAATTGGGGGGGGACCACACGCCGTTTTTTTTAAATCATTTATTTATTTTACTGCACGATATAGACCCACCCACCGACAGCTGTGATTGGTTTCAGTGAGACTGCTGTCACTCAACGTGGGGGCGTGTCTGACTGCAACCAATCATAGGCGCCGGTGGGCGGGGAAAGCAGTGAATACGTGATGGAATAATGAGCGGCCAGCTTTTTCAAAAGCGGAAAAGCCGCTGGAGCTTTGTGACAGCTGTGCAGCGCCGCGCCGGTGATCGGTGAGTATGAGAGAGGGGGAGAGACAGACAGGGAGAGAATAGAGACTAAGAGGGAGAGACCGACTGACAGAGACAGACCTCATTCATTTACAGTGTTCTCTGTAACATGTGATAAATGTATTTAGAAAAACGCATGTCACTAGGATGGTGTGTGTGCCGTCTGTGCTGCGATTTTTTTCTCAGTCTGATTTGAGCTGAGAAAAAAATAGCAGATGGGAGCTGCCTCATTGCTTAACATTGGTCCGAGTGGAATGCGAGATTTTCTCGCATTGCACTCGTGCGAGTTAATTGCAAGTGTGACTCCAGCCTTACAGAGATGTGGCCACTATTGCAGAGTAGTGAGCCACCCCTTTAAATTTGTGAATATTGCAGGATTTTTTTTCATTTATTTTTTTAGCATAGTGATATGAAAAATAAACAAAAACCATTAGAAAAAAATGCACATTTATCATAAGTTCCTGATCTAAACATTAGGTCAGTTTTCTGATTACACATTCACTTTAAGAATTATCATTACAATTTGAGCTCCTTCTTTTGGTGACTATATGTAGCTTAACCACTTGCAGTGTATGTTTATGCAAGGGATTTTAAGCCCATTAGCAAAACTGGAATACATATACAGCTAGAAAGATTATTAAAGGGGTTGTCAACCTGTGGCGATACTATTCTTTTTTTTACATGCAAGTATTTAGAGGTAACAATTATTTTTTTTCTTATTGAGTTGTGCCTTCTATAGCCTTTGGGATTCCCTGTCTATTGCTTACTGTAGAATGAGCTAACTGAGAATCTGTCAGTGAGCTAATTCTGACGGGAGAGTACATAATGCTTTCTGAGCTCCTCTCAGCTGAGTTATGACCTCAAACCACATCAAAGTTGAATATGCAAAAAAACAAAGAGCCTGTAAAAGCCAAGTGGTGCAACATTTTTAAAGAAACCCGGCTGAAAAAAATGATTTTTGACCAAAATATGTGTTTAAGTAAAAAAACAATTGAAATAAAAATTACGTTAAAGATGGACAACACCTTTAGAAATTTTATTACCACAGGGTTTTAGTATCAAGGTTGGAAATTTTGGTGAGATCCCAAATGGGATTTCACAGGGTCACAGAGATGGAGTTCAAATCGATCTGTGCAGGTATAAATGAATCAGATAATGAGACGTGTTCACTGCTTGAGCAGAATCTAGCTTCTGACCCGTGTATTAAAGAATCTTGTGATTATACAATACAACATTCGACTTCGACCTTGGAGCAAGAACAAGGAGTCAACATCCCTCATCCGCAGCACCCTTCTCTCCATTAACTTGAGCTGTGCATCCGTTTTTTTGTTTTAACATCCCTCATCCCACATGGTGTGAACCAAATGATTATGAATTCTTTCAGTATGTTATGAATACCTCTTTGCTCATTGTTCATTTTGGCTTCATTATCTTTGTTAACACTTTGCGGAACACACATCTAAGAATCATATTATGAAGCTTCTATGTGATAACATAATTTTACTGTTGCAGAATTATAAAAACTAGTAATTTGAGTATTACTAATGTCCTATACTGTAATACTATGACTACTGAAGACGTAAACATTTTATAGTAAACTTCTTACTTGAGAAGTCGAGAGGAACACAGTCGACAGTGACGTCCAGGTGTCCAGGTATAATTTGGAGCTTAGTCTTTTCTGGTCTGTGTCGGGAAAATATTATTGAAAAAGTGTTAGTTAAAGAAGAAATAAAAGTATGGTATATTAAAAGGAAAAAAATAATTGTCTTTTTCTGAATAGGTAATATATTTTGTCCAAGACCTCTCTACCAATGGGATGTTTTTAAACCAGATCTTGCAGGTCTAAACAAATCTGACGGCAGCACCGGATAAAGGGGGAGATCCTAAACTGGGAGGTTATCTTCAGTAATTTTTTATTATTTGATTCCACATGTAGAAAGCTGTTTAACTCCTTCCATCTGCATCCAATTTTTGTGATGCAGACGATATTCTGTAGCTGCTGCCAATCAAATAACAGTGCATTTCACAAACTTTACTTGCCTGTATTTTAGAAACTATACATCCGATCTCACAACTCAGGGGTACTTTAGACGCTGCGACATCGCTAGCATCGGCTAGTGATGTCTAGCGCGATAGTACCCGCCCCCGTTGTACAAGCGACATTCTGTGATAGCTGCCGTAGCGAACATTATCGCTACGGCAGCGTCACACGCACTTACCTGGTCGGCGACGTCGCGGTGACTGCCAAACAATCCCTCCTTCAAAGGGGAGGTGCGTTCGGCGTCACCGCGACGTCACTAAGCGGCCGGCCAATAGAAGCGGAGGGGCGGAGATGAGCGGGACATAACATCCCGCCCACCTCCTTCCTTCCGCATTGGCGGCGGGACGCAGGTAAGGAGATGTTTGTCGCTCCTGCGGCTTCACACACAGCGATGTGTGACGCCACAGGAGCGACAAACAACATCGTACCTGCAACAGGAGCGACATTATGGAAATGAACGACGTGACACAGATCAGCGATTTTTGACTGTTTCACGCTCGTCCACCATCGCTCCTAGGATTGACACATTGCGATGTCGCTACCGGCGCCGGATGTGCGTCACTAACGACGTGACCCCAACGATATATCAGTAGCGATGTCACAACGTGTAAAGTACCCCTAAGGGTATGTATAGAATCAGCCTGATAGTGCCAGTATAGTACTGGGTTTAGCTTATATAGGAAAATCCTCGTGGTTGGTCTCCTTTAATGAATTGGGTCCTAAGAGTCTCTTTCACGACTGACGATCATTCAAGCTTTCAGTCACAGTGCACAATACATGCATTCAATGAATAAGCCATGTGCCCCAATACTTTTGTCCTTACGGTATATCTTCCCTCTTGCACATTTATCTAATAAAACTACTCATTTTAAACATGTGGTAGAAATAGGAAAAAAGAGAATTTTGTTTATTTACCGTAAATTCTTTTTCTTATAGTTCCGTATTGGGAGACCCAGACCATGGGTGTTTAGCTTCTGCCTCCGGAGGACACACAAAGTACTACACTTAAAAGTGTAGCTCCTCCCTCTGAGCTTATACACCCCCTGGTGAGCCAGTCCCAGCCAGTTTAGTGCAAAAGCTGAAAGAGAATAGCCACCCACAAGTAGAACAGAGCAAGAGCCGGAACAACCGGAGACTCTGTCCACGACAACAGCCGGTGATAACACGCGGAACAAGAAATTGCCAACAGGCAACAGGGAGGGTGCTGGGTCTCCCAATACGGAACTATAAGAAAAAGAATTTACGGTAAGTAAACAAAATTCTCTTTTTCTTTATCGTTCCTTTGGGAGACCCAGACCATGGGAGGTTCCAAAGCAGTCCCTGGGTGGGAATAAACAGAAAAACTAAGAAGTAGGCAGAACCTAACTTCACAAATGGGCGACAGCCGCCTGAAGGATGCGTCTGCCCAAGCTCGCATCTGCCGAAGCATGAGCATGCACTTGGTAGTGCTTCGAGAAGGTATGCAGGCTAGTCCAAGTGGCAGCCTGACAGACTTGTTGAGCCGTAGCCTGGTGCCTAAAAGCCCAAGAGGCACCGACAGCTCTGGTCGAGTGTGCCTTGATCCCCGGCGGGGGAGGCACCTGAGTACTCTGGTAGGCGTCCGAAATGGTCAATCTAATCCAACGGGCTAAGGTCGGCTTAGAAGCAGGGAGGCCCTTGCGCCGACCTGTGGTTAGCACAAAAAGAGAGGTGCACCGCCTAAGCGCGGCGGTGCGAGACACATAGATCCGGAGAGCACGCACCAGATCTAGAGTATGCAGCGCTTTTTCAAAGCGATGAACAGGAGCCGGACAGAAGGAAGGTAGGGTAATGTCCTGGTTAAGGTGGAAAGGAGAGACCACCTTAGGAAGAAAGTACGGAGTCGGACGGAGAACCACCTTGTCTTGATGAAAAACTAAAAAAGGTGACTCCGAAGAGAGCGCAGCCAAATCAGAGACTCTCCTGAGGGAAGTTATGGCAACCAGAAAGGCCACCTTCTGAGAAAGACGATACAAAGAAACCTCCCTAAGAGGCTCAAAAGGGGGTTTCTGCAATACTGTGAGGACCAAGTTAAGGTCCCAGGGATCCAAGGGCCGCCGATAAGGCGGAATGATGTGAGACGCGCCTTGCATGAAGGTGCGGACCTGAGCCAGCCGAGCGAGACGCCGCTGGAACAGAACTGACAGAGCTGAGACTTGTCCCTTGAGAGAGTTGAGGGACAGTCCTAGCTGCAGACCGGACTGTAGAAAAGACAGAAGGGTCGGCAAGGAGAATGGCCAAGGAGGATGGTCTGTAGAGCGACACCAGGACAGGAACATTTTCCAAGTCCTGTGATAGATCTTAGCGGAGGAAGACTTACGGGCCCGAGTCATAGTGGAGATGACTTCAGGAGGAATACCAGAAGCCGTCAAAATCCAGGACTCAAGAGCCACGCCGTCAATTTGAGAGCCGCAGAATTCGGGCGGAAAGAAGGGAATTTTGTTTACTTACCGTAAATTCCTTTTCTTCTAGCTCCAATTGGGAGACCCAGACAATTGGGTGTATAGGCTATGCCTCCGGAGGCCGCACAAAGTATTACACCAAAAGTGTAAAGCCCCTCCCCTTCTGCGTATACACCCCCCGTGCTCCCACGGGCTCCTCAGTTTTGGTGCAAAAGCAAGAAGGAGGAAAAAAATTATAAACTGGTTTAAAGTAAATTCAATCCGAAGGAATATCGGAGAACTGAAACCATTCAACATGAACAACATGTGTACACAAAAAAACAGGGGCGGGTGCTGGGTCTCCCAATTGGAGCTAGAAGAAAAGGAATTTACGGTAAGTAAACAAAATTCCCTTCTTCTTTGTCGCTCCATTGGGAGACCCAGACAATTGGGACGTCCAAAAGCAGTCCCTGGGTGGGTAAATAATACCTCATAATAGAGCCGTAACGGCTCCGTCCTACAGGTGGGCAACCGCCGCCTGAAGGACTCGCCTACCTAGGCTGGCATCCGCCGAAGCATAGGTATGCACCTGATAGTGTTTCGTGAAAGTGTGCAGGCTCGACCAGGTAGCCGCCTGACACACCTGTTGAGCCGTAGCCTGGTGCCTCAAAGCCCAGGACGCACCCACGGCTCTGGTAGAATGGGCCTTCAGCCCTGAGGGAACCGGAAGCCCAGCAGAACGGTAAGCTTCGAGAATTGGTTCCTTGATCCACCGAGCCAGGGTTGATTTGGAAGCCTGGGACCCTTTACGCTGGCCAGCGACAAGGACAAAGAGTGCATCCGAGCGGCGCAGGGGCGCCGTACGAGAAATGTAGAGTTTGAGTGCTCTCACCAGATCTAACAAGTGCAAATCCTTTTCACATTGGTGAATTGGATGAGGGCAAAAAGAGGGTAAGGAGATATCCTGATTGAGATGAAAAGGGGATACCACCTTAGGTAAAAATTCCGGAACCGGGCGCAGAACCACCTTGTCCTGGTGAAACACCAGGAAAGGGGCTTTGCATGACAATGCTGCTAGCTCAGACACTCTCCGAAGTGAAGTGACTGCTACTAGGAAAACCACTTTCTGCGAAAGGCGTGCGAGAGAAATATCCCTTATTGGCTCGAACGGTGGTTTCTGAAGAACCATCAGCACCCTGTTCAGATCCCAGGGTTCCAACGGACGTTTGTAAGGAGGGACGATGTGACAAACCCCCTGCAGGAACGTGCGTACCTGTGGAAGTCTGGCCAAGCGCTTCTGAAAAAAAAACACAGAGAGCGCAGAGACTTGTCCCTTAAGGGAGCCAAGCGACAAACCCTTTTCCAATCCGGACTGAAGAAAGGACAGAAAAGTGGGCAAGGCAAATGGCCAGGGAGAAAGACCCTGATCAGAGCACCATGACAGGAAAATTTTCCACGTCCTGTGGTAGATCTTGGCGGACGTTGGTTTCCTAGCCTGTCTCATAGTGGCAATGACCTCTTGAGATAATCCTGAAGACGCTAAGATCCAGGACTCAATGGCCACACAGTCAGGTTGAGGGCCGCAGAATTCAGATGGAAAAGCGGCCCTTGAGACAGCAAGTCTGGTCGGTCTGGTAGTGCCCACGGTTGGCCGACCGTGAGATGCCACCGATCCGGGTACCACGACCTCCTCGGCCAGTCTGGAGCGACGAGGATGGCGCGGCGGCAGTCGGTCCTGATCTTGCGTAACACTCTGGGCAACAGTGCCAGCGGAGGAAACACATAAGGGAGTTGAAACTGCGACCAATCCTGAACTAAGGCTTCTGCCGCCAGAGCTCTGTGATCGTGAGAACGTGCCATGAATGCCGTGACCTTGTTGTTGTGCCGGGACGCCATTAGGTCGACGTCCGGCATCCCCCAGCGGCAACAGATCTCCTGAAACACGTCCGGGTAAAGGGACCATTCCCCTGCGTCCATGCCCTGGCGACTGAGAAAATCTGCTTCCCAGTTTTCCACGCCCGGGATGTGAACTGCGGAGATGGTGGAGGCCGTGGCTTCCACCCACATCAAAATCCGCCGGACCTCCTGGAAGGCTTGCCGACTGCGTGTTCCTCATTGGTGGTTGATGTAAGCCACCGCTGTGGAGTTGTCCGACTGAATTCGGATCTGCTTGCCTTCCAGCCACTGCTGGAACGCTTTTAGGGCTAGATACACTGCCCTGATCTCCAGAGCATTGATCTGAAGTGAGAACTCTTGCCGAGTCCACGTACCCTGAGCCCTGTGGTGGAGAAAAAACTGCTCCCCACCCTGACAGACTCGCGTCCGTCGTGACCACCGCCCAGGATGGGGGTAGGAAGGATTTCCCCTTCGATAATGAAGTGGGATGAAGCCACCACCGAAGGGAAGCTTTGGTTGCCTGAGAGAGGGAGACGTTCCTGTCGAGGGACGTCGGCTTCCTGTCCCATTTGCGTAGGATGTCCCAATGAAGAGGACGCAGGAGAAACTGCGCGAACGGGACTGCCTCCATTGCTGCCACCATCTTCCCCAGGAAGTGCATGAGGCGCCTCAAGGGGTGTGATTGACCTTGAAGGAGAGATTGCACCCCCGTCTGCAGTGAGCGCTGCTTGTTCAGCGGAAGCTTCACTATCGCTGAGAGGGTATGAAACTCCATGCCAAGATATGCCAGCGATTGGGCCGGTGTCAGATTTGACTTTGGAAAATTGATGATCCACCCGAAACTCTGGAGAGTCTCCAGCGCAACGTTCAGGCTGTGTTGGCATGCCTCTTGAGAGGGTGCCTTGACAAGTAGATCGTCCAAATACGGGATCACAGAGTGACCCTGAGAGTGGAGGACCGCAACTACTGCAGCCATGGCCTTGGTGAAAACCCGTGGGGCTGTCGCCAGGCCGAACGGCAGTGCCACGAACTGCAGGTGTTCGTCTCCTATGGCGAAGCGCAGGAAGCGCTGATGCTCTGGAGCAATCGGTACGTGGAGATAAGCATCTTTGATATCGATCAATGCAAGGAAATCTCCTTGGGACATTGAGGCGATGACGGAGAGGGATTCCATCCGGAACCGCCTGGTCTTTACGTGTTTGTTGAGCAGTTTTAGGTCCAGGACAGGACGGAAAGACCCGTCCTTCTTTGGAACCACAAACAGGTTGGAGTAAAAACCGTGAGACAGAATGTCTCTGACTTAGACCGCCATGGATCGGAGTTCCTCTGATCCTTCTGAGGCCTTTTGTACGAGGAGAATTGGGACCTGCCCGCACCCCGAAAGGACCGAAACCTCGACTGTCCCCTCCTCTGTTGGGGTAATTTTGGTTTGGCCTGGGGTAAGGATGTTTCCTTTCCCATGGATTGTTTGATGATTTCATCCAGCCTCTCACCAAACAAACGGTCGCCAGAAAATGGCAAACCGGTTAAGCACTTTTTGGAAGCCGAATCTGCCTTCCATTCCCGTAGCCACAAGGCTCTGCGTATTGCCACCGAATTGTCGGCTGCAACCGCCGTAGGCTCGCAGAGTCCAGGACAGCATTAATAGCGTAGGACGCAAATGCCGACGTTTGAGAAGTTATGGACGCCACTTGCGGCGCAGACGTACGTGTGAGTGCGTCAATTTGCGCTTGACCCGCTGCAATAGCTTGGAGTGCCCCTACGGCTGCGAATGCTGGAGCAAAAGACGCGCCGATAGCTTGATAGATGGATTTCAACCAGAGCTCCATCTGTCTGTCAGTGGCATCCTTGAGTGAAGCCCCATCTTCAACAGCAACTATGGATCTAGCCGCCAGTCTGGAGATTGGAGGATCCACCTTGGGACACTGAGTCCCGCCCTAGACCACGTCCGGGGGGAAGGGATAACGTGTATCCTTAAGGCGCTTGGAAAAAACGCTTATCTGGACAAACTCGGTGTTTCTGGACTGTCTCTCTGAAGTCGGAGTGATCCAGAAACATACTCGTTGTACGCTTGGGGAACCTGAAACGGAATTTCTCCTGCTGAGAGGCTGACTCCTCCACTGGAGGAGCCGAGGGAGAAATATCCAACATTTGATGTATGGACGCGATAAGATCATTCACTATGGCGTCACCATCAGGAGTATCAAGGTTGAGAGCGGCCTCAGGATCCGAATCCTGATCAGCTACCTCCGCTTCATCATACAGAGAGTCCCCCTTCTGAGACCCTGAACAATGTGATGAGGTCGAGGGGATTTCCCAGCGAGCTCGCTTAGGCGGTCTGGGGCTGCGGTCCGTGTCAGAGACCTCACCCTGGGATCTATGAGACACCCCGGGGGAACATTGTTGTTCCAACTGAGGGGAACCAGGGGGCAATGATTCCACAGTGCCCATAGTCTGAGATACCGGTCTGAACTGCAAAGCTTCTAGAATCTTAGCTATAGTTTCAGAAAGTCTGTCAGTAAAAACTGCAAACTCCGTCCCTGTCACCTGGACAGTGTTAGCTGGTGGTTCCCCCTGGGCCCCCCTTAGCAGAGGCTCTGGCTGAGCAAGTGCCACAGGGGCCGAGCAGTGCACACAATGAGGGTCAGTGGAACCTGCCGGTAGCGAGGTCGTACATGCGGCGCAGGCAGCATAGTAAGCCTGTGTTTTGGCACCCCTGCCTCTTGTGGGTGCCATGCTGTTGTCTCCCCTGAGCAACACAATAGGGTATATAGCCAGAAATCCACCGTGCACCATACAGTGTAAAGTATAGCCTATAAACATATAATCTATAATTACACTTCAGCACAAGTGGGGCCAGCACCTCAGGTGCTGATTACCGCCCGCTTAAAGCGGTTGTGTGGCCACCAGCATCCCTGCCTGGGTCCCCCAGAGCTTGTCTCCCCTCTGCAGCGTCAGGGGAGCTGACAGGAATGGCTGCCGGCGTCCTGAGGAGAGGAGGGAGCCGTGGGCGTGACCCAGAAAGTGCGGGAACTGGTGCCCCACTGTGCACAGTGAGGGGGGTGGAGTATGCAAAGCATGCTCCAGCCCTCAGTGCTGCCGTCCTGTACAGCGTCCCGCCCTTCACCTGACTGGCAGGGCTGGGGGCGGGAAGAAAAAGAGACTAGGCCGCAAAAGCCGGGGACTCGAGTTATCAGCGCGGCCGCCGTATAAGCGCGGTCGGCGCGGAAGTCCCCGGCGCACTAACAGTCCCAGCCGCGCCGCAGTGATAACAATGGCAGCGGCGGTCAGCGCGGCAGTCCCCATACACTAACACACTCAGCGACGCTGCAGTGTGTAATGGCACAAACGCAGTCAGCGCCGCGGTCCCCGGTGCACTAGCACACCCAGCAATGCTGGAGTGTTGCTGTGCGCGGTCCCCACGGGGACACAGAGTACCTCAAAGTAGCAGGGCCATGTCCCTGAACGATACTCGGCTCCTATCCAGCAGAGTCCTCAGGAGCTGTGGATGGAGCACGGTCTCATGTGCCTGGAGACCGATAGGATCCCACTTCACCCAGAGCCCTAAGGGGGATGGGGAAGGAAAACAGCATGTGGGCTCCAGCCTCCGTACCCGCAATGGATACCTCAACCTTAACAACACCGCCGACAAGAGTGGGGTGAGAAGGGAGCATGCTGGGGGCCCTGTTATGGGCCCTCTTTTCTTCCATCCGACATAGTCAGCAGCTGCTGCTGACTAAGCTGTGGAGCTATGCGTGCATGTCTGCCTCCTTCGCACAAAGCAAAAAACTGAGGAGCCCGTGGGAGCACGGGGGGTGTATACGCAGAAGGGGAGGGGCTTTACACTTTTGGTGTAATACTTTGTGCGGCCTCCGGAGGCATAGCCTATACACCCAATTGTCTGGGTCTCCCAATGGAGCGACAAAGAAAACGGACTTTGCGAGAGTAGGTCTGGACGGTCCGGGAGATGCCACGGCATCTCTACAGACAGATGGAGCAGGTCCGGATACCAAGCTCGCCTGGGCCAGTCCGGTGCAATGAGGATGACTCGACGGCCCTCCATTCAGATCTTGTGCAGGACTCTGGGCAAGAGAGCTAGAGGGGGAAACACGTAGGACAGACGAAACTGGGACCAGTCTTGAACCAGAGCGTCCGCGGCGAAGGCCTGAGGATCGTGGGAGCGAGCCACGTAAACAGGAACTTTGTTGTTGTGACGGGATGCCATTAGGTCCACGTCCGGAGTGCCCCATTTGCGGCAGATCGACTGAAACACTGCCGGGTGCAGGGACCACTCGCCACCGTCCACGCTTTGACGGCTGAGATAATCTGCCTCCCAGTTTTCCACGCCTGGGATGTGGACTGCGGATATGGTGGACTTGGAGTCCTCCGCCCATTGAAGGATGCGTTGTACCTCCATCATTGCCAGGCGGCTGCGTGTCCCGCCTTGGTGATTGATGTAGGCAACCGCTGTCGCGTTGTCTGACTGGACTCGAATGTGCCTGCCCGCCAACAGGTGGTGAAAAGCTAGGAGAGCTAGAAGCACGGCTCTGGTCTCCAGCACATTGATTGAAAGGGCTGACTCGGACGGAGTCCAAGTGCCCTGCGCTCTGTGGTGGAGACATACCGCTCCCCAGCCGGATAGACTGGCATCCGTGGTGAGAATCACCCAGGACGGGGCCAGGAGGGAGCGCCCTTGGGACAGGGAGAGGGGCCGAAGCCACCACTGAAGAGAGCTCCTGGTCCGTGGCGACAGAGCCACTAACCTGTGTAAGGAGGAAGGCCGCTTGTCCCAACAGCGGAGAATGTCCAGCTGCAGGGGGCGCAGATGGAACTGGGCAAAGGGAACAGCCTCCATGGACGCCACGATTTGACCCAGCACCTGCATCAGACGCCTGAGGGTATAACGGTGGGGCCTCAGCAGAGAGCGCACCGCTAGCTGGAGTGACTGCTGTTTGACTAAGGGCAACTTCACAAGTGCCGGCAAAGTCTCGAACTGCATCCCTAGGTACGTGAGACTCTGGGTCGGAG
Organism: Anomaloglossus baeobatrachus; assembly: GCF_048569485.1. NCBI lineage: Eukaryota > Metazoa > Chordata > Amphibia > Anura > Aromobatidae > Anomaloglossus > Anomaloglossus baeobatrachus. Next base: position 55,812,587 of record NC_134361.1, on the reverse strand, counting down.
TCAGAGTGGATTTGGGAAGATTGACAAGCCACCCGAATTGGGCTAGAGTGGCGAGAGTGAGCGAGACACTCCGCTGACAGTCTGCGCTGGATGAAGCTTTGACTAGAAGGTCGTCCAGGTAAGGAATCACTGCCAACCCCTGGAGGTGCAGAACCGCAATCACTGCTGCCATGACCTTGGTGAATACCTGAGGGGCCGTGGCTAACCCGAAGGGGAGAGCCACGAATTGGAAATGATCTTCTCCTATTGCAAAACGTAGCCAACGCTGGTGTGAAACTGCAATTGGCACATGCAGATAGGTATCTCTGATGTCGATGGACGCCAGGAAATCCCCTTGGGTCATTGAGGCAATGACTGATCACAGAGACTCCATGCGAAAGTGCCGCACCTGAACATGCTTGTTGAGAAGCTTGAGATCCAGGATGGGCCAGAAGGTACCGTCCTTTTTGGGAACTAGGAAGAGATTTGAGTAGAAACCTCTGAACCGTTCCCGGGCGGGAACTGGTACAATTACTCCGTTGGCCTGCAAGGGTGCCACGGCCTGTGAGAAGGCGGCGGCCTTGGAGCAAGGAGGAGTTGAGAGAAAAAATCTGTTTGGCGGGCTGGAAGAGAATTCTATCCTGTAGCCGTGGGAGATGATATCTCTCACCCACTGATCGGAGACGTGTTGAAACCAAGCGTCGCCAAAGTGGGAGAGCCTGCCACCGACTAAGGACGTTGCCGGAGCGGGCAGAGAGTCACGAGGAGGCTGCCTTAGTGGCAGCACCTCCTGCGGTCTTCTGTGGATGCGCTTTTGGGCGAAAGTTGGATTTCTGGTCCTTGGCTGAGTTAGCGGACGAGGCGGAGAGCTTAGAGGACGACCAGTTGGAGGAACGAAAGGAGCGAAACCTCGACTGATTCCTACCCTGGGCAGGTTTCCTGGTTTTGGTTTGTGGCATGGAAGTACTCTTCCCGCCAGTAGCTTCTTTAATAATTTCATCCAGCTGTTCTCCGAACAGCCGGGACCCAGCAAAAGGGAGCCCAGCAAGGTACTTCTTAGAAGAAGCATCTGCCTTCCACTCTCGAAGCCACAAGATCCTGCGGATAACGAGGGAATTAGCCGAAGCCACCGCAGTGCGGTGAGAAGCCTCCAGCATGGCAGACATGGCATAAGATGAAAAAGCTGAAGCTTGAGAAGTTAAGGCAACCATCTCGGGCATAGATTCCCTGGTGAGGGAATGCATCTCCTCTAGAGAAGCAGAGATGGCTTTGAGAGCCCACACTGCTGCAAAAGTTGGGGAAAACGCGGCCCCCGCCGCTTCATACACGGATTTGGCCAGAAGGTCAATCTGACGGTCAGTGGAATCCTTAAGGGAGGTGCCATCAGCCACCGACACAACGGTCCGGGCTGAGAGCCTAGACACCGGAGGGTCTACCTTTGGGGAATGAGCCCACTCCTTGACCACCTCAGGTGGAAAGGGGAAACGGTCATCAGAACCACGCTTTGGGAAGCGTTTGTCAGGACAGGCCCTGGGTTTGGTCACAGCGGCCTGAAAACTGGAGTGGTTAAAGAACACACTCTTTACTCTCTTAGGCGAGGTAAACTGGTGCTTTTCTGCCAGAGAGGGTTGCTCCTCTGATACTGGCGGATTGAGATCCAGTACAGAATTAATGGAAGCAATCAAGTCACTAAGATCTGAGTCACCCTCGGAAAGATCAATGGGGTACATGGAGTTAGCCTCCGAGCCCCCTGTAAAGGCATCCTCCTCATCCTGCGAGTCAGCTCTTGAATCAGAGCCGCGGGATGAGGAGGGAGAGGGAACCCTGCGTCTCCTCTTAGGAGGACGGGGTCTGGGCCCTGATGATGAATCCTCTGTGAGCTCCGGTGGACGGAGGTCAGAAGATAGAGATCCTAAGGGACCCTTAGCAGTAGAGGCACCCTGTGAAGGGGGCTGATGCATATTCATCAAAGTCCTGGACAGAAGTCCCATGGACTCAGCAAAAGACTGGGAGATAGACCTAGAAAAGGATTCTACCCAAGCCGGGGGTTCAGCCACAGGTGCAGGAGCAGCCTGAGAGACCACTGGGGGTGAGACTCCAGGCTGTGGCACCGCCAAGTTAGAGCAGACATCACAATGTGGATAGGTGCTCGTTTCAGGCAGCAGGAGCTTACACGCAGCGCATACAGTATAAAGCTTTGGAGCCTTGCTCCTCGTGTGAGACATGCTGCTGGAGTGGGGACAGCTTCTACAAGAGAATGAACCCCAGAGAGTATATACAGAGGTCCACAACCAGAGACCGGTTGTGGCTTACCAGACCGCTGGAAGCGGTGTTGTGTGCCCTCCAGATCCCGAAGCCCGGACCCCCAATGCACAGCACCTCAGCAGGGATGCAGAGTGCAGGCCAGCGCAGAATGAACCCTGTCTGAGAAAATGGCTGCTGGAGCGAAGAGAGGGGGCGGGACTTGGGGCGTTCCTGGAGGAGAGCGGGATCTGGAGGGCCATAGAGACCTACAGGGGAAGAGACACGCACAGCAGTGGGGAGTGTCGCTCCCCTGTGCAGGACGGCCGCCGGGAGGAGTCGAGCCTGTCCCTCTGCATGAGTGACATGCGAGGGCAGTGAACAGAAACTAGGCCTCAAGCAAAGCCGGGGCCTAAATTTGAGCGGCAAGGCCGACGCGCAGGCACCATCGGCGCGGTTCTCGGGCGACAGCTAGAGAACCCGCCGGAAATGCCAATAAATACAGTAAGCACACTCTCCCCAAACAATAAAGCACAGGGACCCCCAATATATAAACGTCTCAGGTACTTAGCTGCTGAGACGCAGGGCCAGGTCCCTGGGGATGAGTGCTCCGGACCAGCAGAGTCCTGAAGGGCTGCGGATGGAGACCGGTCTCCTGCCAGGCATGGAGACCGTGCTGGCTCCCACTTCAAGCCAGAGCCCAGGAGGGATGGTGAAGGAGCACGGCATGTAAGGCTCCAGCCTTGGAAATCAACCTTACAACACCGCCGACACAGTGGAGTGAGAAGGGACATGCCGTGGGTCCAGACGTGGACCCGCACTTCTTCAATCTCATTCCAAAAAGGAAAAAATCATATGAGAATGCATGTGTGGATGTATGCCTCCTGAACACAAAGTGATAAACTGGCTGGGACTGGCTCACCAGGGGGTGTATAAGCTCAGAGGGAGGAGCTACACTTTTAAGTGTAGTATTTTGTTTGTCCTCCGGAGGCAGAAGCTAAACACCCAAGGTCTGGGTCTCCCAAAGGAACGATAAAGAAATTGATAATAGCTTAATTAATAATAAACTAAAGTGTAAATTTAGCATGTATTAAAATGACTAAAATATACATGAGTAAAAAAAAATTTAAAAAAAAATCTGACGTACTTCCTGTACTCTGCCAGTAGTTTGAGAAGATCATCGTTAGAAAGTTTACCGCTATCCTGTTTATATAATGGAGAAAATTTCCCTTCCATGTCTAGGGTCCCCTGGGTGTCCTTAAATACCGGCCTTAAAAACACAAACAATAACATCATGAAAATGCATTAAAACGTTAAATGAAGCTAAATATAGACTATTCTGAAGAGACGGACAATAATATACCTTGCAGCCCAAGCAAATGGCATTCTGTACTGACCCAAGCGACTGCAGACCTGCCTTGCAATCTTGTGCACTTTCTGCGCAGTCTAAAAGTAAATAGGTAACAGGAAAATATTAGCTGCAAAAAAAAACAACAAAAAAATCTGTACGGGTATGTGCACATTGAGGGGTTTTTTTTTCTTTCTTTGGGACTAAAACATTCCAAAAGGCAAAGCTCCTCCAAATCTTCGAAATTTTGCGCAGTTTCTGATCCAAAAACCTAGCAAAAAAGACTTTAGCTGTGTTCCCATGCTGTGTTTTTGCAGCATTTTTCCATGCATTTTTTTTCTTGCAGATTTTAATCAATACTGGAAGGAAAAATGCATCCCAGCAAAGTCTATGATAATGCTGACTTGCTGTGCACATGTTGCAGATTTTGTCCTTGCAGATTTTGGTGCAGAAAAAAATCTGCAGCATGTCAATTCTTTCTGCGTTTTTTCCTAGGTCTGATCACTGATATCCACTGGAGTGCTAGAGCTTGATCACTGCAGTAGATTATATCTGTGTCAATTCGCCTCACACACCATGCATGGTCTGTGAGGCTCTTCGTAGCTCAGTAACCCAGTCATGGTGATGACCCAGGGTTGTCACGGCAGTGATCGGGTCCCTGTAATTGCATTACAGGGACCCAATCGACAGGAGGAGGTAAGCGATCCCTCTCGCTGCCTCCTGAATGCAAATCAAAAGGGTCCGTGGAGCCTCTGTTAGGAGTCTCGACACAGAAAATAGCCAGATATCCCTCCGGGAAAGACCTAGCGAAGGAGTGGCTCTTTTTAGGAGACCACCATAACCACCATATTAAGTGGCCCTTTTAGTCAAGCTCTTGACGAGTTTAAAGATATGACAAGGGAAATACCAAGGCCAGGTATCCATCCACAGACAGCTGTTTTGGGGTATTGCCCCTCATCAGTGTGGAGTAGGATTCTGATTAGGTGGGAGCAATACCTAGTAGACCAACAAGACAAAACAATTAGTTTTCTGGCTTGTCTCGCCGAGATCAGTGATTGTTTTGTCTTGCCTCCTGAATGCTGAGATCATAATTGATCACAGCACTTAGGGGGTTAAACTGCCGGGAGCAGCACGGGGACTGCTCCAGGCAGTGAGAGCCGGGTCCCGGTTGTAACATCAGCTGGAGACTCAGCGGCGATCGCGGGGTACAGCGCAGGAACCCCCGCGATCGTCATGTCGTAAAAAAAACATGAAAAATACATGAAAAAATGCATATTTTCTGCTGTATTTTTCTTGTCAAAACATGCCGTTTTATGTGCAGAAATTCTGCATACAAATCTGCTATGTGGGCACATACACTTTGAGTGCACATTCCCGCTAAGAATAAGTACATAACAAAGAATAAATTAAGCGGTTGTCCCTGACGGACATATCATGTGCCATAAATATTAAATAGATTTGGGGCACTAATACCCCATATCAACCAGGTTCCTGCCTGCAGTGGCAGGAGAGGTCACCCTAATTCAACTATATTGACAAAAAAAATAAAAAAAAGTTAAGGCTCTCCGCCTGCAGCTTTGTAAGAAAACTGGCCACGTATTTCAGAGATTAAAATATACAATAATTGAAGTATATCAAATTATGACCTTAGATGGTTATTAGCATGAAGGAATACTTCATATATAAATATTAAAAAAAAGAGAATTTTGTTTACTTACCGTAAATTCTTTTTCTTATAGTTCCGACATGGGAGACCCAGACCATGGGTGTATAGCTTCTGCCTCCGGAGGACACACAAAGTACTACACTAAAAGTGTAGCTCCTCCCTCCGAGCATATACACTCCCCGGATGACAAATCCAACCAGTTTAGTGCAAAAGCTAAAGGAGGACATCCACCCATAAGTAGAGCTAGAGTAAAACCCGGAATAACCGGAACCTCTGTCTACAACAACAGCCGGTGAAAACACACGGAACAAGAAAGATGCCAACAGGCAACAGGGAGGGTGCTGGGTCTCCCATGTCGGAACTATAAGAAAAAGAATTTACGGTAAGTAAACAAAATTCTCTTTTTCTTCATCGTTCCTTATGGGAGACCCAGACCATGGGACGTCTCAAAGCAGTCCATGGGTGGGAAATAAACAGAAACTGAGAAGTAGGCAAAACCTAACTTCACAAATGGGCGACAGCCGTCCGAAGGATGCGTCTGCCCAAGCTCGCATCTGCCGAAGCATGAGCATGCACTTGGTAGTGCTTCGAAAGGTTGTGCAGACTAGACCAAGTGGCAGCCTGACAGACCTGCTGAGCCGTAGCCCAAGAGGCACCGACATCTCTGGTCGAGTGCGCCTTAATCCCCGGCGGGGGAGGCACCTGAGAACATTGGTAGGCATCGGATATGGCCGACCTAATCCAACGAGCTAGGGTCGGTTTAGAAGCCGAGAGACCCTTGCGCTGACCTGTGGTCAGCACAAAAAGAGAGGTGCACCGCCTAAGAACAGCGGTGCGTGACACATAGATCCGGAGCGTCCGCACCAAATCTAAAGCATGCAACGCTTTCTCAAAGCAATGCACAGGGGCCGAACAAAGGGAAGACAATGAAATGTCCTGGTTAAGGTGGAAAGGAGACACCACCTTAGGGAGAAGGCCCGGAGTCGGACAGAGAACCACCTTGTCTTGGTGAAAGACCAAAAAGGGTGACTCCGAAGAGAGCACAGTCAAATCAGAGACTCTCCTGAGAGAAATTATGGCCACCAGAAAGACCACTTTCTGTGAAAGACGAAACAACGAAACCTCCCTAAGAGGCTCAAAGGGGGGTTTCTGTAAGGCCGTGAGGACCAGATTAAGGTCTCAGGGATCCAGAGGCCGCCAGTAAGGCGGAATGATGTGAGATGCGCCCTGTATAAAGGTGCGCATCTGGGCCAGCCGGACGATACGCCGCTGGAACAACGCTGACAGAGCCGAGACCTGTCCCTTGAGGGAATTGAGAGACAGTCCTAGCTGCAGACCGGACTGTAGAAAGGACAGGATGGTCGGCAAGGAAAACGGCCAAGGAGCATGGCCGGAAGAACGACACCAGGACAGGAAAATTCTCCAAGTCCTGTGGTAAATCCTGGACGAGGAAGACTTCCGAGCCTGAGTCATAGTGAAGATGACCTCGGAAAGAATACCTGAAGCCGTAAGGATCCAGGGCTCAAGAGCCACGCCGTCAATCTGAGATCCGCAGAATTCTGCCGGAAAACGGACCCTGTGAGGGTCTGGGCGGTCCGGGAGATGCCACGGCACCTCTACGGACAGACGGAGCAGGTCTGGGAACCAAGCTCGCATGGGCCAGTCTGGGGCGATGAGTACGACCCGACGGCCCTCCATTCTGATCTTGCGCAGGACTCTGGGCAAGAGAGCTAGAGGGGGAAACACGTAGGCCAGACGGAACTGGGACCAATCTTGAACCAGCGCGTCCGCTGCCAAGGCCTGAGGATCGTGGGAGCGAGCCACGTAAACCGGGACCTTATTGTTGTGCCGGGATGCCATTAGATCCACTTCCGGAGTGCCCCACTTGCGGCAGATTGACCGGAACACTGCCGGATGCAGGGCCCACTCGCCGCTGTGCACTGTTTGACGGCTGAGATAATCTGCCTCCCAGTTTTCTACGCCTGGCATGTGGACTGCGGATATGGTGGACTTGGAGTCCTCCGTCCACTGAAGGATACGTTGAACTTCCGACATTGCTAGGCGGCTGCGATTCCCGCCTTGGTGATTGAGATAGGCAGCTGCTGTTGCGTTGTCTGACTGGACACGAATGTGCCTGCCCGCCAACAGGTGGTGAAAAACTACGAGAGCTAGAAAGACCACTTTCTGAGGAGTACAGCCCTGATTTCCAGCACCTTGATCGAAAGGGCTGATTCGGACGGAGTCCAAGTGCCCTGTGCTCGGTGGTGGAGAACACTGCTCCCCAACCGGATAGACTGGCATCCGTGGTGAGAATCACCCAGGACGGGGCCAGAAAGTAGCGTCCCTGGGACAGAGAGAGGGGCCGAAGCCACCACAAAAGAGAGCTCCTGGTCTGTGGCGACAGAGCCACCAGCCTGTGCAAGGAAGAGGTCCGCTTGTCCCAACAGCGGAGAATGTCCAGCTGCAGGGGACGCAGATGGAACTGGCAAAGAGAACCGCTTCCATTGACGCCACCATCTGACCCAGCACCTGCATGAGGTGCCTGATGGAATGACGGCGGAGCCTCAGCAGAGAGCGAACCGCCAGATGAAGGGACTGCTGTTTGACTAAGGGCAGCTTCACAAGTGCCAGCAGAGTCTCGAATTGCATCCCTAGGTACGTAAGGTCCTAGGTCGGGGTCAGAGTGGACTTGCAAGCGTGGCGAGAGTGAGCGAGACACTCCGCTGAGAGTCTGCACTGGATGAAGCCTTGACTAGAAGGTCGTCCAGGTAAGGAAACACTACCAACCCCTGGAGGTGCAGAACCGCAACCACTGCTGCCATGACCTTGTGAGTACACGAGGGGCCGTGGCTAACCCGAAGGGGAGAGCCACGAATTGGAAAAGTTCCTCTCCGATTACAAAACGTAGCCAACGCTGGTGTGAAACTGCGATTGGCACAAGCAGAAAGACATCTCTGATGTCGATGGCTGCTAAGAAATCTCCTTGGGTCATTGACTGATCGCAGAGATTCCATGCAAAAATGCCGCACCTGACATGCTTGTTGAGAAGCTTGAGATCCAGGTCGGAAAGCACCGTCCTTTTCGGGGACTAGGAAGAGATTTGAGTAGAAATCTCAGAACCGTTCCCAGTCGGGAACTGGTACAATTACTCCATTGGCCTGCAAGAATGCCACGGCCTGTGAGAAGGCGGCGGCCTTGGAGCAGGGGGGAGTTGACAGAAAAAATCTGTTTGGCGGGCTGGATAGAATTCTATTCTGTAGCCGTGGGAGATGGTAACCCACACCCACTGATCGAAGACGTGTTGAAACCACACGTCGCCCAAGAGGGAGAGCCTGCCACCGACCAAGGACGTTACTGGCGCGGCCAGATAATCAAGAGGAGACTGCCTTGGGGGCCGCAGCTCCTGCGGACTTCTGAGGACGCGGCTTCATGCGCCAGTTCGTTTACGGACCTTGGCTGAGTTAGTGGACGAGGCCGAGGGCTTAGAGGACGACCAGTTAGAGGAACGAAAGGAACGAAACCTCGACTGGTTCCTGCCTTGGACAGGTTTCCTGGGTTTGTGGCATGGAAGTACACTTCCTGCCAAAAACTTCCTTAATAATTTCATCCAGATGTTCACCGAATAGACTGGTCCCAGCAAAAGGGAGCCCAGCAAGGAACTTCTTAAGAAGCATCTGCCTTCCACTCTCGAAGCCACAGGAGCCTGCGGATAGCGAGGGAAGTAGCCGAGGCCACCGCAGTGCGGTGACAGTCTCCAGCATGGCAGACATGGCATAGGATGAAAAGACTGAAGCCTGGAAGTTAAGGCAACCATTTCGGGCATAAAATCCCTGGTGAGGGAATGCATCTCCTCCAGAGAAGCAGAGATGGCTTTGAGAGCCCGCACTGCTGCAAAAGATGAGGAGAACGAGGCCCCCGCCGCCTCATATATAGATTTGGCCAGAAGGACAACCTGGCGGACAGTGGGATCCTTAGAGAGGTGCCGTCAGCCACTGATACAACTGTCCGGGCTGAAAGTCTAGACACCGGAGGGTCCACCCTTGGTGAATGAGCCCACTCCTTGACCACCACTGGTGGAAGGGGGAAACAGTCATCCGAACCACGCTTTGGGAAGCGTCTGTCAGGACAGGCTCTGGGCTTGGTCACAGTGGCCTGAAAACTGGAGTGGATAAGGAACACACTCCTTGTTCTCTTAGGCAAGGTATACTGATGCTTTCCTGCCAGAGAGGGGTGCTCCCCTGATACAGGCGGATTGAGGTCCAGTACAAATATAATGGACGCAATCAAATCATTAGCATCTGCGTCACCTTCGGACAGATCCGTCCGAGCCCCTAGTAAAGGCATCCTCCTCGTCCTGCGAGTCGGCTCGTGAATCAGAGCTGTGGGACGAGGAAGGAAAGGGGACCCTGCGACTCCATTTTAGGAGGACGGGGACTGAGACCAGAAGAAGAATCCTCTGTGAGCTTTGCTGAGCGAGCCGTAGCAGCAGAAGCGCCCTGAGAAGGGGGCTGATGCATGGTCAGCAGTGTCCGGGACAGCTGTCCCCTGGAGAGAGGGATTCTACCCAAACCGGGGGATCAGCCACCGGAGCAGCCGGAGGGACCACTGATGAGCTTCCAGGCTGAGGGACCACTATGTTAGAGCAAGCATCACAATGTGGTTATGTGCTCGGTACAGGCAGTACGAGTGTACATGCAGTGCATATTAAGAACAGCCTTGCAGCCCTGCTCTGATGTGAGACATGCTGCAGAAGTGGGGGCTCCTGTACAGAATGACCCCCAGCAGAGTATATAAACAGAGTATATAAGCAGCTGCACAACCGGAGGTTGTGGCTGCCAGACCGTTTAACATAGGGTCATCTCTGTGCCCTCCAGGCCCCCATTTGTCACAATGTGTTATGCAGACATTGAGAACGCTGAGAAAATGGCGCCGGAGCGAGGAGAGGGGGCGGGGCCTACTGTGAGAGCTGGATCCGGAGGACAAATGAGATATACAGGGGAGGGAATCTTTCCTCAGTGAGGAGTGTCCGTTCCCTGTGCTGAACAGCCGCTGGGCGGAGCCACACTGTCCCTCTGCATGACTGACATGCAGGGGGAGTGAAACCGAAAGTAGGCCTCAGGCGAAGCCAGGGCCTAGATTTAAACATGCGGCCAGCGTGCAGGCACCATCGGCGCGGTTCTCCAGTGAAAACTGGAGAACCGGCCGGAAATGTTAACACAGTCATAAAACACACTCTCCCCAAAATATAAAGTACAAGGGACCCCTGGAAAGACCACTGTCTGTGGTAATAACGTCTCAGTACTTAGCTTGTGAGACGCAGGTGCCAGGTCCCTGGGAGGTGAGCGCTCCATCCGACAGGATCCTGTACAGGGCTGCGGATGGAGACCGGTCTCCTGCAAAGCAGTGAGAACCGTGATGGCTCCCACTTCAAGCCAGAGCCCGAGGGGTGGTGAAGGAGCGCGGCATGTGAAGGCTCCAGCCTTGTAAAATCAACCTTAACAGCACCGCCGACACAGTGGGGTGAGAAGGGACATGCCGGGAGTCCAGATTGGACCCGCTTTTCTTCCAAATCTTTGAAATCAAAAATCAAAAATCAGAGGATGCATGTGTGTGTGTGACCTCCTGGACACAAAGCATTGAACTGGTTGGATTTGTCATCCGGGGAGTGTATATGCTCGGAGGGAGGAGCTACACTTTTAGTGTAGTACTTTGTGTGTCCTCCGGAGGCAGAAGCTATACACCCATGGTCTGGGTCTCCCATAAGGAACGATGAAGAAATATTTGTAATTTACGCATTCTAATTTTTTTGTATATTTCTATTTATAATAACACATTATTAGAATTATCAATGGTTAATAAATTAATTTTCAAGATAATAACATTGTGTGGAAATGTGTCCAAATTTTCACTTTTACAATGTTGTGCTGAATTTAGATTTTTTGTTTCATTCATTGCTTAAATTATACTGGGAAAAAGGACGGCTAAAACGGGAAGCTTTTCATTTAGTATAAAGTGGGCAATTAAATAGCAGGAAATAATTAACTACAATGACAGGAAACTATAGGCGAACACACAGGGAAACAATGAGCTGAGGGAAATAAAATACAAGAGACTTAACAACACTTTTTTATTTTTTTTTTCTATTAGAAAGAATACCTTTGCTGGATCAGAGTTCTTGATGTACGGTTCTGCACAATGTGTGATGTTCCCCTGCAAGACTTTTTCAATATGTGCCACTAAAAAAACCTCAGGATGTGGATTTGTTACTGAAAATATTCCCTGTAATCATAGAAAAAAAATAGATGGATGGATGGATAGATGGGTAGATGGATAGATGGGTAGATGGATAGATGGATAGATGGGTAGGTAGATAGATAGGTAGATAGGTAGATGGATAGATAGATAGATAGATAGGTAGGTAGGTAGGTAGGCAGGTAGATAGATAGATAGATAGGTAGGTAGGTAGATAGATAGGTAGATAGGTAGATGGATAGATAGATGGATAGATAGATGGATAGATGGATAGACAGATGGATAGATAGATGGATAGATGGATGGGTAGATGGATAGATAGATGGATAGATGGGTAGATGGATAGCTGGATAGATAGATGGATAGATAGATAGATAGATAGATAGATAGAGGGATAGATAGATGGATAGAGGGATGGATAGATGGATAGATAGATGGATAGAGGGATAGATAGATGGATAGAGGGAGAGATGGATAGATGGATAGAGAGATAGATAGAGATAGATAGATAGATAGATGGATAGAGGGATAGATAGATGGATAGATAGATGGATAGATAGATGGATAGAGGGATAGATAGATAGATGGATAGAGGGATGGATAGAGGGATAGATAGATGGATAGATAGATGGATAGATAGATGGATAGATAGATAGATAGAGGGATAGATGGATAGATGGGTAGATGGATAGATAGATGGATAGATAGATAGATGGATAGAGGGATAGATAGATGGATAGATGGATAGATAGATAGATAGATGGATAGAGAGATGGATAGATGGATAGATGGATAGATAGATAGATAGATAGATAGAGTGAGTTTGGGCACCCCTGGTCAAAATTACTGTTATTACGAACAGTAAAGCTAAAGATGAAATGATCTCTAAAAGGTATAAAGTTAATGATGACACATTTTCTTTGTATTTTAGGCCAAAAAAATATATAATTTTCATTGTTTACATTTTTTTTAAAATTACCAAAATAGGAAAATGGGCCGATGCAAAAAGGTTTGGGCACCCTGCATAGTTAGTACCTAGTAGCACACTCTTTAGCAAGTATCCCAGATTGTAAATGCCTATTGTAGCAGCCAAGAGTCTTTCAATTCTTGTTTGAATTTTCATCCATTCTTCTTTGGAAAAGTCTTTCAGTTCAGTGAGATTCCTGGCTCATCTTCCAGTTCTGTGAGATTCCTGGCTCGTCTTGTATGCACTGCTCTTTTGAGGTCTAGCCACAGATTTTCAATGATGTTCAGATCAGGGGACTGTGAGGGTTATTGTAAAACCTTCAGCTTGTACCTTTTGGGGTCATCTATTGTGGATTCTGATGTGTGTTTAGGATTATTGTCTATTTGTAGAAGCCAACTCCCGAACGCTTGCTGCCCCTCGGTGACCATAACACCAACCTCTTTTCAACTTCGGCTTTTTTACAGATGGTGATATGTTTGCATCAAGAATTTGTTGAAATTTCATTGAATCCATTCTTCCTTTTACCTGTGAAGTGTTCCCCGTGCCATAGGCTGCAACACAACCCCAAAGCATGATTGTTCCACCCCCATGCTTAATAGTTAGTGAGATATTGTTTCCCTGAAATTCTGAGCTTTTTTTCTCCACACATACCTTTGATCATTGTGGCCACAGAGTTCTATTTTAAACTCATTGGTCCACAGGACTTGTTTCCTAAATGCATCAGGCTTGTTTAGATGTTCTTTTGCATATTTCTGATGCTGAATTTTCTAGTGTGGATGAAGGAGAGTTGTTTTATTTACTGGTGACTCTTACATGAATCCCATATTTTTGCAGGAGTCCCTGAATAGTAGAACAATGTACCAACAACTGCACAGTCTGCTAACTCATCCTGAAGGTCTTTTGTAAACAAGCAGGGGTTCTGATTTGACGCTCTAGCAATCCTACAAGCAGCTCTCACAGAAATTTTGCTTGGTCTTCCAGACCTTATTTTGACCTCCACTGTTTCTGTTAACTGCCATTTCTTAATTATATTTCAAACTGGAAAAAGCGAAACTTTAAAACTCTTTGATATCTTCTTATAGACTTCTGATTTGTAGGCCTTCACAATTTTCAGAGTGCTAGGCAGCTGCTTAGAAGAATCCATGGCTGCTGTTTCTTGGCACAAGGTTAGTGGAGGCTGGGTTTTATAAAGCTGTGAAATTTGCATCACCTGGCCTCTCCTAACGGTGATAGTGAACAAGCCATAACCCTAACAGGCTAATCAAGGTCGGAAATCTTGGTCAAAGTTATCTGAGCATACAAATCTCCAAGGGTGCCTAAACTTTTGCATCGGCCCATTTTCCTTTTTGTCATTTTTAATATGTAAGAGATGAAAATACATGATTTTTTTTGCCTAAAAACAAAGGAAATGGGTCATCTTTAACTTTATGCCTTTTAGAGATCATTTTATCTTAAATTTGCTTAACTGTTCAAAATAACAGTAATTTTGACCAGGGGTGCCCAAACATTTGTATGCCACTGTAGATAGATAGGTAGGTAGATAGATAGGTAGGTAAGTAGGTAGGTAGATAGGTTTTTCACCTCTTTTATGACCTGGAACTGAGATTCTGGGATGCCGTGGATAAGATTCTCGCCGGAAAACATTTTAGGGCTTCCATTAGCAGCCGCCTCTGATGAAAAATTGTGTAACATTTCTCTTACTGATGAAGGATTAAGGTCCACATGGAAGTCCGCGGAAAGTTTGCAGTTATTTTTCACATCAAACAGTGCTAAGCTGACAAAAAATGGTTCAACCTTAAAAAAAAAGATATACATATATGAAAACTGAAATACATGAATGGATGTTAAAAAGAATCACATGTAATATTGTGGTTGGAGTAAAATCATAATTGTTTACTACTGGTTGAAGGAAACATTCAAAAATATATTTAAAAATATTGCATTGTCTATTGCCTGATGCACTACATGGACGATGAACGCTCTTTAACCCCTTAACGACCGAGGGCAGTAAAATTACGTCCTAGCGGTCATAACGTTACTGCCCGCAGTCTGCCGGCGGCAGCATGCTGCGATTGGCGCACATCTCAGCTGATTTTCACAGCTGAGATGTGTGCCTGCTAGGCACGAGCAGAATCGTTATCTGCTCCTGCCGTTTAACCCCTTAAATGGCGCTGTCAATATGTGACAGCGCCATTATAAGCGCGATCGCGGTAAACTTTTACTTGCCGCCCGATACCGGAAGTCACGTGACACGATCACGTGACTTCCGGTAGTTGTCATGGCAGCACAGGGTCATGTGATGACTCCTGTACTACACATGAATTGCTTTCACTTTCGCTGTGCCCGCGGCCCAGTGAAAAAGAAAGTGAGCGTATCTGCTGTTTACAGCTGTGATCAGCAGATAGTGCAGAGCGATCGGACTGCTGATCGCAATAGCCCCCTAGGGGGACTAGTAAAATAAAAAAAAAAAGTTAAAAAAAAAAGTTTTAAAAAATTAAAAAAAAAAAAACCAAAAGTTCAAATCACCCCCCATTCGCCCCATTGAAAATTAAAGGGTTAAAAAAAATAAAAAATATACACACATTTGGTATCGCCGCGTTCAGAAACGCCCGATCTATCAAAATATAAAATCAATTAATCTGATCAGTATACGGCGTAGCGGCAAAAAAATTCCAAACGCCAAAACGATGTTTTTTTGTCACAACTTTTGCGCAAAATGCAATAAGAGACGATCAAAACGTAGCATCTGCGCAAAAATGGTACCGTTAAAAACGTCAGCTCGAGACGTAAAAAATATGCCATCACTGAGCCATAGATCCCGAAAAATGAGAACGCTACGGGTCACGGAATATGGCGTAAAACGTGCGCCACTTTTTCGGACAAACTTCCGATTTTTTTTTAACCCCTTATATAAAAGTAAACCTATACATGTTTGGTGTCTACAAACTCGCACTGACCTGAGGCATCACACCCACACATCAGTTTTACCATATAGTGAACACAATGAAAAAATATCTAAAAAACAATAGTGGTATCGCACTTTTTTTTGCAATTTTTCTGCATTTGGAATTTTTTTTGCCATTTTCCAGTACACTATATGGTAAAACTTATGGTTTCATTTAAAAGTACAGGTCGTTCTGCAAAAAATGAGCCCTCACATGACCATATTGACTGAAAAATAAAAAAGTTACGTCAGAAAAAGAGTGGCGAAAAAAAAAACGTAAAGCGAAAAATCGGCCGGTCGGGAAGGGGTTAATAAACAGTTATTTCTGTATATATGAATCCACACACAGTTATCATGACTACCATTTTTTTACTTTTCACACATAGGTCCCATTGTTTTGCTATAATAGAACTCTGCTGTAAAGAAAACAAATGCCGGTCTAACTTTGCCAGTTGACAATATTCCTAAAAAGAAATCTGTAATTTATTATTAAGAGTCAGAAACTCTACATGTAATTATTTGAACATAGTAAGTGCTTACATTTGTCAAGGGTCCTTCAGCATTTTCGGTCACATTCCCAAGTATATTAAAGCTCAGTTCCTGGCATTTAACTAAGAAATGACGTCTGCTTTTCTCTTCAAATGGTCGTATGTCTGGCTCGATACCAGAGAAGTCCAGTCTCTAAAAACAGAAGGAAAAAAGGCCTCAATGAATGCCCCAATATCATACAAGACACACAAATTATAATGCAGAAATATTCAAAGGGGTTGTTTTAGATCAGTGGGGCTCCACAATGACCGGTAGGCTGGGGCACGATTGTCCGCATTAGAATGGAGTGGCAGTGCGGATGCTGGACCTCAGTCCTGTTCATTCTCTAGGGGGAATGTGAAAAATGTCGAGCATAGTGCTCCACAGTTCCATAGGGAGCGGTGTCCAACCATCCGCACCGCCACTCCATTCTAACAGGGAGACAGAAGTTCCAGTGTTTGGATTCCCACCGATCGACACTTTATATTCTGATAGAAAAAATTTTGTCCAGCGTATCACTCCAAGAAACAGTCAAAACATTTTGTCCAGCGTATCACTCCAAGAAATAGTCTTAGGGTTAAAACATAACTTTTAAGTTATCAGGATAAAAATAGCCATCCTACGTATGTCTGACAGACAGACAACGCGTTTCAATGTGCTTGACGTCTTCATCATGGTCTAATCCGAAGACTATTTCTTGGAGTGAAACGCTGGACAAAATTTTTCTATTGTTTCTTGATTCTGGGTATGCTTCCACCCCTCTCTCCGGAGTCTGCAGCCATCTGGTCGGATAACTGATTGGGGTAAGCTGGCTCCCTTATATATTCTTTATATTCTGATAACACCTTTTTGATTGGCCTGTTTTGGTCTTCAACCACATATAGCCAGCCATAAACATTGCTTGATATCCCAGGAAAGTAATTCAGAGACTGCAAATGGCTCTTCCTGGGGTGGCTGCACACACCATACAGTGAAACAAGCCTGTTCGTTGTGGTCGTTGTTTCACGGACGAAATATCCAAGCACCTGCAATACTCAGCTGAGCTCCACGAGTACCCGAGTATCCTGATGCTCGATTGAGTAACGTGTAGTGATGGGGGGACCCGGACTGTAAAAGTTTGGATCCGCGTTGTTTCAATAGTATCCGGGTGCCGGACCCGGGCCCGGAGTTCTCTGAGAACTCGGGAAATAAAAAATATAAAGGAAACATAAAGCAAGCGATATCCCTTCTGCCACCATTTTTATGCACTGGATTCTGGTCCTCATAGACTTATATGGGGACCGGCGTACGGCCAGATATCTGGGATCAATTTTAGGCCGGATCTGAATTTTTTTTGGGGCTCTTTTCCATCTCCGATTTTCATTAAAAATCGGATTGCACTCGCACCAGTGTTAATCAATGAGACAGTTTCCTCTGTACTGTTTTTTTCTCCACACGAATCGTGCTCTCGGTACAATCGCAGCATGCTGCATTTTGCACTGAGTCTCGGCTCACACGTGTGTAAAATTGCACTGCACTAGAATGTTATGCGACTGCAGTGCGGTGCACGTAGAGACAGACAACGGAGCAGATGGGGAGAAAATGCTCCCTACCTCCTCCGCTCCTGTGATGCAAACGCAAGATCCGATCACAGTCGCATGACCCTCGGCTGACACCGCAGCAGGGGGTCATTAGCACATCGCATCGGAAGCCTTACGCAAGTGGAAAAGAGCCCTAATAGTTAGTCCCGCCAATCTGGGATAGCTGTGAGTTCGCCCATCACTAGTAATGATATGTTAAATAAAGAAGAACATTCCTAAAAATGAATTGAAAAATTAAGCTTAACAGAAAAACATTAAACAATTGCTGATAACTAGAGTTGAGCGGATAGTGAAAAATCCGGGTCCGGCGGCTACCCGGCGGGTTGAAAAAGAAGTCCGGATCCGATCTGGAGTTTGGCCCTATATATGTCAATGGGGAGTGGAAACCGGGGACAAGAGAGAAGAGAGAGAAAAGAGAGAGAGAAGAGAGCGAGAGAGAGAAGAGAGGAAGAGAGCGAGAAGAGAGAGAGGAGAGAGAGAGAGGAGAGGAGAGAGAAGAGAGAGAGAGAAGAGAGAGAGAGTGACGTCCTCAGCAGAAGCCAAGCTGGGTTCATGCCAAACCACCGCACCACGGACCACATTTACACCCTGCAAAGCCTCATCAAGACCCACGTCCACGGCAAAAAACAGGGGAAAATATTTGCATGTTTCGTGGACTTCAAAAAGGCATTTGACTCAGTTTGGCATCCAGGCCTGTTCCTGAAACTTCTGGAGAGTGGAATAGGTGGCAGAACCTACGACGTGATCAAGAGCTCATACACTGAGAACCGGTGCAGCGTGAAGGTGAACGGAAAGAGGACAGCTTTCTTCCGACAGGGCCGTGGGGTCAGACAGGGCTGCAGCCTGAGTCCAACTCTATTCAACATCTATATAAATGGACTAGCAGCAGCTCTAGAGTACTCCCCCACTCCAGGCCTCAGTCTGCATGACCGAGAGGTGAAGATCCTGCTGTACGCAGACGACCTCCTGCTACTCTCCCCAACCGAGAAAGGCCTCCAAGATAGCCTGGCAGTACTGGAAACATTCAGCACCACATGGGCACTTCCAATCAACCAAAAGAAGACCAAAGTCATGGTGTTTCAGAAGAGGAACCAGAACAAAATAAACACTCCCTCCTTCACATTAAATGGCTCCACGCTGGAGAAAACCAGCAGCTATACCTACCTCGGTCTGGAGCTAAGCAATAACGGGAGCCTCAAGCAAGCAGCAGAAGCCCTGAAAGGAAAAGCGTGCAGAACCTTCTACGCCATCAGAAGACAACTGTACCACCTCAAACCACCTGTGAGAGTCTGGCTCAAGATATTTGACAGCGTCATCACCCCTATACTGCTATATGGCAGCGAGGTATGGGGCCCAGTGACCTACCCAGACCACACAAAGTGGGATTCCAGCCCTACCGAAGTCTTCCACATGGAGTTCTGTAAATATCTCCTCCAAGTCCATCGCAGCACCTCAAACATAGCCTGTCGGGCAGAGCTGGGCCGATTCCCCTTATGGTTCACTATACACAAGAGGGCGCTATCACACCAGGCGCACATACAGAACAGCAACCCCAGCTCCTACCATCATAAAGCCCTGCTGAGCCGGAGCCCAGAGCAAGCCAAGAACTGCGGCAGCCAAAGTCAGCAGCACACCCTGACAAAAGCCCAAATAAAAGAGATCTCTGAGAGCTGCAAGATGCAATACATAGAGGTCTGGAAGAGTGAATTAGAGAACTCCCAGAAACTCGCCATCTACCGGTCACTGCAGAGGGACTACACTCTGGCCCCATATCTGGAAAGGTTACGCCACCCCAAAGACAGGCAGACCCTGAGCCTGTACAGACTGAGTGCCCACAGCCTAGAGGTGGAAACAGGACGGCACCGACAGACATACAAGCCGCGGGAGAACAGACTGTGCCAGCACTGCCAGCAGGGGGCTCTGGAGGACGAGACGCATTTCCTACTGCACTGTGACAAATACTCAGCAGTGAGGGCCTCCCACTTCCAGAAATTTACCACCCATACCCCGGACTTTCCATCCATGGACGAGGACATGAAACTCCGCTTCCTACTGGGGGAAGAGGAATCAATGGTGGAGATCGCCGCCCAATATGTCACCACGTCATAAGCTGAGGGGAACCTAAGACCCCTAAATGGACTTTCAGAGCCCAAATTGTGCCCCCCAACTCCCCATAACCGTGATCCCCTCCCACCACACTTACTGTATTTCTCCTGCTTTGGCAACACTAATTGTATTTTGGTCCTGCCAATAAAGCATATTTGAATTTGAGAAGAGAGAGAAGAGAGAGAGGAGAGAGAGGAGAGAGAGAAGAGAGAGAGGAGAGAGGAGAGGGGGAGATAGAGAGAGAGAGGAAAGGGGGAGAGAGAGAGAGAGGAGAGGGGGAGAGAGAGGAGAGAGGGGGAGAGAGAGGAGGGAGGGGGAGAGAGAGGAGAGAGGGGGAGAGAGCGAGAGAGAAGAGAGAGGAGAGAGAGATAAGAGAGAGAGAAGAAAGAGAGAGAGAAGAGAGGAGAGAGAGAGAGAGAGAGAAGAGAGAGAAGAGAGAGAAGAGAAGAGAGAGAAGAGAGAGAAGAGAGAGAGAAGAGAGAGAAGAGAGAGAGAAGAGAAGAGAGAGAGAGAAGAGAAGAGAGAGAGAGAAGAGAGAGAGAAAGAGAGAGAGAAAAAAAAAATCCCGAATCCGGATCGTGCAGCTGGATTCCCGGGTCCGGGTGAGACCCGGATCGGATGCTGAAACAGCGCTGATCCGGATTTTTACAGTTCGGGTCCGCTCAACACTACTGATAACGCCTAACCTTTTCTCACTTCTATCTAAGCAATGCAAGGTTGAAAGGTTTCATGTGTTGGCTATCTATGGGGAAGTATAATCTACACAACTATCTACCTGTTTATATTCAACTATTTATTAGAGCACTTCTTTTTTACTGTCCCTTTGACCCTTCTTTTCAATCTGATTGACACTTTGTGCAAAACTAAATAAAAACCTAAGTAACAACTCGTACATTGTGTGTTTTCTGTTCAGCTTTCTTTACAGAGTTAGTTGGACAATACATTTTCAATGCTGTGTATCACGCTAGGATGATGTACGGTACAGATACATTTTCAAAACAATAAAAACTACCATTAGCTATTATCACTGAAAAAAAATAATACAATGATATAGTCTGATAACATCACCTGCACATCAGAGTCGAAAGAGAACAGGTTCTGTCGTCCTTCACTTCTGCTCAGCTTATTCAGCTGTTCGGTCTCTCTTCCATACTACAAAGGAAAAAAATATATATGATGACGTCATGAAATGACTTATCAACTTATTGTTAATAGAAGAAAGTATGAAGGTTCTTTGAAAACTTTTTCATCAATTTAAATGGTCTTTTAAAGTGAAATTCACCATTTTTTAACCAAATAGCAGATATTGTTTCAGCAGCATGAACATGTGACCTACCCACACATTTCCAATTGAGCTTCACTGACATCTTCTCCAGTCAAATTAAGAAAACGGATAGCACCTCCTAATAAGCAAGTGTGAATAAGTGCATACTGGACATGACAAAAACTGACATATAAACAGCTGCACTCTGAGACGCTAAGGTATGCAAACATTGAATATAGGGACTCAGCATACAAGATACGCCTTGACGCTGGCTGCTGGGCTCACATAAAACTGGTCGTTTTTATGTGCTAAGTGTCATGATTCATGCATGGCTCTGCTGTTCCTGAGCCGATGCATGTATCCTGCCTCCGGGAGGGGCGTGTTTGCTCTGGCCTCGTTCCAGGGGTCATGCCACCATATCTTGATTCTGCTGCCTCCGGATCGCCGGGAGTGATATTTCCGGCTTGGCTACATGCTCTTCTCCTGTGAGAAGTACTCTATTTCGTGTCCTGCTACCTGGTATCATTTGTCCTGACCTCTGACCCTATTGCCCAACCTGACCTCTGTCCCTTCTGCCCTGCCTGACCTCCAGCCCTCCTATCCTGCCTGACCTCTGTCCCTCCTGCTTATTCTCTCCTCCATCTGTCCTGCCCAACCTTCCCTCTGTACTTCCGTGTCCTCTGGATTCTGGTCCTGCTCTGTGTCCTCCACCCACTCCCCCATGTTCACTTGTTCTCCCGGCATCTGACTTTGGCTCTGTTTCTTGACTTCGGCTTGTTTCCTCCCTAGTACAGTCATGACATCCTGGCACTGACCCTTTCAGTTTAACTATCCCTACACTGTGTTTGCGACCTCTAGTGGGCTTCTGAATTGTTGCACACAGGAGTAGTTGCATACCTGAATCCCAGCGCCACCTAGTAGTAGCCTCACACTAAGGGTGCTTTACACGCTACGATATCGCTAAAGCGATCTCGTTGGAGTCACGGAATTTGTGACGCACATCCGGCCGCTTTAGCGATGTCGTTGTGTGTGACACCTATGAGCGATTTTGAATCGTCGCAAAAACGTTCAAAATCGCTCATTGGTGACATGCCCCCCTATTCTCGATTATCGTTGCTGCTGCTTCTACGATGTAGTTCGTTGTTCCTGCGGCAGCACACATCGCTACGTATGACACCGCAGGAACGAGGAACCTCTCCTTACCTGCGGCCGCCCGCAATGAGGAAGGAAGGAGGTGGGAGGGATGTTACATCCCGCTCATCTCCGCCCCTCCGCTTTGATTGGGCGGCCGTTTAGTGACGTCGTTGTGACGCCGAACAAACCGCCCCCTTAGAAAGGAGGCGGTTCGCCGGTTACAGCGACGTCACTAGGCAGGTAAGTAGTGTGACGGGTCCGCGCGATTTTGTGCGCCACGGGCAGCGATTTGCCTGTGTCGCACAAATGATGGGGCCGGGTACGCTTGCTAGCGATATCGGTAACGATATCGCAGCGTGTAAAGCCCGCCTAAGTGTCTCAATTTTTACATTTATTTCCTTAGTAGTAATGCATGTCCAAGTTCTTGTATTCAATGTTTGTATACCATAGCGACTCTGAGTGGAGCTGTTTATTTGTTAGTTTATGTCATGTTCAGTTCAAGAGTTCACACTTGTTTGTTAGGAAGTGCCATCAGTTTTCTAATTTTGACCTCATCATGTCTTCTGACTGAGGACCCTTACCCATCAACTTAAGGCAATTTTTAATTTCCTAGAAGCAGGTTCCTGCCCACCCATAAAATTGTAGGCTGTCCAGCCCAGGTAGAGGCATTATTAGGTAGGGACCCAGCATAGGAGATAAGCCTTGGCGCTGGCTGCTGGGCTCACATAAAACTGTCCATTTTAATGCACGAAGTGTCTCAATTTTTAAATTTATTTCCTAAGCAGTAATGCATGTCCAAGTTTCTATATTCGATGTTTACTTTAGCATCTGAGTGCAGCCGTTTACTTGATAATCTCCTTCATTCAGACGTAGGGGTGCTTCACACACAGCGAGATCGCTGCTGAGATTGCTGCTGAGTCACGGTTTTTGTGACGCAGCAGTGACCTCATTAGCGATCTCGCTGTGTGTGATACTGAGCAGCGATCTGGCCCCTGCTGTGAGATCGCTGCTCGTTACACACAGCCCTGGTTCGTTTTTTTATTGTTGCTCTCCCGCTGTGACGCACACATCGCTGTGTGTGACAGCGAGAGAGCAACAATCCTAAATGTGCAGGGAGCAGGAGCCGGCATCTGGCAGCTGCGGTAAGCTGTAACCAGGGTAAACATCGGGTAACCAAGGTGGTTACCCGATATTTACCTTCGTTACCAGCCTCCGCCGCTCTCACACTGTCAGTGCCGGCTCCCTGCTCCCTGCACATGTAGCTGCAGTACACATCGGGTAATTAACCCGATGTGTACTGTAGCTAGGAGAGCAGGGAGCCAGCGCTAAGCAGTGTGCGCGGCTCCCTGCTCTCTGCACATGTAGCGACGTTATGATCGCTGCTGCGTCGCTGTGTTTGACAGCTAAGCAGCGATCATAACAGCGACTTACAAAGTCGCTGTTACGTCACAGAAAATGGTGACGTAACAGCGACGTCGTTGTCGCTGTCGTAATGTGTGAACCCAGCCTTAGAAAGAAAGAAATACCAGACACATATGGGTCCACTTGGCTTCCAGGGTTACAAAGTGAAAATTTTAACATGTCCAATTCTTCTGTATCCAAACTTTACTCATATATATTACAGAATATTATAGAATTATGTATAATATTTACTCTTTAAAGGGCATCTGTCACCAGGTTTTTGCTACCCCATTTGAGAACAGCATAATGTAAGGACAAAGACCCTTAAGGGGGCTTTACACGCTATATCGTTAATGTTTGGTCGTCGGGGTCACGTTGTTAGTGACGCACATCCGGCGTCATTAACGATATCGCAGCGTGTGACACTGACCAGCGACCTTAAGCGACCTCAAAAATGGTGAAAATCATTCACCATGGAGAGGTCGTCCCAAACTCAAAAATCGGTAAGGGTTGTTTATCCAGGTGGTTCATCGCTCATGCGGCAGCACACATCACTGTGTGTGACACCGCAGGAGCGAGGAACGTCTCCTTACCTGCTGCCGGCCACAATGCGGAAGGAAGGAGGTGGGCGGGATGTTACGTCCTGCTCATCTCCGCCCCTCCGCTTTGATTGGCCAGCCGCTTAATGACGTTGCGGTGACGTCGCTGTGATGCCGAACGTCCCTCCCCGTTGAAGGAGGGATTGTTCGGCAGTCACAGTGAAGCCGCCGACCAGGTAAGTATGTGTGACACTGCCGTAGCGATAATGTTCGCTACGGCAGCGATCACAAACAATCGCATGCACGGCGGGGGCGGGTACTTACACGCTCGCTATCGCTACAAATTGCTAGCGATATCGCTACCGTGTAAAGCTCCCTTTAAGGTACGTGCGCACAATGAGTTTTACTCATGTTTTTGATGCTGCGTGTTTTCATAAAAACTGAGCTTTTTACAGTACAAGCAAAGTGGATGGGATTAATAGAAATCTCACGTCCACCGTGCTTCTTTATTAAGCTGCATAAAGTCACCTGCGTTGCAGTTTTCCCAGTTGCAGAATGTCAACTTATCTTATAGGTACACTGGGTTTGCAGTACAGAATTTCGCCATAGACGCAATAGATGCGGAAAATCAGGAGGTAAAAAATACATGTGTTTTTAGTGCGCTTACGCATCGTAAACACTCCAAAAACCACAACTAAACAAAACATATCAGGTATCAATGAAGTTGCTTGAAACACAGGCAACAGAGTACACAAAAAGTTGCCCAAAGCAAACAGAGTTCAATGTTCCAAAACACACCAACACACATATACAGACACAAAAAAAGATATAACAAGATAAATGATAGAAACATATTAGATAGAATGGAAAGAGAGATAGGTATCTTGCAGCTATATAGTGTCACATCTCCCCTACATATTATGCACATGCACCCCTTAGTGCCTTTCATGTGGCACAAAAAGGTGTTTTGCCTGGTTTAACCTAATAAATAAATAATAAAAAAATGAAGTGGGATCCCCCAATTTTTGATAACCAGCAAAAGGTAAAACTGACAGCTGGAGGCTGTTATTATCAGGCTGGGAAGGTCCATGTTTATTGGGCCCTTCCCAGACTAAAATATCAGTCCGCAATCAACCCAGTAGTGGCGCATTACATTAGATGGTAATGGAGAGGCATCAATCAGACACCTGGATTTACCAACCCAGTAAGTAAAAAGAAAAAACACACACAAACAAAAAATATTTGAAAAAACACTCCCTCATACTTTCCCTGGTTCACCATTTTATTAAAAAATATAGTCCAGGGATTCTCATGTAGTCCAAAAATGGAAAACTGAAAGATAAAAAAAGACATAAAAACAAGACACTGTCTCTCATTCACCAATTTATTAGAAAGCAAGGTTCTCACGTGCGATATAGTCCAGCACTTCCCACGACGTTTCTCGATAGATAGTTTAAAGAATATGGAGCCTCCGAACAAGGCTCACAATGAGGCTCCATGGACTTTGAGCGGCAGCCACTCCCTGCTCACGTTGTGCTCTGCAAAACTTGGTGACTCTGATGAGCGGTGATATCAGGAATCACGACTCATATCCCCAGAG
This sequence comes from Anomaloglossus baeobatrachus, assembly GCF_048569485.1. NCBI lineage: Eukaryota > Metazoa > Chordata > Amphibia > Anura > Aromobatidae > Anomaloglossus > Anomaloglossus baeobatrachus. The sequence goes on along the minus strand of NC_134361.1, from coordinate 55,787,038 downwards.
GAAAAACGGCTGAATCATAGCCACATCACAATACCTTGAGACATAATGAGAGCAGGATAAGATCACGGCAGACCAGGTGTGGGGGCGGGGCCTCGACACGCGTTTCACTGAATGGCTTCATCTGGAGGCATGGCTAAGGGTGCTTAGTGCAGGAAATAGTGTGAGTAAGCCGTTTTTTCTCTGGGGATATGTTTGGACCTAATCTATTCCCTTATAATTTACTTTCCTCTTGTTGGGGATATTTACTACCGTATTTTTCGCTTTATAAGACGCACCTGATTATAAGACGCACCCCCAAATTTGGTGAAGGAAAAGAGAATTTTTATTTTTTTTTAATGTTAAATGGGGTCCGTCTTCTAATGCCAGTGTCTGTCTAACAAATCATATAGGGTATATGTCCCTCATAGCCCCCCATGCTAAAATTAGCCCCCCTTAATCTGGATATGGCCCCCTTATATTGAATATAGCAACCTTGTGCTGGGACACGTCCCCCTGTGCTGCCCATAGCCCCTTTAGATGGCACACCTCCCCTGTGTTAGATATGGCCCCCATGTGTGCTGCCCATGGCCACTATAGATGGCACATCTCCCCTGTGTTAGATATGCCCCCCATGCTGCTGCCCATAATAAAATAAAACACTTTCCTTACCTTCTCAGCGCTGTAATCCCTGTGTCTCCCTCCTCGCAGTTGATCTCCGAGTCCTCCCTCCTCCACTTCCTGGTTCTTGCTGCCGGTCATGTGATCGGCACGGCAGAGTGATATCATCTCTGCGTGCCTTATCACAGACAGCAGCAGCAGGAGACCGGGAGATCAGCGCTGGAGGTAAGTAAAGCTTTTTTTTATTTTACTATGGGCAGCAGCACGGGGGCCATATCTAACACAGGGGGAATCATGTGCGATCAAAGGAGGGCGCAGGCAGATATAATATGCCCCGCTGCCCCAGCCCCTCAGCGAGATGGGGTTTCAGCACCACGCTGCTGATGGACAGCGGCTGTGCATATTATATGAGCGGGAGCAGGAGATCTAACGCTGCCGCCCGCAGCTGTCACCTGCCCCCAGCACCGCTCCAGAGCGGACCCTGCAGTATATATATATATATATATATATATATATATATATATATATATATATATACACTAGAAGGTGGCCCGATTCTACGCATCGGGTATTCTAGAATTTACGTATTGTGTAGTTCATGTATGATTTTTGTTATATATATATATATATATATATATATATATATATATATATATATATATATATATATATATATATATATATATATATATATATATATATATATATATATATATATATATATATATATATATATATATATATAGATGTTGTTGTGTGTAGTTACCAAGTGTTTGTGTAGGGGCTGTACATGTTCTGGTTGTTGTCTGGGTGTGACGGGGGGTGAGAGCGGTGTTGTATGTGTGTTGCGTGTGTTGCGTTGTTTGTGGAGCGCTGTGTGTCTGTAGCGTTGTGTGTGTGTTGCGCGGTTTGTGTGTGTGTGGTGTGTTTTGGGGGGAGGTATGTTTTGTGCAATGTGTGTGTTGTGCGGTATGTGCGTATATTTGTGTGTGCCGCGGTGTTTGTGTGTTGGGTGTTGTGTGTGCAGCGTTGTCTGTGTGTGTGGGTGTCTGTGTAGGGCAGTTGTTTGTGGTTCCCAGTGTGTGTGGTGTGTGGTGTGTTGTGCAGTGCGCGCGCGTGTGTGTGTTGGGGGGAGGTGCGCACTCCCAAACGTGCTCCATCCCCCATGCAGCGCACTCCCCATCGTGCTCCATCCCCCATGCAGCGCACTCCCCATCGTGCTCCATCCCCTATGCTGCGCACCCCCCATCGTGCTCCATCTCCCATGCTGCGCACTCCCAAACGTGCTCCATCCGCCATGCTGCGCACTCCCAAACGTGCTCCATCCGCCATGCTGCGCACTCCCAAACGTGCTCCATCTGCTATACTCCGCACTCCCCATCGTGCTCCATCCCCGATGCTGCGCACCCCCCCATCATGCTCCATCCCCGATGCTGCGCACCCCCCCATCGTGCTCCATCCCCCATGCTGCACCAGCATCAGCCTTTCTGCCCCCAGCATCAGCTTCTCTGCCCCCAGCATCAGCCTCTCTCCTCCCAGCATCAGCCTCTCTCATCCTAGCATCAGCCTCTCTCCTCCCAGCATCAGCCTCTCCTCTCTGTCCCCAGCATCAGCCTCTCTCCTCCCAGCCTTCCCCAGCATCAGCCTCTCTCCTCCCAGCCTCCCTCCTCCCACCCTCCCCCAGCATCAGCCTCCCTCTCCCAGCCTCCCCCAGCATCAGCCTCCCCCAGCATCAGCCTCTCTTCTCTCAGCCTACCTCTCCCAGCCTCCCTCCTCCCAGCCTCCCTCTCCCAGCCTCCCCAAGCATCAGCCTCCACCAGCATCAGCCTCTCTCCTTCCAGCCTCCCCCAGCATCAGCCTCCGCCAGCATCAGCCTCTCTCCTTCCAGCCTCCTCCAGCATCAGCCTCCCTCTCCCAGCCTTCCCCAGGATCAGCCTCTCTCCTCCCAGCCTCCGTCCTCCCAGCCTTCCCCAGCATCAGCTTTCCCCTCCCAGCCTCCCTCAGCATCAGCCTTCCCCAGCATCAGCCTCTCTCCTCCCAGCCTCAGCCTCTCTCCTTCCAGCCTCCCCCAGCATCAGCCTCTCTCCTTCCAGCCTCCCTCAGCATCAGCCTCCCCTTCCCAGCCTTCCCCAGGATCAGCCTCTCTCCTCCCAGCCTCCTTCCTCCCAGCCTCCCCCTCCCAGCCTCCCTCAGCATCAGCCTTCCGCTCCCAGTCTCCCCCAGCATCAGCCTCCCCAAGCATCAGCCTCCCCCAGCATCAGCCTCTCTCCTTCCAGCCTCCCCCAGCATCAGCCTCTCTCCTTCCAGCCTCCTTCAGCATCAGCCTCCCGTTCCCAGCCTTCCCCAGGATCAGCCTCTCTCCTCCCAGCCTCCTTCCTCCCAGCCTCCCCCTCCCAGCCTCCCTCAGCATCAGCCTTCCCCTCCCAGTCTCCCCCAGCATCAGCCTCCCCAAGCATCAGCCTCCACCAGCATCAGCCTCTCTCCTTCCAGCCTCCCCCAGCATCAGCCTCCCCAAGCATCAGCCTCCACCAGCATCAGCCTCCCTCGTCCCAGCCTCCCCCAGCATCAGCCTCCCCCTCCCAGCCTCCCCCAGCATCAGCCTCTCTCCTCCCAGCATCAGCCTCTCTCCTCCCAGCATCAGCCTCTCTCCTCCCAGCATCAGCCTCTCCTCTCTGTCCCCAGCATCAGCCTCTCTCCTCCCAGCCTTCCCCAGCATCAGCCTCTCTCCTCCCAGCCTCCCCCAGCATCAGCCTCCCCCAGCATCAGCCTCTCTTCTTCCAGCCTCCCCCAGCATCAGCCTCTCTCCTTCCAGCCTCCCCCAGCATCAGCCTCCCTCTCCCAGCCTTCCCCAGGATCAGCCTCTCTCCTCCCAGCCTCCGTCCTCCCAGCCTTCCCCAGCATCAGCTTTCCCCTCCCAGCCTCCCTCAGCATCAGCCTTCCCCAGCATCAGCCTCTCTCCTCCCAGCCTCAGCCTCTCCCCTTCCCAGCCTTCCCCAGGATCAGCCTCTCTCCTCCCAGCCTCCTTCCTCCCAGCCTCCCCCTCCCAGCCTCCTTCAGCATCAGCCTTCCCCTCCCAGTCTCCCCCAGCATCAGCCTCCCCCTCCCAGCCTTCCCCATGATCAGCCTCTCTGCTCCCAGCCTCCTCCAGCACGCCGTGCTCCTCTGCCGACACTCACACACCCGATCGCATCCACTCACACACACCCGATCGCATCCACTCACACACACCCGATCGCATCCACTCACACACACCCGATCACATCCACTCACACACACCCGATCGCATCCACTCACACACACCCGATCGCATCCACTCACACACACCCGATCGCATCCACTCACACACACAGACACTGACGATATCGCACATACGCGCTCACACTCACAACATCCGGAGATACCACATGCCTCTGGCCATGTGATCCTCCGTCAGGTCCTGGAAGGTCACAACAGCACAGTATCGAGGCCGAGAAGCAAGCGATATCGCCGGATGCTGTGAGTGTGTGGATGCGATGTGAGGTGTGTGTGAGGTGTGTGTGAGAGTGAGTGTGATCTGATGTGTGTGTATGTTTGTGTGTGTGCTGTTATGTGTGTGCGTGTGGATCTTCCGCCGCAGCAGGACCTTGATGCGCTTGTAACCATGCGAGCATGGTTACCAACGTATCCACACGACTCCCGTGCGAGCGGGGGCCGGGGGGGGTGGGGGTGAGGATGAGTACAGAACTCACCTCCGTGACAGCCGTGTCAGTTCGGGGAATGCGCGGGGGGGGGGGGGGGGAGTACAGTACTCACCTCCGTGACAGCCGTGTCAGTTCGGGGAATGCGCGGGGGGAGGGAGGGGGCGGGGCCAGAGCTAGCGTGCATTGCGTGAGGGGGGCGGGGCGTGGCGTGGCCGAATTGCCAATGCCTGCAGGGTGCCGGGGCGAGAGGCCAATCTGTGGGGGGGGCGGAGCCTGGGCGAGCGGCTGGCCAATCCGTGTGGGGGCGCAGCCTGGGCGAGCGGCCAATCCATGTGGGGGGGGCGGGGCCATGGCGAGCCCAGCGGCCAATCAGCTTTGTGTCACCGTAAGGACACAATTTTGGAGCATGACAGACAGACAGATAGACAGACAGAATAAGGCAATTATATATATAGATATATATATATGTGTGTACACCCCCCCCCTGTATATTCGGTTTATAAGACGCACCCCCTACTTTCCCCCAAAATTTGGGGGAACAAAAGTGCGTCTTATAAAGCGAAAAATATGGTATTTACCTGTTGTCTATAACATTCACATATACCTTATGAGTAGGTGTTACTGTCATCTACTGGCAATTTCCAGGTATTTCTGTGGGACATGTTTCTGAGCAAGGATTTTTCTTTCCTTGCTACATACTGTGCACTTGTTCACCTTTTGTATTAATAAAGACTTTTGTATTTTTTACTATTATTTATTGTGGTCCTTGTGCCTTGTGTAATCCCTATAGTTCACCATCTCCTATTGTTTTCGGGTATTATACACTTTTAGGTTTTTAATTTTTACATATGTTTTACCTTTAGTTGATAAAACTATTCTAGTTTTGTAGTCCACAATATTCTTTTATTAATTTTCAGCCCCTCTGTTTGCTGATTGATCCAAATTTTTTATTTTTCTCTTGTTGAGGTGTTCCTTTCAGTAACACATGCTGGACGTGAGCTCTGTGTGTCCAGGGTGCTGAGGTATTCCACTGTTTATACTGCAATCGTTTTCCTCTCTATAGTGCTTTCTTCCTTAGTTATTGTGATGACGAGAATCCGGGTGTAATGAGAGACCAAACCACTAGGTGTCACCAGGCACACTAGCGGAGTGAATCTGCTGGGTTTGTACACTAGGTTTCGCTAGACACACCTAGTGAGGGGCAGTCAAGCAAGTCAGGGTTCAAAAGCCAGGAGATAATGTAAATGACAAAAGGAACGAGCAGAGTCAGGGTCAGGGGATGAGCCGGGGTCAGTTAACAGAGAGGTCACGTAAGTACAAGGGAAGGAGCAGAGCTGGAGTCAGGGAAAAAGCCGAGGTAAAGGAGTCAGGGAATCAAGTCAGTAGGTAAGGAGTAGAGTTGAGCGCGGTTCGCAGTTCGAGGTTCTCCAGTTCTCGGCTCGAGTGATTTTGGGGCCTGTTCTAGATCGAACTACAACTCGAGCTTTTTGCAAAAGCTCGATAGTTCTAGAAACGTTCGAGAACGGTTCTAGCAGCAAAAAAACAGCTAATTCCTAGCTGGCTTTCCGCTGTAATAGTGTAAGTCACTCTGTGACTCACACTATTATGACATTTCAGTATATAGTGTGCGGGAACAGCGCCTTCAGATCACTCCTGTTTGTATAATGGCGATCGCCATTTTTTTTTTTTTCCTTGTCTTCCTTCCCTAAGCGCGCGCGTCTTGTGGGGCGGGCCAGCATGTCAGCCAATCCCAGACACACACACAGCTAAGTGGACTTTTAGCCAGAGAAGCAACGGCATGTGTGATAGGATGTCCATGTCACATGTCCCTGCATTATAAAAACGAGTATCTGCCCGTCCGGACGCCATTATCTCTTCTGCGTCCTTGGTGTCAGACATCACTGGCGCAGCTCCGTCCTTTGTCCTATCGCCGATACTGCTGTATGCGCTCCATACACAGCGCTGGACAGCTTAGGGATAGCACTTTCTATTAGTCCTTTTAAGGGCTCGTACCGGCAGGGTCAGAGCCATAGGTGACAGGTCCTGAAAACAGAGACAGCGTCTGTGTAGCTAAGGTCAGGGATTTCCTCGCTGCATTTCCCCATTAGGAGGGATAGAAAGGCAGGCTTCCTTTCCTCTACCCAGAGCCCCACAATCCTGGCACTGTACCCTCCTGTCCTCTGCACACTCCAACTCATTATAACTAAGCCATTATACTAGCAAACATTGAGTGTACCTAGTGGCATCCTAAACGTGGCTATTGGACTTCTGTATAGTCCCAGTAGTGCACAGATATTTGCAGCACGTCTGCCTGCATTGCACACTCCAACTCATTATAACTAAGCCATTATACTAGCAAACACTGAGTGAACTTAGTGTCATCCTAAACGTGGCTGTTGGACTTCTGTATAGTCCCAGTAGTGCAAAGATATTTGCAGCACGTCTGCCTGCATTGCACACTCCAACTCATTATAACTAAGCCATTATACTAGCAAACACTGAGTGAACTTAGTGTCATCCTAAACGTGGCTATTGGACTTCTGTATAGTCCCAGTAGTGCACAGATATTTGCAGCACGTCTGCCTGCATTGCACACTCCAACTGATAGTTACTAAACCATTATACTTGCAATTTATGCTGCCAGTTTAAGGGCCGTAGTTGCATTATCAGGGATATTTATTCTTTATTATTCTGCTGTTAATAAAGCTAGACCACTGCTGCAATCTACACCACCTCTCAATTTTTACTACCACATTTTCAGTGCACAATCTTGTCGCAATCAACATGAGTGGCAAAATGACAGATGCTGGTGGAAAGGGGAAGAGGCGTGGTGGAAAAGGAAGAAAAGGGTTTGTCCGTGGGGAAGGTGGCAAAGCAAAAGTAAGATGTCTACTACTTACCGTGGACAATCCGATGTGCTCCCTATTTTACGGACACGAACAACAGGAACAAAGGTAGATGATGGCCAAAAAAGGAAAATGCTTGAATGGATCTCAAGTGGTCCAACAAGTGCCCTCTCAGCCACTTCAAGTACCGCATCCAAAAAACACCAGTCCTCTGAGTTGTCATCCCAATCAAACTTGCTTTCTCCCAGCTCTGAAGTCTCCATCAGCCCTGCACAGTATGGTGGAACTGAGATGGCTGAGTCTGCAGAGCTGTTCAGTCACACTATAGCCTGGGAATCAGAGGTCTGCTCCCTAGCTACAGTGAGTACAGAACAGGAAATGGTCTGCAGTGATGCCCAGAACCTTTGTGACTCTGATTCAGGCCGTGAGGACCAAGTTTCTGAGCATAATGTTGACCCTTTGTCACAAGCTGTAACACCTGTGGTTATAGACAATGAGGAACATACTGATGAAGATGAGACGCAGATACCCGATTGGGATGACAATTAAATATTCGGTCAGGGCAAGAAGAGGCTCGGTCTGAGGGGGAGGGGAGTGCAAACACAACAATTGATGAGGAAGTTCTAGATCCCACCTACTGTCAACCCACAGTCAGGCACTCGAGGAGGTCAACAGAGGTGGTGGAGGAGGATGCAACTGATGACGAAGTTACCTTGCGCCTTCCTGGACAGAGTCGGAGAACTGGTAGCACGTCTACAACTGCATCCTCAGCCACCACTCTGCCTCTGAGCACTAGTCGGGGTGGATCAACAGGTTGCATGCCCTCTAAGCCTTGCCTAGCCTGGTCCTTTTTTGACATAGCAAAAGATCGCCCAAATTATGTGATCTGTAAAATTTGTCATGGTTCTCTTAGTAGAGGTCAAAACCTCAGCAGTTTGACAACTTCTTCCATGAATCGTCACATGAATAAATATCATATGTCCCGGTGGGAAGCTCACCGTACTGCAATGCGGCCTAGCGGAGCGAACCATCCACCGCCTGCCCCTTCCAGTGCATCCGCGCGCTCTTCATCTTCTAGGACTGTGGGGACAGCTGTCACACCTGTTTTTCCACGCACAACTTCCACCACTGTAACCGCAACAGGCAGTTTGCTTGGTAGATCGTCAGTTGGTTTGGAAGGGGAAACAAGTGAGTGTGTACAGCTCTCTCAGACATCGATAGCACCAACGTTGGATGAAGGTAACATCATGTCTCCGCCTGCACTTTCCTCACAAACCTGCATTTTTCCAGGGACACTCTACTCAACACCGTCTACACACAGCAGCCAGATCTCTGTCCCTCAGATGTGGTCAAATAAAAGGCCACTTCCTGCGACCCATGACAAAGCTAAGAGGTTGACTCAATCCCTCTGTAAGCTCTTGGCTACCGAAATGCTGCCTTTCCGCCTAGTGGACACACAGGATTTTAGAGACCTTATGTCTGTCGCTGTGCCCCAGTACCAGATGCCTAGTCGCCACTACTTCTCTACGAAAGGTGTGCCCGCGCTACACCAGCATGTCGCACACAACATCACCGCTTCCTTGAGAAACTCTGTGTGTGAACGGGTGCATTTCACCACCGATACTTGGACCAGTAAGCATGGACAGGGACGTTACATGTCGCTGACTGGGCACTGGGTAACTATGGTGATAGATGGTAAAGGGTCTGCTGCACAAGTCTTGCTGTCCCCACGACTTGTGTGTCAATCCTCTGTCTGTCCAAGTTCCGCCACTGCTTCTGCCTCCTCCACCTCATCTGGGTCCTCCACCTCTGCCCCAAGCCTGCCTGGTCAGGCCACCAGCGTTCTCACTGCTCAGAAGGAATCACGCACCCCTCATTACTATGCTGGCAGCAGAGCGCAACGGCATCAGGCCGTCTTTAGCTTGACATGTCTTGGGAATAAGAGTCACACAGCTGAGGAGTTGTGGTCAGCTCTGCGGTCCGAGTTTAATAAATGGTTGTCTCCACTCAACCTGCAGCCTGGTAAGGCCGTGTGCGACAATGCTGCAAACCTGGGTGCGGCCCTTCGCCTGGGCAAGGTGACACACGTACCTTGTATGGCTCACGTGTTGAACCTTGTCGTCCAGCAATTTTTAACACACTATCCCGGCCTAGATGGCCTTCTGAACAGGGCACGAAAACTGTCTGCTCACTTCCACCGTTCAAGCGCCGCAGCTGAGCGACTTGCATCGCTCCAGAAGTCTTTCGGCCTGCCGGTTCATCGCCTGAAATGCGATGTGGCGACACGCTGGAATTCAACTCTCCACATGTTACAGCGACTGTGGCAGCACCGCCGAGCCCTGGTGCAATACGTCATGACGTATAGCCTGGGCCAACGAGATGCAGAGGTGGGGCAGATCACCCTGATGGAGTGGTCTCAGATCAAGGACCTATGCACCCTTCTGCACAGTTTCGACATGGCGACGAATATGTTTAGCGCTGACAATGCCATTATCAGCATGACAATTCCAGTCATTTACATGCTGGAGCACACGCTAAACACTATTCGGAGTCAGGGGGTGGGACAACAGGAAGGGGAGGAACTACAGGAGGATTCATATGCGCAAGACACAACAACATCACCAAGGTCCAGACGTTCATCATCACCAACGCGGCAGGCATGGGACCATGGGGGACAGGGATCAACAAGGGCGCATGGTAGCAGGCTAAATGTTGAGGAAGGTGCAGGAGAACATGAAGAAATGGAGGACGAACTGTCCATGGACATGGAAGACTTAGCGGATGAGGGAGACCTTGGTCAAATTTCAGTTGAAAGAGGTTGGGGGGAGATGTCAGAGGAAGAAAGAACGGGTAGCACCTCTATGCCACAAACACAGCGTGGACTTGGTCCGCATGGCTGCGCAAGACACATGAGTGCCTTCTTGTTGCACTACCTCCAACATGACCCTCGTATTGTCAAAATTAGAAGTAATGATGACTACTGGATTGCCACACTATTAGATCCCCGGTACAAGTCCAAATTTTGTGACATAATTCCAGCCATAGAAAGGGACGCACGTATGCAGGAGTATCAGCAGAAGCTGTTACTCGATCTTAGCTCGGCTTTTACACCAAACAACCGTGGAGGTGCAGGGAGTGATTCTCCCAGTTGTAACTTGACAAACATGGGACGGTCTCGTCATCTTCAACAGTCTACCCGTACCAGTAGGACCGTATCTGGTGCTGGTAACAGCAATTTTATGGAATCTTTTCATAATTTTTTTAGACCCTCCTTTGCAAGGCCAGCAGAGACAACAAGTCTGACACATAGTCAACGGCTGGAGAGGATGATACAGGAGTATCTCCAAATGAACATCGATGAAATGACTTTGCAAATGGAGCCTTGCTCCTTTTGGGCTTCAAATCTAGAAAAATGGCCAGAGCTCTCCAGTTACGCCTTGGAGATTTTGTCGTGTCCAGCTGCCAGCGTTGTCTCTGAACGTGTCTTCAGTGCTGCTGGGTGTGTGCTGACAGATAAGCGCACGCGTCTGTCCAGTGACAATGTGGACAGACTGACGTTCATCAAAATGAACAAGTCATGGATCCAGAAGGAATTTACTACCTCTGTGTCATCCTGGGGAGAGTAAATGCTTGTGGATTTGGAATGTGCTTGATGCAAATCAAAACATCCTGTTTGCAACTAGGGCACAAGTGCTGCCACTGATAAGGTGTCTGAGTGGGGCCCAATTTTTGGAAAAAAAGGGAGACTCCGCTTGGAGTAACCCTTGCTTGCTGTGTTTTTTAAAAATGATCCAAGATGAACAGAGCTGGGATCAGGAAAGACTTTGCTACCTACCCCGGTGTCATCCTGGGGACGGTTAAGAATAGCGTATTTTTGAATGTGCTTGATGCAAATCTAGTTGTGAATTGTACAACTGGGGCACAACTGCTGCCACTGAAGGGGTGGGTGTGTGTGGGGCCCAATTTTTGGAAAAAAGGAAGACTCCGCTTGGAGTAACCCTTGCTTACATTGTTTTTAAAAGAAGCCAAGATGAACAGAGCTGGGATCAGGAAAGACTTTGCTACCTACCCCGGTGTCATCCTGGGGACGGTTAAGAATAGCGTATTTTTGAATGTGCTTGATGCAAATCTAGCTGTGAATTGTACAACTGGGGCACAACTGCTGCCACTGAAGGGGTGGGTGTGTGGGGCACATTTTTTGGAAAAAAGGGAGGCTCCGCTTGGAGTAACCCTTGCTTACATTGTTTTTTAAAAATAATCCAAGATGAACAGAGCTGGGGTCAGGAAAGACTTTGCTACCAACCCCAGTGTCATCCTGGGGACGGTTAAGAATAGCGTATTTTTGAATGTGCTTGATGCAAATCTAGCTGTGAAGTGTACAACTAGGGCACAAGTGCTGCCACTGAATGGGTGGGTGTGTGTGGGGCCCAATTTTTGGAAAAAAAGGGAGACTCCGCTTGGAGTCACCTTGCGGTGTTTTACATGATTTTAGAAGGGCGTGCCATGCCTATATCTGTGTGTCCTCCTCTTTTTCCTTGTCCAGCTGTTTTGTTTTCGCATGAGTATATGTCCTTGTCACTTTCCCATGTGTTTGTGTTCTGTTGTGAGTTGTTTGTCACCTTTTGGACACCTTTGAGGGTGTTTTCTAGGTGTTTTTATGTGTTTGTGATTGCCTGCCATTGTTTCCTATGCAGTTCGAGTTCGGTTCGTTGAACGTTCGACGAGCCGAACTCGAACGGGACGTCCGTTCGGCGAACCGACCTCGAGCCGAACCGCGAACGGTTCGCTCATCTCTAGTAAGGAGTTGGGAGGGGAACAGCGGAACTAGGTATCGGGACAAGATCAGATTAGACATTTACGGGAACCAGAGACATGCACTGCAAAACAGGAACTATTACTGCCGGCGTTACGGGTGAAACAGCTCCCAGATAGAGTGGAGCAATGAAAAGAACGAAGCTCCAAAGAACAGTCCCCTCCCACACCACGCAGGAATCGACTGGGAACCAGGGGAAAAATATGAGGCCCAGCATAGGGCAGGAGAGCAGAGCATCGCTGAGCAGTATCATGACATTTATAGCCTGTTTTCCCTGCCTGGCCATAAAGTTTAAGGCTATGTGCCCACAGGATCTTGTTTCTGCGGATTTTGCTGAGGAAAACCTGCGGATTTTTCTGGATTTTCCAGATAAATCTGCAGGTTTTAGCATGTACAGTCACTCCCCATGTTATCCTATGAGACATGGGGAGTGCTGTGTCCACGCTGCGGAAAGTGCAGCTGCTGACCATGCTGCGGATGTAGGCATCCGCATGTATAATTGCATGTCAATTATTCATGCGTAATTACCTGCGGATGTCCCGGCCCTCCGCTATGGAGATAAGAGGCCGGGACGTCCGCAGGTAAGCCGCATGAATCCCTGCATGTTTCCCGCAGCTATTCCGCTGTAATCTTGCAGCTAAAAATAGCTGCGGACGCCGGCGGGCAGCTGCGGGAAACATGCGCTCGTACCTGCGTATACATCCGCAGGTACGAGCGCCCATGGGCACATAGCCTAAGACTATGTTCCCTCTTCACTCTTGCCTTCACTAATACTGATAGAAAAGAGGGGGAAGCAGAGAGAGACCTCACAACTTTTGAAGAAGCAGTCACATAGATAAGAGACTTACAGACATTGGCAGCAGCAAAATCTTAGAAATAAATTTAATGAAAACTATTTAGAAAGTTGCTCAAATTTGCATTTAAGGAGTAAATTAATTTTATACAAAATAAGTGTGATGGTATGCATTGCCTTTAAACATGTCTTATGAAGAGAAAACCACAATGGTCCTTGAAGGATATTTCACATTTTGGTTTTCGGACTATTTTTAATTTTTAACCTTTGGTATATTTTTATATGCTCTGGTTCAAAATGTTGGCAAAAAGCTAGAAATGGAAAAACCTCAATAGAATTGTAAACTTCCGACCTCCACATTGGGCCCAGACCTCAAAAGCACATTTGAAAATTGGTTTCCAGGAAAGCAGCGCGTTATAACAACTGCTTCAGTTCCAATTCAGCTATGCATTTCCAAGTCATAAAAGCTAATACCTTCACCAGCTCTGGATTCATGCTCTTCTCCAGGCTTTCCATGATGTTATCCGATTTCCCAGCACCGCCACCCTCATCATCTGTGTAATAGAGGAAAGCAGATGTGAGTAGCAGAACTCCATCAAATTCCCTTAGCTCAGCATCAGTCTTGGATGTACATTGTTTTAGTTTACTCTCTATGTTTGATGCCATGTTTCCACTCCTCTATAATTCTCTAGTCTAAATGTGCAAAATTGCTAGTCAAAAACGTGAACAATGTATTTTTAACCATATTCTAATATCAGGTATTTATTTTTATAAGAAATAACTTGAGCTGGGAAACAAAAGTATGATAATTAGAGATGAGCGGACCCATGGAAGTTCGGTTCGGCGGGATCAGCCGGACTTTTGAGAAAGTTCGGTTTGAGACCTGGACTTGCCCTGAACCCCAATGAAAGTCACTAATTGCGCAAATTGGGTCTCCACTCACATACAGGCAGCCATAAACAGATCACTTTCGGGGACAGGTGGATGGGGTTTTTCCATTATTTTTGGTTTGGTGCACATCCAAACACGCTGTTGTTACCCCCAGTGTGATCCGATCAAACACTGAAAGCAGCTCCCACTGGGCTGAGCACCAAGCGTTCCCGAGCACAGCGATGCTCGATCAAGTGGTTAAAGCACCTGAACTCCTAACCCGAACTCTGGTTTTTTTTGTAAAGACTATGTTCGGTACAAATACCAAGCCTTGGGTTTGCTCATCTCTTACGATAGTCCTTCCAGAGTAAGCTCAATGGGACTACTTATAGATGAAGAACTAAACCCAGAAAGAAATAACAGTAAATAATATTAACTGACTAAAACAAATTGGGTTTTCTACAATTCCTGAAATAAACTGTCTTGAAAAAAGTCTTGCATGCTTAAGTCATTCCAAGAACATTTATTCGTGACCATATGCTGCCTCCAATTACACCAACGCCAGACTCGTCTTGCTAATCAACCAAATATAGGACAAGAAAGCAATGGGAACATTCCCTTACACCAGATGAAGACTCATCATGTCTTTAGGAAATAGGCAGTCATGATCTTCATTTACTGAATAAGACTGGGTCTTATATACAGCCCTGCAGACACTTCATTATCAGGACTGTTGTAGGCTCCTAGAAATATACTATTACTTGTTAAGAAGTGCATAGCTCCTAAAGCGAATGCCTGCCCTTAGAAACAATTTTTTTTTATGCCATCTAAATATAATCAAAGTGTTATGCATATATATATATACAACGCTGGCCAAAAGTATTGGCACCCCTGCATTTCTGTCGGATAATACTCTGTTTCTTCCTGAAAATGATTGCAATCACACATTTTTTGGTATTATTATCTTCATTTATTTTGCTTGCAATGAAAAACCACAAAAAAGAATGAATCAAAAATCAAATCATTGATCTTTTCACATAAAATTCCAAAAATGGCCCGGACAAAAGTATTGGCACCCTCAGCCTAATACTTGGTTGCACAACCTTTAACCAAAATAACTGCGAACAACCGCTTCCGGTAACCATCAATGAGTTTCTTACAATGCTCTGCTGGAATTTTAGACCATTCTTCTTTGGCAAACTGCTCCAGGTCCCTGAGATTTGAAGGGCGCCTTCTCCAAACTGCCATTTTGAGATCTCTCCACAGGTGTTCTATGGGATTCAGGTCTGGACTCATTGCTGGTCATTTTAGTAGTCTCCAGTGCTTTCTCTCAAACCATTTTCTAGTGCTTTTTGTAGTGTGTTTTGGTTCATTGTCCTGCTGGAAGACCCATGACCTCTGAGGGAGACCCAGTTTTCTCACACTGGGCCCTACATTATGCTGCAAAATTTGTTGGTAGTCTTCAGACTTCATAATGCCATGCACACGGTCAAGCAGTCCAGTGCCAGAGGCAGCAAAGCAACCCCAAAACATCAGGGAACCTCCGCCATGTTTGACTGTAGGGACCGTGTTCTTTTCTTTGCATGCCTCATTTTTTCCCTGTAAACTCTATGTTGATGCCTTTTCCCAAAAAGCTCTACTTTTGTCTCATCTGACCAGAGAACATTCTTCCAAAACGTTTCAGGCTTTCTCAGGTAAGTTTTGGCAAACTCCAGCCTGGATTTTTTGTGAAAAGGCATCAACATAGAGTTTACAGGAAAAAAAGAGGCATTCAAAGAAAAGAACACGGTCCCTAAAGTTAAACATGTCGGAGGTTCCCTGATGTTTTGGGGTTGCTTTGCTGCCTCTGGCACTGTACTGCTTGACCATGTGCATGGCATTATGAAGTCTGAAGACTACCAACAAATTTTGCAGCATAATGTAGGGCACAATTTGAGAAAGCTGGGTCTCCCTCAGAGGTCATGGGTCTTCCAGCAGGACAATAAACCAAAACACACTACAAAAAGCACTAGAAAATGGTTTGAGAGAAAGCACTGGAGACTACTAAAGTGGCCAGCAATGAGTCCAGACCTGAACCCCATAGAACACCTGTGGAGAGATCTCAAAATGGCAGTTTGGAGAAGGCACCCTTCAAATCTCAGGGACCTGGAGCAGTTTGCCAAAGAAGAATGGTCTAAAATTCCAGCAGAACATTGTAAGAAACTCATTGATGGTTACCGGAAGCAGTTGTTCGCAGTTATTTTGGCTAAAGGTTGTGCAGCCAAGTATTAGGCTGCGGGTGCCAATACTTTTGTCCGGGCCATTTTTGGAGTTTTATGTGAAATAATCAATGATTTGATTTTTGGTTCATTCTTTTTTGTGTTTTTTCATTGCAAGCAAAATAAATGAAGATAATAATACCAAAAAAATGTGTGATTGCAATCATTTTCAGGAAGAAACTGAGTATTATCTGACAGAATTGCAGGGGTGCCAATACTTTTGGCCAGCACTGTATATATATATATATATATTGTGACAATGTGGGCCCCAAGTGTATGTGGGCCACACATCAGGTAGCGGGATTAAAGCACGCCAGAGTAATTGGTCTCTTTAACAGACCATCTGGTTTATTAACAGGTCCATAAACCATATCAGGTCACATAACATAAAGATGCCGTTCGTTGGCTTTCTCCTCAAAGACCAACACATAATATAAAGTCCACACACTTTTGGACTGCCACCCATGTGTCACTGACCCTTGTCAGTATCCAGACCCCAGGTCCAATCCCAGTTACCTTCCTCTTAAGGTGGCTAGTGTCCTTTCCAGGTTCCCCCTGGCTCCAGCCACATGGCTTTACACATGGACCTAAAAGCCCCTTCCTTCAGAAGAAGGTCTCCGGAGGAGTGCAAAACACCCTGCTTCTGCTCTCTCCATCTCCAGCGCACACACACTGGAAGTCTAGAGCCAGTCTCTCCCTAGACTGCCCTCGACACTCTCCACCCAGGTTCAGAGACAGGATTGCTTTAACCCCTGGAGCCACACCCACAGGTGGTAAGGAGTGTGTAATCAGCATCACACACCCTTCCATGGCTCTGCATGAATGCAATCCTGTGGAACCACAGGTCCCAGCCAGTTTCACATTGCAGAGCACCCACGCTTCTGCAAAACATACCGGCCTTTTGTAATACAGCCGGTTGATACCTCACATACCCTCCCCCTCTGTTCAAACCCGTAGGGGAGAACACTTGCCAATGACCTGGGGCCGCGATACAGGGCATCCCCGCTGCCATGCCCCACCAGTCGAGAGGGCCATCCAAGAGCAGTAGTCCCTGAGGCATCGCCCGACACTGTCACCAAACCCTGTCTGGTCAACCTAGGGTTAAAGGACGTCCCATTTCCAGACCGTTCTCTCCCTGACCCCCTCCCAGGGTCACCGTAGTAGAGAGACATGTCCCCAGTCAAACCTACAGTCTTGTCCGAACCTAGGCTTTCTCGAGTACCCCCAAGGCTACTGTCGGGAACTCTAAGCTCATAGCGGCCACTATCTACCGTACATCGTAGGTTACCACTCTGTCGGCGATTCCTTTTATCGCGCGTCTGAACTACTGGACCGACACGCCATCTTCCACTTCTTTCCCCTGAACAACGGGTGGAAGACGGCTGCTGTCCCCCACACAGTTGGCGAAGCTGCTCCTTAATTTTCAGGTTTTCTTGCCACAACCGCTCCATGTCACGTACATGGTGTACCCGATATTCAATAAGGCTTCGAATGGTTCCAAGACTCTCTACAGTCCCGACACAGACAAACGGAACCATACCAGCTTCCCTGGGTATCTTGCTCTCATTAGCAGCAGGGATTCTTAATCTCACCAATCCCGACTTATTCACCATGTCTTGCATGACTCGTCCGGTTTTTCCAATGACTCTCCCCACCAGAGCCCGGGGTACTTGGACAATATCTTCCGCCAGACTTTGCGCTTTCCTTTTATACTCTAGCTGTCTAGTGGCTTCTTCCTTTTGCAGTTGGGCCTGCCACTTCATACGAACACATCTGAAGTGCATGTCCTTTAGAATAGCCACCCGCTGCCCAGTAATTTTACTGGTAGACAATATCACTAACTGTTCAGCCCCTGGGGTACAGTAGACCTCACACGCTTCCACAGCTCTCTTAAATTCGTCATGCATGCACCCGGTGGCACACGCTTCTCTTAAGTCCTCAGGTATATCCACCATGCACTTGACTACAGAAGTCTCATTCATCCCTGCCACATGCTTGTCAAGTTTAGCTTCCAGAGTTAGCTCTCTTTGGGCCTCCCCTGCTTCAACAAGTTTGGTCAGGAGTGACACTCGCTGCTCCATCTGCTCCAAGTCTCCCTGGGACTTGGACTGGTACTCTGCCAAGCGACTTCGGAGCTCAGCCACTTCTTTCTCCAGCTCCCTTACTCGACTCTCAGTAGCCTGCCTAAGAAGTATCTCTTGTTGCAGATGGTCTTTGCTCATCCTCTTGAATGAGTCTTCACTTGCGGACCTCTCTGGTCTATGACACACTATTTCTGAGGCTTCTTCCACCTCAGCTTCAGAACATTTGGGTTTCTTACTCTTCTTACCCACGACCTTCTCTATATCCTCCATCATGGTTTTACCAAGCAGGTCAGGCAGGCTCCCAGTCCTGGATGAGACCTCTGGTCCAGGCTTCACCTCCTCAGAGGCTCTCTTCACTTCAGCGCCAGCTGTTTCTTGGTTCTTCACTGCATTATCTTCCACTTCCTCTGGGGTCTCTGCAGTGTCACCCTCAGCCTGGGTGTCACACCCTTCAACATGGCACTCTGTTCCTTTTAGAGATTTGGGGCTAAATTCGCTGTCATCCACCCCAGCACTTGGTAGTTCACCAGTCTGCTCACCACGACTGTTGGGGATTATTCCTTCCCCCACACTCTCTAGGATTCCATTTCCTATACCATTCTCGCCTGACAGACTATCAACTTCACACTTTGAAATCATAGGGACCACCACCATTACGTCCTTGGTTGGCTCCTTCTCTGCACTTGCAGCGCGCTGATTTCTGTCGTCACAATGTGTCAGTTCAATCTCTGATTCCTCAGTCTTTTGTAGGATATCACCGTCTGACTCCACCGTAGCAGGTGTTATTAGCACCATGTCTTTATTAATCAGGCATGTCACTTTCTCTGCACCCTCAGACGGCCTACACTGTGCCCCCTCTCGGCGCTTATTACGTCTTCGGCGTCGGGAGGAAGTTTTGCCCTTCTCGCCCATCTGTACCACACTGTACTCGTTTGTCACCTTACTAGAGTCAGTGTCTTTACTGGAGTCATCATCGCTCCCCCTGGTATCCTGGACTATCATGTCCCCACTTAACCAGATATCTGCCTCCCTTTCTGGAGCTACCCCGTTTTTAACGGTCACACTATCGGTTATTCCCTTAGTCCTTATGTCACTAAGTTGGGTCCGTCCATCATTTTCTTTGGTCACCCCTAACTTAGGACAGTCAATTTTAGGAGGTGCTATCTCCTCCTTACCACACATAACTGCACAACAAGGACCCCTTTTCACCTCCCAATGTGGTGGGGTTTCCTTTGGGCTGTTCCGGCTCTTACACAAGCAACCGTATACGTCCCCCTGCTTCCACAAGTGCACAAATAATTTAGAGTCCCAACCTATAATAATTGGGTGCAGTAAATCTGAGACTACACCAACATCATGAGAACCACTGTCCCAGGCTGTCTTAATGACCACGCTGGAGACCGGGTATTCTGTCTCATTACTGTGGGTGCAGCCGACGTGGATCTTCCTTCCAGGAATCAAGTGGACATCAGAGGTGGCCCTCACCAGGGTCACCAAGCTCCTTGAGTCTACGACTCCTGTTACAGATTCCCCATCCACTTCCACGGAACACAGACGTGGCTTCTCGTCGGATGGGTGGTCTATATTGCAAACAGGACACTTAAGGCATGAACACTGTTGTCCCTGGCTACAGTCCATCTGCACCACTTCACCCTTGGATTTGGGATGCTCCGCTCTCTTTTGGGGGACCACCCCTTTCTGGGACTCCACCCCCTTATGGGCAACCACCCCTTTATGGGACTCCACCCCCTTATGGGCAACCACCCCTTTATGGGACTCCACCCCCTTATGGGCAACCACCCCTTTATGGGACTCCACCCCCTTTTGGGCAACCACCCCTTTTTGGGACTCCGCCCCCTTTTGGGCAACCACCTCGTTCTGGGACTCCGCCCCCTTTTGGGCAACCACCCCTTTTTGGGACTCCGCCCCCTTTTGGGCAACCACCCCTTTTTGGGACTCCGCCCCCTCTGCTGTCACTGGACCTCCAGGCACATGCTGTTGGTGCTGCTGGCTCTGCAGCAGCTGGTTCAGGAGCTCCTCCATGCTGCAATGAAAAGAGGAACAGGAGGGGCGCTCCAATGGGTAATACCCGGTGGTCAAAGACAGGGGGGGGGTTAGAGAACCACTAACCTTTCCGGGTTGTACTGCCCGTACAACCAGGATCTCCAGCCTGTGGTGTATCACTGCTCACCAAGCAGGGCCTTGCAATTCCGGCTGGCCTGGAACCTCCAGTCGCTGGACTCTCGCCACTGCAGCACGGGTCCCCAACGACCTGCTGATTCACCACCAGGTGCTTGAGAGCGCTGTCCCTGTTCGTGGACCCGCCGATCCACCGCCAGCTGCTTGAGTGCGCAGACAATTTTCGTGGACCCGCCGATCCACCGCAAACCGCTTCAAAAAAAATTTCGTGGACCCGCCGATCCACCGCAAGCAGTCCGTATCCACAGGAATATGTCCTAGGCCGTTGCCCTTAGCAACCAGGCTGCGTTGCCCCTAGCAACCAGGCCATATGCCCGCATTCTCCACCATAATGTGACAATGTGGGCCCCAAGTGTATGTGGGCCACACATCAGGTAGCGGGATTAAAGCACGCCAGAGTAATTGGTCTCTTTAACAGACCATCTGGTTTATTAACAGGTCCATAAACCATATCAGGTCACATAACATAAAGATGCCGTTCGTTGGCTTTCTCCTCAAAGACCAACACATAATATAAAGTCCACACACTTTTGGACTGCCACCCATGTGTCACTGACCCTTGTCAGTATCCAGACCCCAGGTCCAATCCCAGTTACCTTCCTCTTAAGGTGGCTAGTGTCCTTTCCAGGTTCCCCCTGGCTCCAGCCACATGGCTTTACACATGGACCTAAAAGCCCCTTCCTTCAGAAGAAGGTCTCCGGAGGAGTGCAAAACACCCTGCTTCTGCTCTCTCCATCTCCAGCACACACACTGGAAGTCTAGAGCCAGTCTCTCCCTAGACTGCCCTCGACACTCTCCACCCAGGTTCAGAGACAGGATTGCTTTAACCCCTGGAGCCACACCCACAGGTGGTAAGGAGTGTGTAATCAGCATCACACACCCTTCCATGGCTCTGCATGAATGCAATCCTGTGGAACCACAGGTCCCAGCCAGTTTCACATTGCAGAGCACCCACGCTTCTGCAAAACATACCGGCCTTTTGTAATACAGCCGGTTGATACCTCACAATATATATATATATATATATATAATATATATATATATATACATACACTGTATATGTATTATATGTATATACTGTGTATATACAGTACAGACCAAAAGTTTGGACACACCTTCTCATTCAAAGAGTTTTCTTTATTTTCATGATTCTGAAAATTGTAGATTCACATTGAAGGCCTAAAAACTATAAACTAACACATGTGGAATGAAATACTTAACAAAAAATTGTGAAACAACTGAAAATATGTCTTATATTCTAGGTTCTTCAAAGTAGTCACCTTTTTCTTTCATTACTGCTTTGCACACTCTTCAAATTGTCTCTCCAGGAAAGGAGACAAACTCTAGCGCCACCTATTGGAAGTAGCAATCCTAAAAGTCAAACTTGGCCTTTTAACAAGCCTTTTCATATGACCTAGGATATATGCCAGATCAGAATCCCAATTTGCAGACACGGTGTTTCGGGGTGATTGCCCCTCATCAGTGCAAAGTGTGGGTATTTGATCTGGCTTATGAGAAGCTATGTGGGGACCACAAGGGAAGACTATTCTCCTTATGGAGACCTGACAAACCAGTCTGGCTGTCAGTGGAGAGGGGACTTATAGCTGCAATGCCCCTCTGGGAATTATTCAAATTGTCTCTCCAGGAAAGGAGACAAACTCTAGCGCCACCTATTGGAAGTAGCAATCCTAAAAGTCAAAACTGGCCTTTTAACAAGCCTTTTCATATGACCTAGGATATATGCCAGATCAGAATCCCAATTTGCAGACACGGTTTTTCGGGGTGATTGCCCCTCATCAGTACAAAGTGTGTTGACATTCTCTTGATGAGCTTCAAGAGGTAGTCACCGGAAATGGTCTACCAACAGTCTTAAAGGAGTTCCCAGAGATGCTTAGCACTTGTTGGCCCTTTTGCCTTCACTCTGCGGTCTAGCTCACCCCAAACCATCTCGATTGTGTTCAGGTCTGGTGACTGTGGAGGCCAGGTCATCTGGCGTAGCACCCCATTACTCTCTTTCTTAGTCAAATAGCCCTTGCATAGCCTAGAGGTGTGTTTGGGGTCATTTTCCTGTTGATAAATAAATGATGGTCCAACTAAACGCAAACCGGATGCAATAGCATGCCGCTGCAAGATGCTGTGGTAGCCATGCTGGTTCAGTATGCCTTCAATTTTGAATAAATCCACAACAGTGTCACCAGCAAAGCACCCCCACACCATCACACCTCCTCCTCCATGCTTCACGATGGGAACCAGGCATGTAGAGTCGATCCGTTCACCTTTTCTGGGTCGCACAAAGACACAGTGGTTGGAGCCAAAGATCTCTAATTTGTACTCATCAGACCAAAGCACAGATTTCCACTGGTCTAATGTCCATTCCTTGTGTTCTTTAGCCCAAAAAAGTCTCTTCTACTTGTTGCCTGTCCTTAGCAGTGGTTTCCTAGCAGCTATTTTACCATGAAGGCCTGCTGCACAAAGTCTCCTCTTAACAGCTGTTCTTGAGATGTGTCTGTTGCTAGAACTCTGTGTGGCATTGACCTGGTCTCTAATCTGAGCTGCTGTTAACCTGCGATTTCTGAGGCTGGTGACTCGGATAAACTTATCCTCCGCAGCAGAGGTGACTCTTGGTCTTCCTTTCCTGGGGCGGTCATCATGTGAGCCAGTTTATTTGTAGCGTTTGATGGTTTTTGCCACTGCACTTGGGGACACTTTCAAAGTTTTCCCAATTTTTTGGATTGACTGACCTTCATTTCTTAAAGTAATGATGGCCACTCGTTTTTCTTTACTTAGCTGCTTTTTTTTCTTGCCATAATACAAATTCTAACAGTCTATTCAGTAGGACTATCAGCTGTGTATCCACCAAACGTCTGCACAACACAACTGATGGTCCCAACCCCATTTATAAGGCAAGAAATCCCACTTATTAAACCTGACAGGGCACACCTGTGAAGTGAAAACCATTTCCGGTGACTACCTCTTGAAGCTCATCAAGAGAATGCCAAGAGTGTGCAAAGCAGTAATCAAAGCAAAAGGTGGCTACTTTGAATAACCTAGAATAGAAGACATATTTTCAGTTGTTTCACCGTTTTTTGTTAAGTATTTCATTCCACATGTGTTAATTCATAGCTTTGATGCCTTCAATGTGAATCTACAATTTTCAGAGTCATGAAAATAAAGAAAACTCTTTAAATGAGAAGGTGTGTCCAAACCTTTAGTGTGTATATATATATATATATATATATATATATATATATATATAATATATATATATATATACTAGCTGTACTACCCAGCTTCACTCGGGTTAATAACTGCTGTTAACAAAATAGAATGTACTAACAAAAATGTATTCTGCACACATAAACCACAAAACAAATAGATATAAATGTAATTATAATGTCTGTCTCCCCCTCTGTATATATCTCTCTGTCTCTCTCTATCTCTTTGTCTGTCTGTCTCTTTCCCTGTCTGTCTCTGACTGTCTCTGTCTCTTTCTCCGTCTGTCTCAATCTCTTTCCCTGTCTGTCTATCTATCTCTGTCACTTTCCCTGACTATCTCTTTCCCTGTCTGTCTGTTTCCCTCTCTTTCCCTGTCTGTCTCTTTCCCTCTCTTTCCCTGTCTGTCTCTTTCCCTCTCTCTTTCCCTGTGTCTGTCTCTTTACTTGTCTTTGTCTGTCTCTTACCCTGTCTGTCTCTTTCCCTCTCTTTCCCTGTCTGTCTCTGTCTCTTTGTCTGTGTGTCTCTTTGTGTCTGTCTCTTACCCTGTCTGTCTGTTTCTTACCCTGTCTGTGTCTGCCTCTTTCCCTGTCTGTGTCTGTCTCTTTCCCTGGCTGCAGTGTGACACGCCAACATTCCATATAGGGGCATGGCTGCGCATTCTTCTGAAGTTCTGGCTGCACTGTGGCTCCCAGGTCCATTCGCTTTAATAGAGGAAGTTTTTTTGGTGAATAACTGTAAAGCGCGGGGTTAAAATTTCCCCTCAAAACATAGCCTATGACGCTCTCAGGGTCCAGAAGTGTGAGTGTGCAAAATTTTGTGGCTGCAGCTGCGACGGTGCAGATGCCAATCCCGGACATACATACATACACACATACAGCTTTATATATTACAGTTAGGTCCAGAAATATTTGGACAGTGACACAATTTTCGCGAGTTGGGCTCTGCATGCCACCACATTGGATTTGAAATGAAACCTCTACAACAGAATTCAAGTGCAGATGGTAACGTTTAATTTGAAGGTTTGAACAAAAATATCTGATAGAAATTGTAGGAATTGCACACATTTCTTTACAAACACTCCACATTTTAGGAGGTCAAAAGTAATTGGACAAATAAACCAAACCCAAACAAAATATTTTTATTTTCAATATTTTGTTGCGAATCCTTTGGAGGCAATCACTGCCTTAAGTCTGGAACCCATGGACATCACCAAACGCTGGGTTTCCTCCTTCTTAATGCTTTGCCAGGCCTTTACAGCCGCAGCCTTTCAGGTCTTGCTTGTTTGCGGTTTGGATGTGAAAACTCTCATATTGCAGCTGGGAGTGTGCACTTTCAGCCCATATTATATATATAATTGTATTTCTGAACATGTTTTTGTAAACAGCTAAAATAACAAAACTTGTGTCACTGTCCAAATATTTCTGGCCCTGACTGTATATATGTTCAGAAATACAATTATATATATAATATGGGCTGAAAGTGCACACTCCCAGCTGCAATATGAGAGTTTTCACATCCAAATCGGAGAAAGGGTTTAGGAATCATAGCTCTGTAATGCATAGCCTCCTCTTTTTCAAGGGACCAAAAGTATTTGGACAAGGGACTCTAAGGGCTGCAATTAACTCTGAAGGCGTCTCCCTCGTTAACCTGTAATCAATGAAGTAGTTAAAAGGTCTGGGGTTGATTACAGGTGTGTGGTTTTGCATTTGGAAGCTGTTGCTGTGACCAGACAACATGCGGTCTAAGGAACTCTCAATTGAGGTGAAGCAGAACATCCTGAGGCTGAAAAAAAAGAAAAAATCCATCAGAGAGATAGCAGACATGCTTGAAGTAGCAAAATCAACAGTCGTGTACATTCTGAGAAAAAAGGAATTGACTGGTGAGCTTGGGAACTCAAAAAGGCCTGGGCGTCCACGGATGACAACAGTGGTGGATGATCGCCGCATACTTTCTTTGGTGAAGAAGAAGCCGTTCACAACATCAACTGAAGTCCAGAACACTCTCAGTGAAGTAGGTGTATCTGTCTCTAAGTCAACAGTAAAGAGAAGACTCCATGAAAGTAAATACAAAGGGTTCACATCTAGATGCAAACCATTCATCAATTCCAAAAATAGACAGGCCAGAGTTACATTTGCTGAAAAACACCTCATGAAGCCAGCCCAGTTCTGGAAAAGTATTCTATGGACAGATGAGACAAAGATCAACCTGTACCAGAATGATGGGAAGAAAAAAGTTTGGAGAAGAAAGGGAACGGCACATGATCCAAGGCACACCACATCCTCTGTAAAACATGGTGGAGGCAACGTGATGGCATGGGCATGCATGGCTTTCAATGGCACTGGGTCACTTGTGTTTATTGATGACATAACAGCAGACAAGAGTAGCCGGATGAATTCTGAAGTGTACCGGGATATACTTTCAGCCCAGATTCAGCCAAATGCCGCAAAGTTGATCGGACGGCGCTTCATAGTACAGATGGACAATGACCCCAAGCATACAGCCAAAGCTACCCAGGAGTTCATGAGTGCAAAAAAGTGAAACATTCTGCAATGGCCAAGTCAATCACCAGATCTTAACCCAATTGAGCATGCATTTCACTTGCTCAAATCCAGACTTAAGACGGAAAGACCCACAAACAAGCAAGACCTGAAGGCTGCGGCTGTAAAGGCCTGGCAAAGCATTAAGAAGGAGGAAACCCAGCGTTTCGTGATGTCCATGGGTTCCAGACTTCAGGCAGTGATTGCCTCCAAAGGATTCGCAACAAAATATTGAAAATAAAAATATTTTGTTTGGGTTTGGTTTATTTGTCCAATTACGTTTGACCTCCTAAAATGTGGAGTGTTTGTAAAGAAATGTGTACAATTCCTACAATTTCTATCAGATATTTTTGTCCAAACCTTCAAATTAAACGTTACAATCTGCACTTGAATTCTGTTGTAGAGGTTTCATTTCAAATCCAATGTGGTGGCATGCAGAGCCCAACTCGCGAAAATTGTGTCACTGTCCAAATATTTCTGGACCTAACTGTATATATATATATATATATATATATATATAATTAAAGAGGCTGTCCCCCTACTGCCGATAAGCTGTTCTTGGTCCCGGCCGCGGCAGCAGGCAGTCGGAAATGCCCCGTCTTCTGATAGTGGCCGCGGCCGGGTACTGCACATCCGCCACCTATTGATCTGAATAGGAGGCAGATGTGCAGGACCCAGCCGCGGCCACTATCAGAAGACGGGTCAGCTCCAGAACAGCATTTCCGGCTGCCTGCTGCCTCCACCGGTACCGATAACAGCTGTTTGGCGGGGGTGCGGGTTGTTAGACCCCGGCCAATCAGACATTGACCCATCCTAAGGACAGGCCATCCATGTAAAAGTAGTGGACAGCCCATTTAATGGGGCTGTCCACTACTGGAAAACACATTACTGATTTGTTTATAGGCTTGTAGTATTGTCAATACGACTGCAGTGATTGGCTGCAGCGGTGATGTGTGCTGTGTTTATAATTTTAAACATGTGCAACAATATGGAGAGAAAACATTTTTTAATGGAAAACTACTTTAGGTGTGTTGTTAAACTAGACAAACCCTTTAATTATGCTTTGATTTAAGGCATAAACTTTGATTTTAGTTATTGAACATATTGAATGGGGAAGAAAGAAGGGAATTTTGTTTACTTACCGTAAATTCCTTTTCTTCTAGCTCCAATTGGGAGACCCAGACAATTGGGTGTATAGCTACTGCCTCCGGAGGCCACACAAAGTACTACACTTAAAAGTGTAAGGCCCCTCCCCTTCTGGCTATACACCCCCCCGTGGGATCACGGGCTCCTCAGTTTTAGTGCAAAAGCAAGAAGGAGGAAAGCCAATAACTGTTTTAAATACAAATTCAACCCGAGAAACAACCTCGGAGAACTGAACTGTTCAACATGAACAACATGTGCACCCGAAAAAAACAAATTTCCTAAGAAAACAGGGCGGGTGCTGGGTCTCCCAATTGGAGCTAGAAGAAAAGGAATTTACGGTAAGTAAACAAAATTCCCTTCTTCTTTGTCGCTCCTAATTGGGAGACCCAGACAATTGGGACGTCCAAAAGCAGTCCCTGGGTGGGTAAAAGAATACCTCGTGATAGGGCCGTCAAACAGCCCTTTCCTACAGGTGAGCCACCGCCGCCTGAAGGACTTGTCTACCTAGGCCGGCATCCGCCGAAGCGTAGGTATGCACCTGATAATGCTTGGTAAAAGTGTGCAGACTCGACCAGGTAGCCGCCTGGCACACCTGCTGAGCCGTAGCCTGGTGCCGTAATGCCCAGGACGCACCCACGGCTCTGGTAGAATGGGCTTTCAGTCCTGATGGAATCGGAAGCCCAGCAGAACGGTAGGTGTGAAGAATTGGTTCCTTGATCCAACGCGCAAGGGTGGATTTGGAAGCTTGCGACCCTTTACGCTGACCAGCGACAAGGACAAAGAGTGCATCCGAGCGGCGCAGAGGCGCCGTGCGGGAAATGTAGATCCTGAGTGCTCTCACCAGATCCAATAAATGCAAACCTTTTTCGAATTGGTGAACTGGATGCGGACACAAAGACGGTAAAGTGATATCTTGATTGAGATGAAAGGAAGATACCACCTTGGGAAGAAATTCTGGAATTGGACGCAGAACTACCTTGTCCTGGTGAAACACCAGGAATGGAGATCTGCATGATAACGCCGCCAGCTCGGACACTCTCCGAAGAGACGTGATCGCCACTAGAAAGGCCACTTTCTGTGAAAGACGAGAAAGGGAAACCTCCTTCATAGGCTCGAAAGGCGGCTTTTGGAGAGCAATTAGAACCGTGTTCAGGTCCCAGGGCTCCAATGGCCGCTTGTAAGGGGGGACGATATGACAAACCCCCTGCAGGAACGTGCGTACCTGAGGAAGTCGCGCCAGGCGTTTCTGAAAAAATACGGATAGCGCGGAGACTTGACCCTTAAGGGAGCCAAGCGACAAACCTTTTTCCAACCCAGACTGCAGGAAGGAAAGAAAAGTAGGCAATGCAAAAGGCCAGGGAGAAACTCCCTGAGCAGAGCACCAAGATAGGAATATCCTCCACGTCCTGTGGTAGATCTTGGCGGAGGATGGCTTCCTAGCCTGTCTCATGGTGGCAACCACCTCATGAGATAAACCTGAGGCCGCTAGGATCCAGGACTCAATGGCCACACAGTCAGGTTCAGGGCCGCAGAATTCCGATGGAAAAACGGCCCTTGAGACAGCAAGTCTGGACGGTCTGGTAGTGCCCACGGATGGCCTACCGTGAGGTGCCACAGATCCGGGTACCACGACCTCCTTGGCCAGTCTGGAGCGACGAGAATGGCGCGGCGGCAGTCGGACCTGATTTTGCGGAGCACTCTGGGCAACAATGCCAGAGGTGGGAACACATACGGTAGCCGGAACTGCGACCAATCTTGAACTAAGGCGTCTGCCGCCAGAGCTCGGTGATCGTGAGACCGTGCCATGAAAACCGGGACCTTGTTGTTGTGCCGTGACGCCATCAGGTCGACGTCCGGCATCCCCCAGCGGCGACAGATCTCCTGAAACACGTCCGGGTGAAGGGACCATTCCCCTGCGTCCATGCCTTGGCGACTGAGAAAGTCTGCTTCCCAGTTTTCTACGCCTGGGATGTGAACGGCGGATATGGTGGATGCCGTGTCTTCCACCCACGTCAGAATCCGCCGGACTTCCTGGAAGGCTTGCCGACTGCATGTTCCCCCTTGGTGGTTGATGTATGCCACCGCTGTGGAGTTGTCCGACTGAATTCGGATCTGCTTGCCTTCCAGCCACTGTTGGAAGGCTTGTAGGGCAAGATAGACTGCTCTGATCTCCAGAACATTGATCTGAAGGGTGGACTCTTTCCGAGTCCACGTACCCTGAGCCCTGTGGTGGAGAAACACTGCTCCCCACCCTGATAGACTCGCATCTGTCGTGACCACCGCCCAGGATGGGGGTAGGAACGACTTTCCTTTTGACAATGAGGTGGGAAGAAGCCACCACCGGAGAGATTCCTTGGCTGCCTGAGAGAGGGAGACCTCCCTGTCGAGGGACGTCGACTTCCCGTCCCATTGGCGGAGAATGTCCCATTGTAGTGGACGCAGATGAAACTGCGCAAAAGGAACTGCTTCCATTGCTGCTACCATCTTCCCTAGGAAGTGCATGAGGCGTCTCAAGGGGTGCGACTGGCCCTGAAGGAGAGATTGCACCCCTATCTGTAGCGAGCACTGTTTGTCCAGTGGAAGTTTCACTATCGCTGAGAGAGTATGAAACTCCATGCCAAGATATGTTAGTGATTGGGTCGGGGTTAGATTTGACTTTGAAAAGTTGATAATCCACCCGAAACTCTGGAGAGTCTTCAGTGCCACGTTCAGGCTGTGTTGGCATGCCTCTTGAGAGGGTGCCTTGATAAGTAGATCGTCCAAATACGGGATCACGGAGTGACCTTGCGAGTGCAGGACTGCTACTACTGCTGCCATGACCTTGGTGAAGACCCGAGGGGCTGTCGCCAGCCCGAAAGGTAGAGCTACGAACTGCAGGTGTTCGCTTCCTATAACGAAGCGTAGAAAACGCTGATGCTCTGGCGCAATTGGCACGTGGAGATAAGCATCCTTGATGTCTATTGATGCTAGGAAATCTCCTTGAGACATTGAGGCGATAACGGAGCGGAGAGATTCCATCCGGAACCTCCTGGTTTTTACGTGTTTGTTGAGCAGCTTGAGATCCAGGACGGGACGGAATGACCCGTCTTTCTTTGGCACCACAAACAAATTGGAGTAAAAACCGTGACCTTGTTCCTGAAGAGGAACAGAAGTCACCACTCCTTCCGCCTTTAGAGCGGACACCGCTTGCAGCAGAGCATCGGCTCGGTCGGGCGGTGGGGAAGTTCTGAAGAAGCGAGTTGGAGGACGAGAGCAGAACTCTATCCTGTACCCGTGAGACAGAATGTCTCTGACCCAACGGTCTTTGACCCGTGACAACCAAATGTCGCCAAAGCAGGAGAGCCTGCCACCGACCGAGGATGCGGAGAGAGGAGGCTGAGAGTCATGAGGAAGCCGTCTTGGTAACGGTTCTTCCGGCTGGCTTTTTTGGGCGTGATTGAGTCCGCCAAGAATCTGAGCCCCTCTGATCCTTTTGAGTCCTTTTGGACGAGTAGAATTGGGACCTGCCTGAGCCTCGAAAGGACCGAAAACCAGACTGTCCCCTCCTCTGTTGAGGTTTGTTTTGTCTGGGCTGAGGTAAGGATGAATCCTTACCCTTGGAGTGTTTAATGATTTCGTCCAAACGCTCACCAAACAATCGGTCACGAGAAAAAGGCAAACTGGTTAAGCACTTCTTGGAAGAAGAATCTGCCTTCCATTCTCTCAACCACAGGGCTCTGCGTAAAACCACAGAGTTGGCTGACGCCACCGCCGTACGGCTCGTAGAGTCTAGGACAGCATTAATTGCGTAAGACGCGAATGCGGACATTTGAGAGGTCAAGGGTGCCACCTGCGGAGCAGATGTACGTGTGACCGTGTCGACCTGTGTAAGCCCAGCTGAAATAGCTTGGAGTGCCCATACGGCTGCGAATGCTGGCGCCAACGACGCTCCAATAGCTTCATAGATGGATTTTAACCAGAGCTCCATCTGTCTGTCAGTGGCATCTTTAAGTGCCGCCCCATCTTCCACTGCAACTAGAGATCTGGCTGCAAGCCTGGAGATTGGAGGGTCCACCTTGGGACACTGTGTCCAGCCCTTGACCACGTCAGGGGGAAAAGGATAGCGTGTATCTTTAAGCCGTTTGGAAAAACGCTTATCTGGATAAGCGTGGTGTTTCTGGATTGCGTCTCTAAAGTCAGAGTGGTCCAGAAACGTGCTTAATTTACGCTTGGGATACCTGAAATGGAATTTCTCCTGCTGTGAAGCTGCCTCCTCCGCAAGAGGAGCTGGTGGAGAAATATCTAACATCCTATTGATGGACGCTATAAGATCATTCACTATGGCGTCACCATCCGGGGTATCTAGATTGAGAGCGGCCCCAGCATCAGACTCCTGATCAGTTACATCCGCCTCATCACACAGAGAGTCGTCCCGCTGGGACCCTGACCAGTGTGATGAAGTTGAGGGTCGCTCATAGCGAGCCCGCTTAGGTTGTCTGGGACTGTCGTCCGAGTCAGAGCCGTCACCCTGGGGTGCATGTGACACCCCCGGCGCTAGGAAGTGGTCCAGCTGAGGGGGACCAGGGGGCAATGGATCAACAGAGCCCATGGTCTGAGTTACTGGTCTAGACTGCAATGTTTCAAGAATTTTAGACATAGTCATAGACAATCTGTCAGCAAAAGCTGCAAACTCCGTCCCTGTCACCTGGACAGCATTTACAGGTGGTTCTCCCTGGGTCACCTCTAGCAGCGGCCCCGGCTGAGCAATTGCCACAGGGGCCGAGCACTGCACACAATGGGGGTCAGTGGAACCTGCCGGTAGATTAGCCCCACATGCGGTACAAGCAGCATATAAAGTCCGTGCCTTGGCACTTTTGCTTTTTGCGGACGACATGCTGTTATCTCCTTGAGAAATCTAAGGAGGGTATATAGCAGAAAACCACCAGCGACTGTACAGTGCAAAGTAATGCCAGCACAAAATACAAAGTACACTATGGCACAAGTGGGGGAGAGCCCTTGAGGGCTGCTTACCGCCCGCTGGAAGCGGGTGTGAGGTCGTAGAATCCCTTGTCTGGGTCTCCCAGCCTCCCCTCCGCAGTTCAGCGTGCAGGCAGGAATGGCTGCCGGCATCCTGTGAAGAGGGGCGGACCGTGGGCGTCCTAAACAAAAGAGCGGGAAACTGCGTCCCCCTGTGCCTAGTGTGAGGGCTGGAGTATGTAAAACAGACTCCAGCTCTTAACGCTGCTGGACTGTACAGCGTCCCGCCCTCCTCCTGACTGGCAGGTCCGGGGGCGGGAACGATACGAACTAGGCCGCAAAAGCCGGGGACTGTAGTAATCTAGCGCGGCCGTCATATATGCACGGCCAGCGCGGAAGTCCCCGGCGCACCACAAATCCCAGCCGCGACCAGTAAACACTGACCCCAGCGGCCGGATCGGCCGATCGTACAAAGTCACCTCACTCAGCAGAGCTGTAGTGAGTAACGGCACCAGCGCAGCAGCGCTGTTTACCCCGGCGCACTAACACACCCAGCAATGCTGCAGTGTGCGTGCGATAAGCACGGGGACACGGAGTACCTTAATGAAGCAGGGTCCTGTCCCTGAGAAAACTCCGCTCCGTATCCAGCAGATCCTCCAGGGGCTGTGGATGGAGCACGGCCTCAGTGCCCGGAGACCGGTAAAGTCCCACTTCACCCAGAGCCCTAATGGGGATGGGGAAGGAATCAGCATGTGGGCTCCAGCCTCCGTACCCGCAATGGGTACCTCAACCTTAACAAACACCGCCGACAGAAAGTGGGGTGAGAAGGGAGCATGCTGGGGGCCCTGAGTATGGGCCCTCTTTTCTTCCATCCGACATAGTCAGCAGCTGCTGCTGACTAAACAGTGGAGCTATGCGTGGATGTCTGGCCTCCTTCGCACAAAGCATAAAACTGAGGAGCCCGTGATCCCACGGGGGGGTGTATAGCCAGAAGGGGAGGGGCCTTACACTTTTAAGTGTAGTACTTTGTGTGGCCTCCGGAGGCAGTAGCTATACACCCAATTGTCTGGGTCTCCCAATTAGGAGCGACAAAGAAAACTGAATTTGTTGAAGAGTATAATAAAAATAAATATGTGCTTTACACAGTTATATCATCTAGTCCAATTCTCTTATTGCCTTTTGGTTGCTCTTACTGATTTTTTTTCTGCTGACTTGCAAGTCTTATTTTGTTGTAGCTAAGCTATTTAGTGTTACTGTAAATTGAGTCGATGGATAAAGAACAATTCAGTCCAAAATTCTTAAATTTCCATATACGTGAAGCCAAAAGCCAATCCCGGGAAAAGTTTCAGATACACTGAGTTCTAGCTATTTTGCCACCAGCTAACAGCTGCTAAATAAACCCAAACACTTACAATCTAGACATTTCATTATACCTCAGGGTTTATGAAAGTTTAAGAAATGAATAATTTTCAGCAACATGAGAAATAACCATGAAGTTTTGTGTAGTTAAACTATGGTGTAGAGAGAGGACGGGGGTGTATGAAAATTGTTCTAGGGGCTCATTAATGTCATGTGCCTGCTTCAGATAAAGCAAATTCATTCGGTGCATCTGCGTTCCTCGGAAAATTCCTTTCTCATTTCAAAACATTTATGCACATGTATCTGTAGCGTCCCTGAACCCATCAGGGCACTACAAGGTACTGCATCCTGTCAAAGATGCACGGCCTACCCCCAGGGACCTGGAAGACCAGTACCGGTAATAGCAAAACACATTAAAATCCCAGTTTTCCCCATCCACAGACTGGTGACAGAATAGAGTGGACCCAATGGATGGCCACCTAGGGGTGGAGTCGTTCCAGTCCACTAGACAACGACCAGGTGGGAGAGGACGGACAGTTAGACAGTTAGTAAGTGTGAGTGAGAAAGAACGGACGTAACTGCACTGACACGGGAGTGGAACGGTGACCTGAGGGCCCAGGCGTGTGGTTGACGGCGGAGTACTCCGGGAACCATAGCACCGATGGGGTACAGAGCCCTAGGTCAGGCAAACGCTTCAGGTAGACCTGATAAAATCTGCACAGTGAGGGGACCATCCAGGACCTCACTGACTTAGAAGTCCGGGGGCACCAGCAGTAACGGGAGAACCAGGGATCGGAATCGAACACCAACCCTACAGGATTCCCACTGCCTGCCGTACAGACCAGAGACCGAGAGACAAACAGGATGGGACCCCTGGACGCTCCAAGCCATGGGGACCCATCAACTTGAGAGAGGTGCAAGGAAAAGAAGCCACCAGGTAATCAACCCGGCACTGGGACTAAGGGAACCAGAGGTGAACACCAGCCTTCCTCCGTGTACCAGTTACCAACCACTGTGAGTAAAGAGAACCAGTTACACTGCAATCCCTTGTGTGGCCTACTATCTTTCCATGCCTAACTCCTTCATCTACCCCCTGGGCCCCGGCCCTACTTGTGGAGGGCCCAACATCTAGAATGCCGTCAACATCAGCCCCAGCGGAGAGACTGTGCAGCGTCAGGTTCTACCTCCATAACTGCAACCCGCAAGTGGCGTCACAACATAAATTTTATTAAACCTTCACTTCACCCTTTAATGCGTCCCCCAGGGTCACGGAATCGGGAAACGGCCACCAAGTGACACATCCCAGTGATACACCGCCCAAGACAAAGTACCCCATAGCCCTGGGGCGAGTCATATCTACAGTATGTATGTGCAATTGACACATACAGCGGGTGAAATAAGTATTGAACACATCACCGATTTTATAAGTAAATATATTTACAATGGTGTTATTGGCATGAAATTCTCACCAGATATTGGTAACAGCCCATCCAATCCACAAAGGCAAAGAAATCAAACCAAAGATGTCCATAAATTAAGTGATGTGTTATAATGAGAAATGACACAGGGGAAAAGTATTGAACAAGGAAAGTCAATGCACCAGCTGAAATCTATCAGTAATTAGAAAGCAATCCTGACACTTAATGAAAGAATAATACCACCTGGTTGAACTGATGGTCTATAAAAAGGTGTCTCATTACCAAATTACCACACAAGAAACATCTCATGATATGTAAAACCAGTGAGCTGTCTCAGGACCGGACGTGTAGAGCATTCAGCTCAGTGATGACAGTGGACACAGTTACACGTGTCACGGCTGGTGATTCTGAATTGATTAGCATGTTAGCATGCCCCTGTGGGCGTGCTAACATGCTGAGAGGGCGAAATGAGCGCAAGAACTAACAACCTTAAGATTAGTCCCTGCGCTCATTAGCATATCATAAAGGTTCTTTAGAAATACTTTTTCTAAAGATCTCTTTATCTATGCTAGTGTATACAGGGACGGTTAGGCAGGGATTAGAAATATGTACCCAGAACTGATCGTGGCTCTGGCTGCATATTGCACATGACAGGTTCCCTTTAAGGCCCATTTATTTAATTGGTTTTGAAATTATTTTATTTTCTTTACAGTAAGAGCCCTTATTCCGGTCGTCATTTACCAATACAAGGGTGAATGAAGGAGAAAATCCTATGAAATATATTTATATTTTGTTAATGAGAATATTTTGCGTGATGTGTACATTCTGACTTACAATCGAGCAGCATTTGTCATTTTTGGAAGTGTTTCAATAGCGATGAATCTTATCTTTTGTGAGAAAGTGACTGATTAAAATTACAGAGATGACAAAGTGTAACTGAGAATGAATCAGTAATGGTAATGTGCGGCTGTGCTGGTGCCAGAGGAGCATCGTCGCCTGCCTTATTAATGTGTGCAGCACACAAGTCTTGCACGCATCCATTACACTACATGCAGTACTCTTGGCTGTTTAACCTTGGACAGGATCTGCTGTGTATCTCTTCTCTTGTACCAAGCTGTCAGTGTTGAGTTGAATGATTTTCTTCAATGTCTGCAGCCACTCCTCCATTTCCTGCTCCGTCTCTGCTGCCAAATGATGGCTCGATTTATCCAGCATCCTCAACTCGAAAGCATTGCGACGCAGCTTGGGACACTAGAGAAGAGGAAAAGAAGCCATAATGTCAATAGAGATTACACATAAAAAAAGTTTAAATATAAGAAAGTAGATTAGTAGAGAAGATGTAAATATTTGTTTGTTACTCTCTTGTAAGTGTATATCTCTTGCAGGTGTTTATCTAATTTTTAGCTCATACAGGTGTTTATCTAATTTTCCCTTTTTTCTTCCTTTTTGCATTTATTTTTTCATTTTTTTTTATCCTTTTGTCAATTTATCCAATTTTGTCAAAAACATCTTTTTTTATATCAGATCTTTTTTATTAAACAATTAGGAATCAATACAGAGAAAATATATTGCATCTTATATAACTAGTAAAGGTGTACATAGAAAATACATATGCTGTCTATAAATCAGGTTCTTCCTCTGTATATAAAAAAAATAATTCTTAGATCACAGTTATATAAATTGAGCCTACAAACAACATGGCTCCACAGATAAACAAAAGTTAAATTATGTAATAATACCTCACTCTAAGGCTGCTTTCACACATCCGGCTTGAGCTGTTCGGCTCAATCCGGCTGTGCAAGCTATGCAACGGATGCGGTGAAAACACCGCATCCTTTGCATATGTTTTTCCCATGCGGCCCGTCCGGTTTCTGCCGCTTGCGGCATGCTACTGAGCATGCGCAGTAGCAAAAACAGCATGCGGCGGCCATAGGCATGCATTGAAAAATGCGCCGCATCGGCTGAATGCGGCGCGATGCGGGTTTTTTTTTGCCGCACGAAAAAACGTGCCAGGCAACGTTCCATCCGGCTGCCGCATTGGCTAAATCTGCCGCATGCGGCAAAAACCGGATGGAACGCAAGGCCATGCGGCACTAATTAAAGTCTATGCAGAAAAAATGCAACCGGCAGCAAAAAAAAAAACGGTTGCGATTTTCCTGCAAAGTGCCGGATTGTGCCGCATTGCAGAAACCGGAGGTGTGAAAGCAGCCTAATAGAAAAGTCTCCTCCATCAGCCGTGTCGCTCCGCATCATATTTCCATACCCGCTTGCCTCTCTCTCCCTGTTTAATCATCAATCACACCCTTCCGGCCCCTCCCACAGCGCCGCTCAAAGTCCACTTCACCACGTAAAACACTAGTTTTAACTTTTACTCCCCAAACGTTCCATTCACTGCAAGCACAACAGTAACTGGTCCAGCATTGCATCCTGCACTAGTGCCCCAGAGGGGAGACCCGGCGACTCCATCCATGGCTGCCAGATTTTGTAAAACTTTCTCAGTGTTTTTCTCTTTAAATAAACTCCCCTTTCCAATCTAATGACGTTATTTAATTTATTTTTAAGCTCTGGTAACGTTGGTGGTAGAAGATCTAACCAATGGTATGCCAGTATCTTCGTTGCTTGATACAGGATACGTGCTATTCCCAGGGCTGTTGGAGAGTCCGGGTCTACTCCTCCCTCCCACAGACTCAACAAACATAAACGAGGTGACGCCTGTATTGTGATATGATACATTTGGTCTATGAGTCCCAGGGTTTGTTTCCAGAAATCACCAATGTGTCCATACTCCCACATAACATGCATCAAATGGGCATCATCCTGTCCACACCTAACACATTGTGCATTTGGTCTAAGTCCCATCCTGAATAATAGGCTGGGAGTTTTATATACCCTGTGGATGAGATATATTTGAGAAAGTCTTTGGCACTCAGAGACCGCCAGTTTAGGGACCTGTTCTAGAATGTCGGACCACTGGTCTTCTGTCAGGGGACCAACGTCCCGTTCCCATTTACTTTTAACAGTCAGTGGGTATGTCTCCAGATGGGCAGGTAGTAATCTTTTGTATAGTTCAGAGATAAGACCTTTAGAGGACTCAGATGTAAGTAGCATATGTAATGTTTGATTATGTGTCACTGTGACCGGGTTTGTCCTCCCCTGTCTTTCCAGTGCGTGCCTCAGCTGTAAGTATTGATAAAAGAAGACATGCGGAAGGTGAAACTCCGTTCTCAATTGCTCAAAACTCTTAAGAATATTATTTTGTAGTACTTGTGACACTAAATGGATCCCTTTATCTTCTCATCCTCTGAACCCCACTAATTTTTTTAATCTCTGGCAAATCCGGGTTCCGCCACAGTGGCCAGAACTCCGTAGGCCCATTTATCTTTAAAAGAAACTTACCTCTGTCCCATACCCTAAATATCATAGCCAGTGTGGAATATCGTGCCCCATTTATCTGTCTTTGTCCCACATCCAACTGGCAACCCGGATATTTCCATACCAATCCCCCTCTCACTATATCACCACTGTTATCATACGCTCCTTCTTTGCCCCAACCCCTAAGATGTTGCATCTGGGAGGCTATATAGTAAATATATGGGTTTGGTACCGCCAGTCCTCCCTCCTCCTTTCCCCGCTGTAGCACTTGCAGTCGAATCCTAGCCTGTTTTTTCTTCCAGATAAGTTCCCAGAATAATGTATTCATTTTTGCAAAAAATTCCCTACATATCCACACTGGAGAATTATGTATAAGGTATAGTAATTATGGCATCAATACCATTTTCATTAAGTTGGATCCACCGATATTTGATAGCGGCAAGCGACACCAGGTGTGTACCTTTGCTCTAAACCGCTGCAACATTGGTTCCAGATTTAGGGCCTGGAAATCCTTCGGAATTGGGCTAAGGGGCACTTTGCACACTACGACATCGCAAGCCGATGCTTGCGATGCCGAGCGCGATAGTCCCCGCCCCCGTCGCAGCTGCGATATCATGGTGATAGTTGGCATACCGAACATTATCGCTACGCCAGCTTGACATGCACTCACCTGCCCTGCGACGTCGCACTGGCCGGCGAGCCGCCTCCTTATTAAGGGGGCGGGTTGTGCGGCATCATAGCGATGTCACACGGCAGGCGGCCAATAGAAGCAGAGGGGCGGAGATGAGCGGGACATAAACATCTCGCCCACCTCCTTCCTTCCGCATAGCTGGCGTGAGCCGCAGGACACAGGTAGGAGATGTTTCTCGCTCCTGCAGCTTCACACACAGCGATGTGTGATGCCGCTGGAACAAGGAACAACATCGTAACATCGGTCATTTCCAAATTATGGAAATGACAGACACTACACCGATGATATGATTACGATGATTTTGCGCTCGTTAATCGTATCAAAAAGGCTTTACACACTTCGATATCGCGTGCGACGCCGGATGTGCGTCACTTTCAATTTGACCCCACCGACATCGCACCTGCGATGTCGTAGTGTGCAAAGTGCCCCTAACAGTTATTCCCAGATACTTAAACTCTCGGACCACAGGAACCGGTATCTGCAAGTCCGAGAAATCCACCGGGAGAGGGTCTATCGGCATTAAAGCCGATTTGGACCAATTAATCCGAAGGCCAGACCTCCGCCCAAATTCTTGAATGATATCCATTGCCGGCAAAATCGAGGAATGTACCCTGTCTAAATATAAAAGTAGGTCATCCGCATATAATGATATTTTCTGCTCCACTACTCCACACCTAAATCCCGTTATCTCCCTGGACTTCCGTATTGCAACTGCCAATGGCTCCACTGCGGTAGCAAATAGCAAAGGCGAGAGCGGGCACCACTGTCTAGTACCTCTTCCAAGAGGAAAAGACTCAGAGACCCTGCCATTAGCCCTAACATTAGCCTTGTCAAAAACATCTAATAAGTTTTTTGCTCATAGTGTTATATTTTGCTTGGTTGAAACTATATGGGAATTATATTATAAGGGGGCTATAACTTGCAATTTTCTCTACTTTGCCCACTTTTCAGAAGTCGCAATAGTAAACCAAGAAGCATAATTGTGGAATATTATGCTTTAAGCCACAAAATAGGGCAAAAATTGGTAGTGTAAAATTCATTTATTTGCTTAAAAAAGTGGATGTGTCCCCTGATTACCAATACAAAGCTACATATGTTTTTTAAAGGGGAAATCTGTCACCGAATTTGTGCTGTCCAAACTGTGGGCATCATGAATCGAAGCCTGGCAGTACGATTGCAGCCAGGTATATTTTTCTCTAAAGAGCTCCGGTGCTTTAGTGTTGTTAGAGGTCATTGACAAGTCTATCATTATGGAAGACACCTGACAATCACATAAAGCGGCGCTGTGACAAGCCGGACTAGTCTTGCCTCTGCTTATGGTTGTAAAGGTTCAGCGATGGAAGAACTGGAGGCTGACCTACAAAGAAAGGGTCACTATATTGAAGACCTACCTGGTCCCCCTCTTTTTGTATGTCTCTGTCATTTTCCCTTTGTCAGAGCCTTTCTCAGCGAGGCTCTTCAGCCTGTTCTTCCAGCTCTTGTGGGAGAATAGGCTGAACCTAATAAAGAGGGGAGTAACGTACTTACGGCGGAGAGAGGATGGGTTGGATATGTTGAATACAAGGGTTTTCTTTGACTACTTGTTTCTGAAGGTGAATTTTGGGAACATGGACTCAAACAGTAGCTCCTTGTGGGTGAATAGTATCAGGTACTGGATATTGCCTTTTGAAGAGTCTTGGGTGCGAGGTGGCAGTCTCAAGAGGAGGAGATGGACAGGTGACTACCTCCCCCAGTATCTGGACTATGGTCTGAAGTGTGTCAGGAAGTGGGGACTGGAGAGGTCTTACATTGAGAGCAACAAGAGAAGA
Organism: Anomaloglossus baeobatrachus; assembly: GCF_048569485.1. Taxonomy (NCBI): domain Eukaryota; kingdom Metazoa; phylum Chordata; class Amphibia; order Anura; family Aromobatidae; genus Anomaloglossus; species Anomaloglossus baeobatrachus. The sequence goes on along the minus strand of NC_134361.1, from coordinate 55,746,395 downwards.
GACCTGTATGCACGGATATGTGGGACTTTCTTCCATTCTCCACTGGCCCTGAGGGACTGTGTCACAACCACCCTACAGGAAAGTCTCAGGTTCCTAAACGGGAAACGACTTCCTTCAAAACTGTTCGATATTACTTGGCTTTCCCTACATAGTCGGTTCTTTGTCAGGGGGAATCTGAAGTTTCTGAGTGTCTCTGATCGGACCTGTCCCCTTAGTTCTCGGCAGGAGGAGACTATGGATCACTTTATATGTGATTGCTGGGGAGGAAGAAAGATCATCTACAAATCCCCAGGCTGCGGACCCTAAAGTATCCTGATATAGTTTACGGTGTCCCCTCTACTGTCAGTAATATCGACAGAGAGACCATGTATATTATAATTAGTGTCATCAAATATTATCACTGGCACATGAGGACCCAAGTATCACTGCACAATGAGTGGTTTGATGATACCGCCGCGGCCGATCAGGTTTTGTCGGAACTCTAAATAAAATAAAAGCCATAGAAATTGGAAGGAGTCAGAGGAATGCAACATTATGGAGTAATCTGAGATTCAGTTAGGAGATATGATGTTTTTTTTGTTATTTTTTTCTCTCTCTCTCTCTGCCAGGGGTGGATTTTTTCATTTATGTATATAAAGTGATTATTTAGTGCTTTTGTATACAGTTAGGTCCAGAAATATTTGGACAGTGACACAATTTTCGCGAGTTGGGCTCTGCATGCCACCACATTGGTTTTGAAATGAAACCTCTACAACAGAATTCAAGTGCAGATTGTAACGTTTAATTTGAAGGTTTGAACAAAAATATCTGATAGAAATTGTAGGAATTGTACACATTTCTTTACAAACACTCCACATTTTAGGAGGTCAAAAGTAATTGGACAAATAAACCAAACCCAAACAAAATATTTTTATTTTCAATATTTTGTTGCGAATCCTTTGGAGGCAATCACTGCCTTAAGTCTGGAACCCATGGACATCACCAAACGCTGGGTTTCCTCCTTCTTAATGCTTTGCCAGGCCTTTACAGCCGCAGCCTTCAGGTCTTGCTTGTTTGTGGGTCTTTCCGTCTTAAGTCTGGATTTGAGCAAGTGAAATGCATGCTCAATTGGGTTAAGATCTGGTGATTGACTTGGCCATTGCAGAATGTTCCACTTTTTTGCACTCATGAACTCCTGGGTAGCTTTGGCTGTATGCTTGGGGTCATTGTCCATCTGTACTATGAAGCGCCGTCCGATCAACTTTGCGGCATTTGGCTGAATCTGGGCTGAAAGTATATCCCGGTACACTTCAGAATTCATCCGGCTACTCTTGTCTGCTGTTATGTCATCAATAAACACAAGTGACCCAGTGCCATTGAAAGCCATGCATGCCCATGCCATCACGTTGCCTCCACCATGTTTTACAGAGGATGTGGTGTGCCTTGGATCATGTGCCGTTCCCTTTCTTCTCCAAACTTTTTTCTTCCCATCATTCTGGTACAGGTTGATCTTTGTCTCATCTGTCCGTAGAATACTTTTCCAGAACTGAGCTGGCTTCATGAGGTGTTTTTCAGCAAATTTAACTCTGGCCTGTCTATTTTTGGAATTGATGAATGGTTTGCATCTAGATGTGAACCCTTTGTATTTACTTTCATGGAGTCTTCTCTTTACTGTTGACTTAGAGACAGATACACCTACTTCACTGAGAGTGTTCTGGACTTCAGTTGATGTTGTGAACGGGTTCTTCTTCACCAAAGAAAGTATGCGGCGATCATCCACCACTGTTGTCATCCGTGGACGCCAAGGCCTTTTTGAGTTCCCAAGCTCACCAGTCAATTCCTTTTTTCTCAGAATGTACCCGACTGTTGATTTTGCTACTCCAAGCATGTCTGCTATCTCTCTGATGGATTTTTTCTTTTTTTTCAGCCTCAGGATGTTCTGCTTCACCTCAATTGAGAGTTCCTTAGACCGCATGTTGTCTGGTCACAGCAACAGCTTCCAAATACAAAACCACACACCTGTAATCAACCCCAGACCTTTTAACTACTTCATTGATTACAGGTTAACGAGGGAGACGCCTTCAGAGTTAATTGCAGCACTTAGAGTCCCTTGTCCAATTACTTTTGGTCCCTTGAAAAGGAGGAGGCTATGCATTACAGAGCTATGATTCCTAAACCCTTTCTCCGATTTGGATGTGAAAACTCTCATATTGCAGCTGGGAGTGTGCACTTTCAGCCCATATTATATATATAATTGTATTTCTGAACATGTTTTTGTAAACAGATAAAATAACAAAACTTGTGTCACTGTCCAAATATTTCTGGCCCTGACTGTATATGACTGCAGTGATTTGTGTTTTGTTATTGCGCAATTTTTTGTTTTTATAATTGTATTTATGTTTGCTTTTATAATAAAAATTGCCTCTGCCTATGGTTTTCAGACACAAATTTAAAATATACCTGGCTGAAATTGTACAGGCAGTTTCCGATTCATGCTGCCCACCGTTTTGGGCAACATGAATTAGGTAAAAGTTTCCCGTTAATTAGACCTTATGAGGCTGGTGTACTTTTTGAAAGTTCCCCTGCCTAATATTAAAATGGTGAAGATGGTCACCAGATTCATAAACACCTCCAAAAAAGAGTAGCCAACTGGAGCATAAGCACTGTTATCATAATTATTATGATGAAGCTGTAACTTTTCTGTATTACCGTATTTTATTTTGGGTTACATCTTTATAATTTTAGAAGATTTTTCCCTTTCTTGAAGCGGTGATATTTGGCAAGAGGTATTATCATTATTATTGTTTCCTGCACAATATCTTCTAAAAATGTTTACTTGTCAGAAGTAAATATGTCAGCTTTATTCAGCATCCTGTAAACCTAACAAAGGGGACTCATTTCCCAGAAACATTTGGTATTATTGTAAAGTTAAAAAAAAAAATGGTTCTATAAGTGGATTTCTTCCATCTTGGATAACTGCGCCAACAGGGTACTCCTTTCTTTGGATTTTCAAATTCAGCAACCACCTTCTTCTGCATGTTCCATCATTGACAAGTTTGGCATCAGAGGGATCAAAGTACCAGCTGCTCTACACTATTTATGATTAGTGGTTAGTGATGAACGAGCACTAGCATGGAAGTCAATCGGGAACGTGAGCATTTTCCACAGAAGTCAATCGGGAACTTGAGCATTTTCCACATAGGTCAATCGGGAACGTGAGCATTTTCCACAGAAGTCAATCGGGAACTTGAGCATTTTCCACGGACGTCAATCGGGAGCTTGAGCATTTTCCACGGAAGTCAATCGGGAACTTGAGCATTTTCCACAGAAGTCAATTGGGAACTTGAGCATTTTCTACAGAAGTCAATCGGGAACTTGAGCATTTTCTACAGAAGTCAATCGGGAACTTGATCATTTTCCACAGAAGTCAATCGGGAACTTGAGCATTTTCCACATAGGTCAATCGGGAACGTGAGCATTTTCCACAGAAGTCAATCGGGACCTTGAGCATTTTCCACAGAAGTCAATCGGGACCTTGAGCATTTTCCACAGAAGTCAATCGGGAACTTGAGCATTTTCCACAGAAGTCAATCGGGAACTTGAGCATTTTCCACAGAAGTCAATCGGGAACTTGAGCATTTTCCACATAGGTCAATCGGGAACGTGAGCATTTTCCACAGAAGTCAATCGGGAACGTGAGCATTTTCTACAGAAGTCAATCGGGAACTTGAGCATTTTCCACGAACGTCAATCGGGAGCTTTAGCATTTTCCACGGAAGTCAATCGGGAACTTGAGCATTTTCCACAGAAGTCAATTGGGAACTTGAGCCTTTTCTACAGAAGTCAATCGGGAACTTGAGCATTTTCCACAGAAGTCAATCGGGAACTTGAGCATTTTCCACAGAAGTCAATCGGGAACTTCAGCATTTTCCACGGACATCAATCGGGAGCTTGAGCATTTTCCACGGAAGTCAATCGGGAACTTGAGCATTTTCTACAGAAGTCAATCGGGAACTTGAGCATTTTCCATGGAAGTCAATCGGGAACTTGAGCATTTCCCATAGAAGTCAATCGGGAACTTGAGCATTTTCCACGGAAGTCAATCGGGAACTTGAGCATTTTCCACGGAAGTCAATCGGGAACTTGAGCATTTTCCACAGAAGTCAATCGGGAACTTGAGCATTTTCCACGGAAGTCAATCGGGAACTTGAGCATTTTCCACGGAAGTCAATCGGGAACTTGAGCATTTTCCACGGAAGTCAATCGGGAACTTGAGCATTTTCCACAGAAGTCAATCGGGAACTTGAGCATTTTCTACAGAAGTCAATCGGGAACTTGAGCATTTTCCACGGAAGTCAATCAGGAACTTGAGCATTTTCCACAGAAGTCAATCGGGAACTTGAGCATTTTCCACAGAAGTCAATCGGGAACTTGAGCATTTTCTACAGAAGTCAATCGGGAACTTGAGCATTTTCCATGGAAGTCAATCGGGAACTTGAGCATTTCCCATAGAAGTCAATCGGGAACTTGAGCATTTTCCACGGAAGTCAATCGGGAACTTGAGCATTTTCCACGGAAGTCAATCGGGAACTTGAGCATTTTCCACAGAAGTCAATCGGGAACTTGAGCATTTTCCACGGAAGTCAATCGGGAACTTGAGCATTTTCCACGGAAGTCAATCGGGAACTTGAGCATTTTCCACGGAAGTCAATCGGGAACTTGAGCATTTTCCACAGAAGTCAATCGGGAACTTGAGCATTTTCTACAGAAGTCAATCGGGAACTTGAGCATTTTCCACGGAAGTCAATCAGGAACTTGAGCATTTTCCACAGAAGTCAATCGGGAACTTGAGCATTTTCCACAGAAGTCAATTGGGAACTTGAGCATTTTCCACAGAGGTCAATTGGGAACTTGAGCATTTTCTACAGAAGTCAATCGGGAACTTGAGCATTTTCAACAGAAGTCAATCGGGAAGTTGAGCATTTTCTACAGAAGTCAATCAGTAACTTGAGCATTTTCCACGGCAGTCAATCGGGAACTTGAGCATTTTCCACGGAAGTCAATCGGGAACTTGAGCATTTTCCACGGAAGTCAATCGGGAACTTGAGCATTTTCCACGGAAGTCAATCGGGAACTTGAGCATTTTTCCGGAGAAATACTTGAGTTCCCCATTGACTTCCATTATACTTGGGTACTCGAGTCACGCCCATCCAAGCATCCAACTGGTGGTTACGAGTACTGAGCTCACTCATCACTAATGTTGATAAATAGTATTGGTCTTGATGAATTGGGACCCAAGTGTCTGTTGACATTTTTTTTATCATAGTCATGCACACTTTAAATAGTCTACACCTCACCTAAAACGCTGTCTACTACTCACTGAATGTGCAGTTAGATGTCACGAGCCATCTGATGATCATGAAACGTGATGATCACGGCTTCACAGAGAAGAAACCTTTCAGGATCTTTCATGATTTTATTCAATTTTTTTTTTTCAGGTTTTTGTGGCCGACTGGGAGATTTACCATCTCTTCTAAGGGTACTTTCACACATCCGGATTTTTGCTCTGCGGCACAATACGGCGTTCTGCAGAAAAACCGCAACCGGCTTTTGTAACGCCGGTTGCGGTTTTTTTTTGCATAGACTTACATTAGTGCCGTATTGTGCCGCAGGGGCTTGCGTTCGGTCCGGTTTTTGCCGCATGCGGCAGATTTAGCCGATGCGGCGCCCGGATCGAACGTGCCCTGCAACGTTTTTTGCTCCGGCAAAAAACACCGCATCGCGCCGCATCCGGCCGCTGCGGCGCATTTTTCAATGCATGCCTATGGCGGCCGGATGCGGCGCGATGCGGCAATAACCGCATCCAGCCGTCGCATGCGGTTTTTGCCACTGCGCATGCTCAGTAGCATGCCGCAAGCGGCAAAAACCGGACGGGCCGCATGTAAAAACTTATGCAAAGGATGCGGTGTTTTCACCGCATCCGTTGCATAGTTTTCACAGCCGGATTGAGCCGCAGGGCTCAAACCGGATGTGTGAAAGTAGCCTTACAGATCACTATTTCCAGTGGGTGAGCAAGCATGCACTATGTGCAGGTATTTTATGACAGGCTTTGATGTACTTCAGATTAGATCACAAAAGATTTATGTACACTTTGTGATATATTTTTTTTTTGCTTCAATATTATTAAAAATTAATTTATAGGGAAAAGCTGGTTTATACTGAAGAATAGAAAAGTTTCCTCTTAAAACAAAGATCCAAGGGCAAATATGTATTTTTTCCTGACAAATAAAAGTATCTGGCGTTGCTCCAGTTTGCTTATCATTCCCCTGTCATACACGAGATTGGAATGATTGCTGTGGCCTATTTTTACGCAGCATTTCCTTTAAAGGGTAACTAATGATCAGAAAGTTAAATTTAAAACAACTAGAAATAGTCTGCAGCAGCCTCAAAATAGTCATGTCAAAGTTTTGCTTGTTTTTTCTATTCAAGTCGAATTTCATAAAATTTGTGGTCGTTGTGAATTCAAACAATTTGTATGAATCATGAAAAAAAGGTCCCGTATAATGTGCGACAGCTTCCCTATAATACCTTCCTAGATCCTATGGGATAGCACAGTCAGTCAGAAGGGTCTATCAAAGCCTGCATAAAAGCCTCAAGTAGGGAATCCAGCAGCCATTTTAAGGTGATTTTAGGATAGTCAAAGGCCATCAATGCTCAACAAGAAAGATGTGACGCCCTGGACTAGCCAGGTAGTCACATATAGGCCCTTGCATAACACCTGTCCCCTAAAAAGGTGTCATCAGCCACCCTTAAAACCCTAGTCACCTCCCTCAGAGCTTAATGGACACACCAGGGGGCGGAGCCAGGAGGTTGGCACGCCCACCGAGGAGTTCAGAGGGCCTGAGGCAGGAAACACAACAGTTGAGTTGAGTAGTTGGTCAGTGACAGGAGTGGAGTGCAGCAGGCCTGTGGTGACAGGTCTGCAGCGGGAACTGACAGGTGCCAGGGTTGTAGCCCTGGTACCTCGGCTAGGAGGCATACGGTGGCCTTAGCCTGCAGGAGCTGGGAAGACGGCCAGGTGGAACCGTGGTGGACCGGGACAGGGTAGTGGCTCGCCGGTACCGACCCAGGGAACAGACTGGAAACCGGAGCACACAGGGGGGTACTCAGACCCTGAAACGAGGTCCAGAAGCCACTGGACTGAGTTAATTCACTGACTGAAGTCTGGACTATAGGTCCTATCCCAGCCAAGTCCCGACTGAAGACAACAGCACACCGAGGGGGATAGAAAGCCACAGCATAGGCAGAGAGATCCCACGGGCCAGCGTCTGCGGGCAAACAGGCTTTCCCGACACACATACCGCCGGAGAGCGGACTCCGGTCGCTGAAGCGAAGGCAGTCTACATACACATTACACGGTGCAGGAGAAAGGCGAAGACCACCAACCCGAGTAGGGAGACCCAGACGGGCATCGACCACCATCATCTTGGTTTACCAGAGACTTTTGTGCATCAATCATAGTGAGTACAACTGTGCCCTCGGGCCACGCCTGGGCCACGCACCGCCAAGCACCAACATCCCATCCCAATCGGGTCCAGGGGCCATCACCCCTGCCCACGGAGGGGTTAACACCTTTGCTGCGCAAAATCTCCCCCAGGGTGCCTGGTAAATAGCAGCGGTGGTGTCCACATTCACTACAGACCGTGGGTGGCGTCACAAACTTAACTAAAAACCACGGCCCCGGCCGTAAACCTAACCCCTACGTAGCGCCAGCATCCTTCCAGAGCGAAGTGACCCTGGGTTCGGAGGCGCTCGAGCCACCCACCAACGAGCCCGGATCCGAGCGGCTCGGCTCCAGCCGAGCGCAGGGCGGTACAAAGACAGGAAGAAAAAACCATAGGGCCATTTCACTTTGTGTTATTACCTACTTTCACTGGTCCCGTTGGAGCTTCCGTCTGATCCCCCCTACAAAACGTGTTTCGGACGCATGCACCAACGTGCTATTGACTGTGATGGAGTAGACGGAGTCACCGTGTGCTATATCTTGCACCATTTTTGGGCGTATATGCTTTCTGCAGGCGGACACCCAGACGTAGTCAGAAAGCGTATACATTGTTACATAGGTTGAAAATTGATCTAGGTCCATCTAGTTCACCTTTCCTCCATCAATACGCCCAAAAAATGATGCAAAACAAAGCTAACCTACTGAACAAATACTCCAAAAAGCAGTGTGTTGAATAACTGTAGCACTTAGGCTGGACTCACACAAACGTATGAAAAAACAGTCCCATTCTCATCCAGGAGAGTAGGACGATTTTTTTCTCCCTTGTCATCGGTGTGCTGTCAGTGTGCAATCCAATTTTTATCAGCAGCTATTACTCATTTACAGTCATTTACAGGAGCATTTACAGTGTTCTGTACTACATGATAGAATTGCATCCATAAAAACAGACGTCACTAGGATGGTCCGTGTGCCGTCCGTATGCCATCCGTTTTTTTTCTCGCACCCATTGACTTGTATTGGCGAGTCTCAAACGTTTTCAGGATACAATCGCAGCATGTTACGACTTTTCGTAAGGGAGAAAAGCTGACCACCTGCTCTGCCTCATTGACTAACATTGTTCAAAGTGCAATGCGAGATTTTCTCGCATTGCACTTGTCTGAATTATACGTGTGAGCATACCCTTAGGCTAGGTTCGCACACTGCGTCTTTTTGACGCTGCGTTTTTGTGCGTTTTTGGCCGCTAAAAACGCACAAAAACGCACCTGCGTCGAAAAAACGCATCAAAAAACGCATGCGTTTTTGCCGCGATTTGGTGCGTTTTTGGCTGCGTTTTGCTGCGTTTTTGATCTCTGCGTTTTGCTGCGTTTTTCAAATGCATTGCATGGGCGGAAAACGCAGAAAAACGCAGGAAAGAACTGACATGTCCATTTTTTTTTTTAAACTCAAAAACGCAGGTAAAAAAAACAGATGTGTGCGGACAGCAAAAATGAAAACTCATAGACTTTGCTGGGGAAGCAAAGTCCTGCAGTTTTAAGGCCAAAAACGCACCCAAAAAACGCGCAAAAACGCCGCGAAAAACGCACTGTGCGCACATAGCCTTAAGATGAGAGTAGTAGTCTGTGAATAATACTTAGATTCAATTGACAGAAAGAGTGACTGATAGTGGAGGTGCCATCAGCAGTGCCAGACTCCGTGTGATGCACCGGTGATATATTGTAGCTGGCAATTGTCCTGCAAAATGTAACTTACAACTACACATATTTTTCCTCACTCTTAGTGCACTAAAAAGCAGAAACAAGACACCACAATAGAAAAAAAATCTGACGTCATGGTCAGATGGTGTGCTTGTTAGTCACAAGCGACTGTAATGAGTTTCTACATTTGCGAAATCATATTTTGTGAAAGAAGGAATAATTCCTCAAAATCCAGACTTTTATGTTTGAATAGTTTTTTATTGAAAACATTTTTTAAATAACAAACATAATCTGGGGGATACTTTTTGAACCATCTTTTTAATGAAAAAAAAAAATGTCCGTCTCAATTGGATTATGTTCAGGGACTCGTCGGATAAGCGTCTATGGATTCACGGGAGGCGGGTATGCGGGTAATCGTCCATTAATTCTCTTATCTCTGTACCTGGAAGGCTAATCTTTAAAATGTGGTCTTGTTGTAGGAGGGTGGATCCAGTTAGGTGGGAACTCTTTGTACCTTGCACTTTCACCTTAAAGGTGCTTTACACGCTACGATATCGTTAATGTTTTATCGTCGGGGTCACATTGTTAGTGACGCACATCCGGCGTCATTAACGATATCGCAGAGTGTGATACTTACCAGCGACCTTAAGCGACCTCAAAAATGGTGAAAATCGTTCACCATGGAGAGGTCGTCCCAAAACCAAAAATCGGTAATGTTTGATTATCGATGTTGTTCGTCACTCCTGCGGCAGCACACATCGCTGTGTGTGACACCGCAGGAGCGAGGAACGTCTCCTTACCTGCCACCGGCCGCAATGAGGAAGGAAGGAGGTGGGCGGGATGTTACGCCCCGCTCATCTCCGCCCCTCCGCTTTGATTGGCCGGCCGCTCAGTGACGTCGCTGTGATGCCAAACGTTCCTCTCCCTTGAGGGAGGGATTGTTCGGCAGTCACAGCGACGCCGCCGACCAGGTAAGTGCGTGTGATGCTGCCGTAGCGATAATGTTCGCTGCGGCAGCGATCACACGAAATCCCATGCACGACGGGGGGCGGGTGCTTTTACGTACGATATCTCTAGCAATTGCTAGCAATATCATAGCGTGTAAAGCCCGCTTTACTCTCCCATGTTTCTGTTGTCTTTACTGTCTCTAATCCTTCTCCCACCTCTTCTTCTTTATCTTCTTTATCTCTTTTTATTTTTCAACTCATTCTTACTATCCCATATAAATATGAATTGTACTTGTTACTTTCGATCGCCAGTGGCGCAGGTGTAGACACGGGACTGTGGTGATTCTTTAGCAGCTAGCTTGTGATATATACCCTCAGCCTGTGCGATGTGCAATTGTTTGATTCTATTCTGCTATTCTAATAGACTTTGATTTGAACAAAAAAAACATGTCTGTTTGTGCACTGTATTATTAAATTGGCTTTTTGTTACTAGCGGCTTACCATCTGTTTCTATAGTGAGGTCATTTTGACATTACTAAGGCTTTGCTTTCTTCAAAGAGATTGAAAGGGCTTGGATGAGGCCCCAGGAGACCTCAAGTGTTAAACACATGCTTTCAGGGCAGAAGGAGTACCTAGAGATTAACACCAATATATGTGTGGCAAATAGAATTTTTGGAAAAAATTTACAGAATCTGGCAAGTTTGAATTTCAAAAAATTTGAAGGTTACGACCACGAGCAACTGACTAAGGCCTAATGCCTGCTTTTCATGGGACGATTGATTGTGCGATTTCACAATCAATCGTACCCGTCCCCGTCGTTTTTGCGTCACGGGCAAATCGCTGCCCGTGGCGCACAAACTCGTTTAACCCCCGTCACACGTATTTACCTTCAGCACGACCTCGCTGTGGCCGGCGAACGTCCACTTCCTGAAGTGGGAGGGACGTTTGGCGTCACAGCGACGTCACACAGCCGCCGGCCAATAGAAGCGGAGGGGCGGAGATGAGCGGGATGTAAACATCCCGCCCACCTCCTTCCTTCCGCATAGCCGGCGGGTGCCGCGGGACGGAGGTAAGCTGCTGTTCATCGTTCCCGGGGTGTCACACGGAGCGGCATGTGCTACCCCGGAAACGATAAGCAACCGGCGCCATTTTAATTAAACGAGATTATGAAACCGAGCGACAAGTACACGACTCATGATTTGTGAGCGATACTGCGTCGCTCGGAGGTGTCACACAGCCCGACGTCGCAAGCGATGCAGGATGTGCGTCACAAAAACCGTGACCCCGACGATCTATCGCACGATAGATCGTCTCATGTAAAGTACCCTTAAGAAACACGGCATGAAAATCAAGGCGAGTGGAATGCGATAAAACATCGCATTCCACTCGGACCAATATTAGCCTATGTGCCAGCATCCATGAGCGATTATTTTCTCAGCCCTAATCGGACCGAGAAAACAGTCGCAGCATGCTGCGGGCGCAATGCGATCCTTGTTTCTCTCGCACCCATTCAAGTCTATGGGGCGAGAGAAAAATCGCACTGCACTCGCAGTACACCGGTGTAATGCGAGTGCAGGGCGAGAATGGCAATAGCCGGCAACAGAGGCGAGAGGGAGATAAATCCCTCCCTCTACCTCCGCAGAACGGCCCGCCCCTCCTCAGTGCCGGCCCGCCCTCCGCAGCTGTGGTCCGATCGCTTGATCGGACCTCAGTCGCAATGACACTCATATGACACTCGGCTTATTCTGTGCTGCCAGTTTGAGCCAAGTGTCATACGAGGATCACAGTAGTCCCCATGTGGCCCTGGACTAACTGTCTCCATATAAGTAGACATAATTTAATTTTATTATTTTGTATTGTCTCATATTGTCTGTACATGTCCCCTCTGAATTGTAAAGTGCTGCGGAATATGTTGGCACTATATAAATAAAACTTATTATTATTATTACATAACCATGTGTACCTAAGCTGCAATGCCCTGCACATGAGGTAAGAGACATGACTATATCAGGAGAGCTATACTACATTTCTATTGAAGGCTTTTGCTAACGTTATTATTATTACAACTACTACATATTGAGATAGGATCTTGGAGATGGGAAAAACCCTTTATGTCCAAGTGTAAGAAATCTGAAAAAGCTTCTTTAGATGACCTATGCTTTGTCTTATTTTTTTTATGCTTAATCTTAGAAATGGAAACGGATACAGATTCCTGATACCTGAGTGACGTCAATGCAGGAATCCAAGAAGATACATCCTTTTGAGTCCTTTGAAGATTTGTCATCCTTGTATGAGTTTAGAATATAGGAGCCATCAGGCAGCTGAGTCAAGTAAAAATATCGCTTCCTGAACACCTAATGATGTAATAAAAGAAAAAAACACATTCTGTAAGTACCAAAACAAACATGCAATGCCGCAACCCCTTTTAATTTAAGAATGAGCAATTACCATAAACAATGCTACACTTTCTTTTTTTTGCGTATAAACAGGTAATGGGTAATGTGTACCTATTATACAATTTTTAGTTTCTTTCACTAGGTTTTTTTGTGTTACGGTATAGGCTTTTAAAGATATAATAGCAAATGGTATCACCTATATCTAATATATAAAGCTGAATGTGTGTGTGTGTGTGTGTGTATGTATGTCCGGGATTGGCATCTGCACCGTCGCAGCTACAGCCACAAAGTTTTGCACACTAACACGTCTGGACCCCGAGAGTGTCATAGGCTATGTTGTGAGGCGAATGTTTAACCCTGCGCATTCCAATTTACCAATCAATTTTGCCCCTATCTACATAATGGGGGAAAAAGTGAAACGAAAAGTGTAACTGCACCGTCGCATTTACAATCATGAAATTTTGCACAGACACCTCATGTGACCCAGGGAATGTCGTAGACTATGTTTTGACACGAAAATTTAACCCCGCGCTTTACAGTTACTCTCCAAAAAACATGCCTCTATTAAAGTAAATGGAGCCTGGAACTACAGGTTATTAGTAGGAGCTGTGAGTGGTTGCTATAGGAACAAAATACATTCATAGTATAAGAAGCTTATATGTGAGGTAATAAGATGTCAGTGGGGAGACGGATAGAGAGAGACACACAGAGACAGACAGAGGAACAGACAGGGAAAGAGAGACAGGGAAAGAGACAGAGATAGACACAGACAGGGAAAGACGCAGACAGAGACAAATGGGGAAAGAGACAGAGCTGGAAAGAGACTGACCTGGAAAGAGACTGACCTGGAAAGAGACTGACCTGGAAAGAGACTGACCTGGAAAGAGACAGACCTGGAAAGAGACAGACCTGGAAAGAGACAGACCTGGAAAGAGACAGATGGGGAAAGACACAGATGTGGAAAGAGACAGACAGACATGCAGACAGGGACAGAGACAGGCAGACAGGGAAGGAGGAGACAGCCAGAGAGACAGACAAAGATAGGTGGGGGAAAGACACAGACCTTCATAGAGACAGACGGGGAAGGAGGCAGAGAAATAGAGACAGACAAGGAAAGAGACAGACAGAGACAGGCAGACAGGGAAAGAGACAGACAGGAAAAGACACAAAGAGACGGGGAGACAGATGGGGAAAGAGACAGACCTGGGAAAGTGACAGAGCTAGAAAGGGACAGATGGGAAAAGAAACAGAGAGATAGAGACAGACAAAAAAAGAGACAGAGACAGGCAGACGGGGAAAGAGACAGACCTGGAAAGAGACAGACGGAGCACATTACTTGGCCAATTTAGTTAAATCTGTGTGGAATATCTGTGGTGTTGAAATATATGTTGTGAAATGCTTCTATTAGCTTAGTTTTTGCCTTTTACTAATTACATTTCTATCTATTTGTTCTGTGGTTTTTGTGTGCAGAATACATTTTTGTTAATACATTCTATTTTGTTAACAACAGTTATTAACCCGGGCGAAGCCAGGTAGTACAGCTAGTATATGTATATAAGATACAAAATAAAACTTAGCTGGAGAATCAGACACAGACCGTACATCCAAAAATCATCAGTTAATCTAATACCGCTAGGCAAAAATGTCTACACCTGAACATGAGATTCTTGGTTTACCATTCTGATCAGACTGTATGAAGCTACTGCCACGTCACGGCGAACCTCTGAGTGGGTCCTAAAAGGTGCAGCGCCGCGTGTCAACCACTGCCATCAATACAACATATGAAAAGGCTATGTGCATATGATGTGTTTTTTATGTGCTTTTTGAGAAATCTGCACCAAAACCTGCATGCCTACCCTGTGATTTCTGAAGTGCTGTGTAAATATTGCTTTTTTTTTTTATTTCCTTGCAGATTTGATGCAGATTTTGGTCCAGAAAAAAATCAGCAGCATGTCAATTGTTGGGGCGTTTTTTGCTCAATGTTTTAACCCTTCCAGCCATTGACTTCATAAAAAAAACACCAAAAATGCATGCGTTTTTGGTGCGTTTTTCTGCCAGAAGGTGCAAATTTCATGCCAAAAATTTCAGTACCAAATCTGCAGCATATGCACATAGCCAAATACTGTATCCTCTTCCTCATCTCTCCTGTAAGGCCCCTTCACATTGCGTTCTGATCTCTGTTCAGTGGTCCCGTCAGGGATTCTTTCCAAACCCCTGCAAAACGGGCTTTGTACAAATGCGCCGACGCGGCCATTGACTATAATGGTGCAGAAGGAGTCACCGTGTGCTCTGTCATGCACCATTTTCAGGAGTGAACGGTTTCTGGAGGTGGACACCCAGATGTAGTAGACTGTCTGCTTTCCTGTCTCATCTATGTGGAGGGGGTTCCAAAAGGTCTGTAATATTAAGGGCTTTCCCATTAATACATCATATTTATTTATATATATTTTTTAATTTTACTTGCTTATATAGCGCTATTAACACTAGAACTACTGGACTCGTGACACCTATATAGAAATACATAGTACAAAGTAGTCAAAATGACTACCTCAGTAGTTCTAGTGTTAATTCCATTGTACTTTACAAACATCATTGTTGCTGTCCCCATTGGGCCTCACAATCTAAATTACCTTTCGGTATGTATTTGGATTTCCAAAGGCAATTACCGGTCTTGCGGCGCTCCTGCTACCAATGGTGGAACATATTGGATGATTTTCGGTCATATGACCTGTACTAGAGTTGAGCGGATTGCAAATAATCTGGTTCCGGCGGATCCGCGGCGGCTTGACAAAGAAGTCCGGATGCGATCCGGAATCCGGCCCTATATATGTCAATGGGGAGCGGAATCCGGGACGAGAGAGAGAAAGAGAGAGAGAGAGAGAAAAAAAAAAAAAAAGGATCCGGATCGTGCACCCGGAATCCCGCATCCGGGTCGGACTCGGATCTGCCGCTCAAACCGTGCGGTTCCGGATTTTGCCGATCCGGGTCCGCTCAACACTAGACTGGACCAATATACAAATAAGTAAAACATACATTTTTTTTTCTCTCAATTATACCTGAAGAAAGCTGAATGATAAAACATCCGAGCTGAAACGCGTTGTATAATTAGCCATATTTCAATGTACAAATAAAATCTCTCTTTACTTATTTGTATAGTGGTCTAGTCATATGACCGAAAATCATCCAATATGTTCCACCATTGGTAGCAGGAGCGCTGCAAGACCGGTAATTGCCTTTGGAACTTCTTTCACTAAGTGGACCTGCTGGATGGCTCCTCTATAGTATCCTGTGCGATTTCTGCATACTGCCTATTGGAAAGTGGATCAACTCCTTTTGGATTATTCCAGGCTTTCTAACCTCTGAACCAGGTGAAAGTTTCACTATTTCAACACCTTTATATATAAAAAACTCACTACACTCAGATTGGTGCCGCGTTTGTCTCTTTCTATCTTTCCCGGTCTCCAGGGTATTTTTTCAGTATGTATTTGGAATTATCTGAACTGTGAACGGAAGCGTTTGGAAAGGATATACTCCCCCCAGAGCAGACTGAAGAAGCGTCCAGTTGGGCTGCAAAGCAGAGATTTCACATAGTGCGCTCCAAAAGCAACAAATGCCAATATCTCTGCAATAAAGTGACGTAGCGCAAAAAGGAAAACAGTGCCAGAATCAGGGAAGGTCAGGGATGTTTACAAGGTATTTCACTACATTTTTTAAGCGAGTGACAGGTTTATAAGAATTCATATTAGTTAATAGTGTTATACAGGGCTAGTTAGGGAGGAAATGTGAGAATACAGGTATCAATGATGCTGGGTTGGAGGGCATAGGGGACCCTGACAGGTTCTCCCTTTAAGTGTTTTTTGTTTAGGAAATGCAATATTATGTGTGATCTAATGCCAAACTTATTAATAGTCTGGTATTATAAGGAAAGCAAAGACTACTCAGTGTAATAGCAATAAGATTGATTTTTATTGCATTAGATGCACTGCACATATCTGCCCGGAAGACCCGACTCCACATCACCATTAATATGCAGAGAGGTTTCATATGGCTTCAGTTGAGCAGATGTATGAAGTTCTGAGATAGTTCACACTAAGTGGTTTTCCAACTGAAGTGCAGGCATGTATAGAATACGCTATCACTTATTGATCGGCAGAAATCCTGCCTTGACTCCCACTAATCTATAGAATGAAATCTAACTTATTCACTGTTTTTTTTTTTTTTTTTACTGCCAGCAATAGGATAGGTGGGATCTAAAAAGCTTTTTATTTTATTATTTTTTACATATTTTTATGGGTTGTTTTTTTTTTTTGTTTTTTTTTACATAATACTTCTTTCCTGAGATCGTAAAAAAAAAATTCTCATACTCATATACAGTTTTTTCCCATTATCTTCCCATGGAAGCTGGTGACATTAATCAATGACTGGGCTGATCTAGATTTGCTAAGACCAAGCAACTCTGTCATGCTGAGGGGCATGAGGGGTCTAATGAAGGCGGCCGCATATACAACACCTTGTCAGAGCTGTGTGATAGAAAAGACAGCTCAAGACCCAACCAGCCCCTGCAAGATTGCCAGAGGTTTAAAGGGAATATTTCACCAGGTTTTCCCTATGTAATCTGAAAGCAGCATGGTGAAGGGGCTCAGATCCTGATTCCAGAAATGTGCCACTTGCTGGTGTGCATGCTGTCATGTTGATGCAATCACAGTTTTCCCTACTGCAGATCTAGCCGTGTCCAGAATTTTGAGCCCTGTATAACCCCGCCCACTTCACTGATTGGCAGCTTCCTGTGTACTCTGTACATTGATAGAAAGCTGCTACTTAGTGTTGGACATTAGTTCCACAAGGCAGTTGATGAAGAGGCACAAGACACCTAGTCCTGTAGTGATAATCTCCTGGTGATAAAACACAGTATGATGTCCCACAACCCCCACACAGTATGATGCCCCCACAATACCCCCGCCACAGTATGACGACTCCACAACACCCCCCACCACAGTATGATGCCTCCACAATTCCCCCTACCACAGTATGATGCCCCCACAACTCACCCATCATAGTATGATGCCCCACAACTCCTCCCACTACAGTATGATGCCCCCACAGCTCCCCCCACCACAGTATGATGTTCCTACGACTCCCCCCACCACAGTATGATGCCCCCACAACTCCCCCATCATAGTATGATGCCCCACAACTCCCCCACTACAGTATGCTGCCTCAACAACTCCCCTCACCACAGAATGATGCATCCACAACTCCCCCACCACAGTATGCTGCCTCAACAACTCCCCTCACCACAGTATGATGCATCCACAACAACTCCCCTCACCACAGTATGGTGCCCACACAATTCCCCTCATCACACTAGGATGCCTCCACAACCCCCCTACCAGTTTGATGACCACACAGCCGCTCAAGTAGTATGATGTCCCTACAACCAGAAACACAGTAACTATGATGCCCCCACATATTCTCCCAGCAAGTGATTTACAATAGATAAAAAATAAATAAAAAGTAAAAAAGTAAAAAAAAAATTACTACTCACCTCACCCCCGTTCCCAGAACACACTGTTATTTTCATTACTGTGAGAACTCAAGCTCTGATGCACTAAAGGTACATCTACACAATCAGGAGACCACTGCGCTCTAGAAGCTGCATGTTTCCTCTTCTTAAGATGCTAGGATTCTAGTAGCAGCGGATTTTCACGATTTTCACCTGCTGAGAACTCTTGCATCTCCACAAGCATAAATTGACATGCTGCGGCTCAGAAAGTCATGCTGCATGTCAGTTTACAATGCGTAAAAAAGAAGCACAATGGGCAGGAGATTTCCATAAATCCCATCCACTGTGCTTCTACTGTACAACACAGCATTATGGAAGCATAGAAAACATGCTGCGTCTAAAATGCAGCAAACTCTGATCGCGTGGACGTACCCTAAGCCTCAGATGCATTGGCTGAATGGTGGAAGAGGGAGAAAACAGCTAAGCTCAGCTCCACCCCTGCATTAATCAATATCTGCATCCTGAGGATGCAGTTATCACTGAAATTATAAGGCCCTGTTGGGAGGACATGGTGCTGTATTAGACCAGGATCCCTCAACTCACGAGTGGTGCACCACTGATTCCACCCCTATGGCTGTCATGACAGTAACAACCAAAGCACCAGAGTAAGAACAAGTCTACTCTAAGGGGCACTTTGCACACTACGACATCACAAGCCGATGCTGCGATGCCGAGCGTGATAGTCCCCGCCCCTGTTGCAGCTGCGATATCATGGTGATAGCTGCCGTAGCAAACATTATCGCTACGGCAGCTTCACATGCACTCACCTGTCCTGCGACGTCGCTCAGGCCGGCGAACCGCCTCCTTCCTAAGGGGGCAGGTCGTGCGGCGTCACACGGCAGGCGGCCAATAGAAGCGGAGGGGTGGAGATAAGCGGGACGTAAACATCCCACCCACCTCCTCCCTTCCACATAGCCGGCCGGGACGCAGGTAGGAGATGTTCCTCGCTCCTGCGGCTTCACACACAGCGATGTGTGCTGCCGCAGGAACGAGGAACAACATCGTAACATCGGTCTTTCCCAATTCATGAAAATGACCGTCGCTACACCGATGATACGATTATGATGCTTTTGCGCTCGTTAATGGTATCAAAAATGCTTTGCACACTACGATATCAACAGCGACGCCGGATGTGCGTCACTTTCGATTTGACCCCACAGACATCGCACCTGCGATGTCGTAGTGTGCAAAGGGCCCCTAAGGCTATGTGTGCACTTTGCTTTTTTACCTGCTTTTTCGCTGCTTTTTCAACTGCAGCGTTTTAATGCCAAAATGCATGCGTTATGCTTTTCAAGCATAGTCTATGGGAATTTGGGTTTCTTGTCCGCACTATGCTGTTCAAAACGCTGCGTTTTTGTTGCAGAAATTTGGGCAAAAACTCTGCTTTTTAAAGAAGCAACATGTCAATTGTTTTTGCCATTTGCGTTTTGAACTGCGAGTACCTCGACGCAAAGTGCGGAAATAGCCTAAGGCTATGTTCGCACGTTGCGTTTTTTTCCGCGTTTCTGCAGCGTTTTTAGCAGCAGCGTTTTTGCGCTAAAACGCATGCTTTTTTGATTGCCAGCAAAGTCTATGGGAAAAGTCGAAATCCTGTCTGCACTTTGCTTTTTTTTCTGCAGCGTTTAATTTGCATAATTGTGGTCAAAAACCATGCTGAAAAAGAAGCAGCATGTCAGTTGTTTTTGCCATTTCTGCAGCGTTTCCTTAACATTGGAGTCAATGAGAAATGGCAAAACGCAACCAAAATCACAATTCCTGCGTTTTTCATGCTTTTTACCTGCTTTTCCACTGCGTTTTTGGCTCCAAAAACGCATGCTTTTCTGGACAAAAATTAATGGGTTCTAACGTTCCTTTACACACACACAATAACCGAAAATTTAAATGTTAAAAAATTATGAACTTCACCTATTTTTCTGATAAAATGTGCATAACCGCTATTTTTTCATTAAAATTGATAATTTCCCATATAGTTTTGTTAAAAGTTAATTTTATAATTTTTTTCTCTTTTTTCATTATTTTTGACTAATTCAACTTTATTTCTCAGTGTCTTGATCTAAAAAATGCATCTGCAGAAACGCAGGTGAAAACGCAGGTAAAAAGCGCTAAAAACGCACTAAAAACGCGGTAAAAACGCATGCGTTTTTAGCGCTAAAAAATGGTCAAAAGCCATTTGGTCAAATACCAAGGGAAGGAAAACGTGCAGAATAAACTGCAGGTACTACGACGCAACGTGCGCACATAGCCTAAAAGCAGACTTTTTGCCCAAATTTCTGCCACAACAACGCAGCGTTTTGAACAGCATAGTGCGCACAAGAAATCCCAAATTCCCATAGACTTTGCTTGAAAAGCAGAACGCATGCATTTTTGGCATTAAAACGCTGCAGTTGAAAAAGCAGTGAAAAAGCAGGTAAAAAAGCAAAGTGCTCACATAACCTAAAAGACTTAGCACAGCAAATGCAGCAAAAACAAGTAGGCTCCCACTGTTTCAACCAGCGCAAAGAGTTCGTACACATAGGAATTTCCCTGTGCAACTCATGAAAACACTGCAATACTTTTTAAATAATAGAAGATAGTTGATCCTCATTCAAGTATTGTGCGTAAAGACATGATAATTGTCCCAGCTAAAAATCCATGAAGATCGCCATGTACATACGGTAGTCAACAAGTACAGTTATTTACTTGGTTCTATGGTAAAAGGTATAGAAATGAAGGCTTCATCAGTGTAGTCCTATAAGAGTACCATTCAAGAATACTAGTTGCTTCCTACAGAGGTACTACTGAATATTAGACCAGCCATGAACTTGGAAACGCCTTTCTATTTTTTGGGCTACAATATAAGTAGCCAGGTGTAATATAAACTGTAGATTTATTATTTTTTTTAACGGTCTTCAGCTCGGTTTCGAGTCATGGCGACTTGATGAATGAACGATCTGTAGGAAGATGGATCTTGTGCAGCCTAGATAGGTTCACCAGGGTCTTATCTGCCTAGATTGGTCCATCAGGGTCTACTCTGCCTAGATACGTCCATCAGGGTCTTCTCTGCCTAGATAGGTCCACCAGGGTCTTCTCTGCCTAGATAGGTCCACCAGGGTCTTTTCTGCCAAGATAGGTCCACCAGGGTCTTATCTGCCTAGATAAGTACATCAGCGTCTTATGTGCCTACATAGGTCCATCACAGTCTTCTCTGCCTATATAGGTCCACCAGAGTCTTATCTGCCTAGATAAGTCCATCAGGGTCTTATCTGCCTAGATAAGTCCATCAGGGTCTTATCTGCCTAGATAGGTCCATCACAGTCTTCTCTGCCTATATAGGTCCACCAGAGTCTTATCTGCCTAGATAAGTCCATCAGGGTCTTATCTGCCTAGATAGGTCCATCAGGGTCTTCTCTGCCTAAATAGGTCCACCAGGGTCTTCTCTGCCTAGATAGGTCCACCAGGGTCTTTTCTGCCAAGAAAGGTCCACCAGGGTCTTATCTGCCTAGATAAGGTCATCAGCGTCTTATGTGCCTACATAGGTCCATCACAGTCTTCTCTGCCTATATAGGTCCACCAGAGTCTTATCTGCCTAGATAAGTCCATCAGGGCATTATCTGCCTAGATAAGTCCATCAGGGTCTTATCTGCCTAGATAGGTCCATCACAGTCTTCTCTGCCTATATAGGTCCACCAGAGTCTTATCTGCCTAGATAAGTCCATCAGGGTCTTATCTGCCTAGATAGGTCCATCAGGGTCTTCTCTGCCTAAATAGGTCCACCAGGGTCTTATCTGCCTACATGGGTCCATCAGGGTCTTCTCTGCCTAGATAGGTCCACCAGGGATTTCTCTGCCTAGATAGGTCCACCAGGGTCTTCTCCACTGTTATCTTCATAGTATCAAGCCATGGAATTAATTGGTAAAAAAATCTAACACAGTAGACCTAACACAGTTTATCTGAACGCTGCTAGTTTGGTTTCACACAGTCATAACATCGCCACATATCAGAACTTAATTGTGTCCTCAATACAAAAACTCCTGCCAATAAAAAGGAGAAATTTATAATGCACTCACCATAATTGAACGTCTGGAAAGCTACTAGTGGAAATTTACACTAAATAATAAAATGTGACATTTTTATGTGCCTAGTGCATGCGGTGCCTATCAGTTCAGGAATTCTGAGAAATCAGTCAGATGTGTGAAGCCTTTTTCTCCTATGGCAGAAGTGAAGCAATGAATGGTCAGTGTTAATAGGAGAATTGGATTTGCTCCAAAACACTCATGTTAATGTATTCTGCATTGCGGATGCGCTTCCTATAGCATATTTGCATATATCTCAGCAACATCTTATTCTTTACAGTTACCTCTCTAAAGAGAACTAAGTATGGTAATTGCAGTTTGCAGAGTCTGAACTTGATAAAAATAAACAAAGTATTCTTTAATATGTTCCAATAGACTTTTTATGTGGATTTGGAGCAGACACTGCTTCATATTGTTTTTGGAAAAAAAAACTCATTTCAATGGGAAAAGTAAACTACAGAATAAAATGTGCTGCTTTTTTCTTTGCAAGTGGAAAAAAAAACCATGTCAATTCTATCTTGAATAAATATTTCGAATCAATGTCCCATAATTGCCCCATACCAAAAAGTTTTTTTTTAGTGATTTTTTTTTCTTGTATGGCATTTTTTTTTGCTTCGTTCGATATTTCGTTTTAATTTTACAACCCTAACAAATTGGGGGATTTTTTTTTTAAGCTGTTTTTGGATACTAGGAAATATATAACCAAAGGAATCCTCTTATTATTTGCAGGCATAATGCTTTGTATGGCTCTGTGATGCCGTTTGGGCTACCTGGCATTTTGCCCTTTACCTCTGTGCTATTTTTCTCTAATGACTTCATTTGGACAACTAAGATATAATGAGTAGATAAAAGATCACACGGAAATATGTCCTCTTTATCTTTGAAACATTAGGCGATATCATTTTTCCAGGGTTTTGCACGCTTCCTTTTAATACACCTAACATTTAGTTGTTTTTTTACAGGGTCACTGGCAGAAAGTGTGTAATTTACCAGCGACATGAAAAAAAAAGACACAAAGCATTACATACTGTGTAACACAAAAAGTGAGTACACCCCTCACATTTTGGATATATTTTATTATATTTTTTCATGGGACAACACTGGGATAGGATGGGGTCTGACATTTTGATACAATGCACAGTAGTCAGTGCGCAGCTTGTATAACAGTGTAAAATCGGTGTCCTCTAAATAACTCAACAGAGACATTAATGTCAAAAACACTGGCAACAAAAGTGAGTACACTCCTAAGTGAAACAGGCCAAATTGTGCCCAAAGTGTCTATATTTTGGGTGGCCACCATTATTTTCAAGACTGCATAGGTAAAGATGGTTAACCTCGGGGAGATCAACATCCAACACCGCGGAGACACCATCACGTGTTTCTCAACGCAGTGACACTAGAACAAGGCCCCCTGGGAAAATATATATAACAAGAATGCCGCGGAGACACCATCACATGTTTCTCAACGCTGGCAGGAAACTAGCCGGGTCTTTTCCCAGGTGGCCTTGTTCTAGTGTCACTGCATTGAGAAACACGTGATGGTGTCTCCGCGGTGTTGGATGTTGATCTCCCCGAGGTCAACCATCCTTACCTATGTAGTCTTCTACTAGGCATTGTTGCCACTAGCCAGTTTCCTATTCCACACTGATGAGGGGCAAATACCCAAAAACAGCTGTCTGTGGATGGATACCATGTTTGGCATAGGTGGTCTCCTTGACTGGAGGCTGCCCTTCCCGTGGTTGCTCCTCCTGGGGAAGACCTGGCTAGTTTCCTGCCATCGTTGAGAAACATGTGATGGTGTCTCCGCAGCATTCTTGTTTACCATTATTTTCAAGCACTACCTTAACTCTATTGGGCATGGAGTTCACTAGAGCTTCACAGGAGCTGCTTCCATCCTCTATGACGACATCACGGAGCTGTTGGATGTTAGGCTATGTTCACATTTCCGTTGTTTTAAATCCGTCAGGTCCGTCGTTGCGATGCAAGGACAGATCCGTCGTATTTTAGCTTTCAACTGAAGCAATGGATGTGTTATTTCACAGGATTCTGTTCACAGGAATCCTGTGAAAAAACGAATCCGTCGCTTCCGTTACATCCGCTATGTGTCTGTTTGACGGATCCGTCGTGATCCTTTTGTGTTTGGGACAGCCCAATGCGTGTGCCAAACATGCTGGGCATGCTCAGTAGAGCATGACGGAATCCAGCAATGG
Source organism: Anomaloglossus baeobatrachus (assembly GCF_048569485.1). Classification (NCBI taxonomy): domain Eukaryota; kingdom Metazoa; phylum Chordata; class Amphibia; order Anura; family Aromobatidae; genus Anomaloglossus; species Anomaloglossus baeobatrachus. The sequence goes on along the minus strand of NC_134361.1, from coordinate 55,722,050 downwards.
ATTCCGTCGTGTGACAGATTACGGCGGAATCCAGCACCATAGACATCCATTATAGCTCTTGACGGATTGCTACGGACACCTGCGGAGTGCGTTTTTTTGCCACTCCAAAAAACCTTACATTCAGCGTTGCTCCCGCCTGATAGTCAGTCAGTAAACAACTGATCCATCACGCGGCGGATGCAACGCAAGACCATCAGTCAAAATCCGTCGCTACAATCCGTCGCTAATAGAAGCCTATGGGGGAAAAACGGATTCCTGCAAAATATTTTGCACGATACCGTAATTCCTCAAGGCGACGGATTGTGAGACTGATGCAAAACAAAGGAAGTGTGAACTTAGCCTTAAGGGGGCTTTACACGCTGCGACATCGCTAATGCGGAGTCGTTGGGGTCACGGAATTTGTGACGCACATCCGGCCGCATTAGCGATGCCATTGCGTGTTACACCGATAAGTGATTTTGCATCGTTGCAAAAACGTGCAAAATCGCTAATCGGCGACACGGGGGTCCATTCTTAAAAATCGTTACTGCAGCAGTAACGAAGTTGTTCCTCGTTCCTGCGGCAGCACACATCGCTGCGTGTGACGCCGCAGGAACGAGGAAGCTCCCCTTACCTGCCTCCCGGCTGCTATGCAGAAGGAAGGAGGTGGGCGGGATGTTACGTCCCGCTCATCTCCGCCCCTCCGCTGCTATTGGGCGGCGGTTCAGTGACGCTTCAGTGACGTCGCTGTGACGCCGCACGGACCTCCCCCTTAGAAAGGAGGCGGTTCGCCGGTAACAGCGACGTCGCCAGACAGGTGAGTATGTGTGACGGCTGTGGGCGATGTTGTGCGGCACGGGCAGCGATTTGACCGTGTCGCGCAACAGATGGGGGCGGGTACCCACACTAGCGATATCGGGACCGATATCGCAGTGTGTAAAGTAGCCTTTAGAGACCTTGCGCTCCTCCATCTTCTGTTTGAGGAGGCCCCGCAGATGCTCACTAGGCTTTAGCTCTGGAGATTCTTGGTCAGTTCAACACCTTTACCCTAGGGTTGTTTAGCAAGGCAGTGATCGTCTTGGAGGTGTGTTTGGGGATGTTATCATGTTGGAATACTACTCTGCCACCCAGATTCTGAAGGAAGGTGATCATGATCTGTTTCAGTATGTCACAGTACATGTTGGCATTCATGGATCCCTCAATGAACTGTAGCTCCCCCCACAGCCGACAGCACTCCTGCAGCCCCAAACCATGACACTCCCACCACCATGCCAGACTGTAGGCAGGATACATTTGTCTTTGTGATCCTCAAATGGTTGCTGCCAGACACATTTGACACCATCTGAACCAAATAAGTTTATCTCGATTTCATCAGACCACGCAGGACATGGATCCAGTAATCCATGTCCTTAGTTTGCTTATCTTCAGCAAACTGTCTTCAGGCTTTCTTGTGCGTCATCTTTAGAAGAGGCTTTCTTCTGGGATGACAGCCATGCAGACCAATTTGATGCAGTGTGTGGTATATGGTCTGAGGATTGAAAGGCTGATCCCCCACTCCTGCAACCTCTGCAGCAATGCTGGCAGCACTCTTACGTCTATTTTGAAAATACAACCTCTGGATATGACGCTGAGCATGTGCACTCAGCTTCTATGGTCGTTCTGAATGGAACCTGTCTTGTTAAATCGCTGTATTATGGCAATCTTCTTATAGCCTCAGCCATCTTTATGTAGAGCAACATTTCTTGTTGTCAGATCCTCAGAGAATTCTTTGCCATGAGGAGCCATATTGAACTTACAGTGACCAGTATGAGAGAGTGTGTGAGCGATAACACCAAATATAACACCCCTGCTCCCTGCATTCTCACCTGAGACCTTGTAACACTAATGAGTCACATGAAACCGGTAAGGGAAAATGGCAAATTGGGCACAATTTGGCCATTTTCACTTAGGGGTGTACTCACTTTTGTTGCCACCGGATTAGACATTAATAGCTGTATGTGAGTTATTTAGAGATCACACCAAATTTACCGTTACAATGTAAAGTAGTCAGCTTGTGTCCCCATGTGTCATATCTTTAGTGTTGTTCCATGAAGAGGCATAACAAATATTTACAAAAATATGAGGGGTGTATTTACTTTTGTGATATACTGTACTTCTAATTGCCATCAGTGTCTTTCACATGTAATGTAAGGTACTCCATAGTGAAAGACACTCGTAGCCACTCTAGCTAATTGATAAGTTTCCTGAGGGTACACCCAAAAAATAAATAACGTGTATGAAAATGAGTGTTATAAACCAGGCAACTGCATTCCATATGCCTATCAAAGGGGTTGACCACTACTTGGATAACCACTTCTCATTCTCCATGTTTGCCCCCATAAAAATGACACAGCCTATTCTCACCTCCGGTGCCAGCATGGTTCCAGCAATGTTGGAAATCGCGTTGCCTGGACCCACGTGACATTGTTATGACACACGAGCCCCACGACCAATCAGCTTGCTTCCTTCTCGCTGCCCTTGGACGTAAGAGTCATTAACAGGAAGTGGGCGGCAGCTGCAGTGCTCACTTCCTGTTAATTACTTAATCATACAAAGGCGGCAAGAAGGAAGCCAGTGCTGATTGGTTGCGGGGCTTGCGTGTCATAACAATGTCCCATGTGACCCGAGAACGCAAGTTCTGACATAACTGGAACCGTGGCAGCACTGGAGGTGAGTATAGGCTTTGTCATATTTATTGGGGCAAATATGGGGAATAAGAAGTAACGGACAACCCCTTTAAGGTATATGGATCCCATAGAGTTGGGTTCCCTACTTGATCCAGAACAACTCTAGTGAACAGTAGATTTTATATTTACAATAGGGATGTTTCAGTAAGAAGTCCAAAAAATGAGTGACGCAGCCGCAACTTTCTACTAATTAACCAATCATTTATATGCTTGTATTTATTGGTGTGATTATTAGTTCTGGATTGTTTTTGTTCCTTTTTTTCTACTAATATTTCATAAACCAGAAAAGCACCTAAGCAATTCACTATTTTGAATACTCAAATTTCCTTAGGTGTAGCCCTCAACTTTTTCTATGTATTTTTAATGCAGCTACAAAGATCTAATCACTACTTTTTATATCAAATTTGCAAATTGACTACCATAGTGAACATGTAATTTTCCCAGTAGTGAAGACCATCATCATCCATCACACCATGGGTGCATGTGTTACTCTGGCTGTCGATTTCAGTTGCCAACTAGAATCTTTTGATTTTGCGTCTGCAGCACAGATAATGGTATACAGCTGTGCACATCAATGATCACACATTCCCAAAGGAAAACATATTGAACAAGGCCCACTTCAGAGCTCAAAGTGCTGACTGACCACACAAACTTTATGGGATGTTGCACCTTTGTAACCAGTTTGAAGGACAAATAATTCTCTAATATATTTTATTACAGGACTCCTTTAGTCATAAAACTGTTCTGACCACATTATTGCTGGGTTTTGAGTACTTTTTGGCATTTGAACCAGTGGATATAGCATATGGGTACACTCACACAAGCATATGACTCAGAAGAGTGCAATACGAGAAAATCTCATACTGCATATGGACCAATGTTATTCAATGAGGCAGAGCAGATGTGCAGCTTTTTACTCATCCAAATTCTAGATGAGTGAAAAGTCGCAGCATGTTGCGATTGTCAGCGAGAGACGTGTCACTCCCACCCATACAAGTCTATGGGTGCGAGTGAAACATCGGATTGCACTCAGATGACATCTGAGTGCAGTGCGATAATCGCATCAGTTGACAATGGAGGAGATGGGGAGATTAATCCGTCCCTTTCCTCCGCAGCTGTGATCCGATCACAGGATCGGATCACAGTTGCCTGACACTCCCCTCGAGGAGTCGGGGGTCCTTAGCATATCGCATCCGATGCTCTTGCATGAGATGCCATACGATTGTGTGAATTCAGCCTATAAGAGATCTTTTACTTAGCTGACCACTTACCTTCATAGTGACAGGAATGGTTGTGCCTATATTGGCTTTGTACAGCCAGCCTTGTTTGACAACTCCCCCTCTATGAGAGCAGATTGATGAAGAATCCTGAAAATAAATAAAAATAAATATTTATTCATAGTAGATACTGTAATAATTCTGGGGATCCAAAAAAAGTCTAATTATTGCCAGAAATCTCAGTGGTTTTTGGTTCCTTTTTATCAACATTTTTTATATATATATATATATATATATATATATATATATATATATATATATATATACATACTTTTTCTTTTTTATTATTATTATTATTGTTTTGTTTTTTGTTCAATGTTCCAGTTGAGTGTTTATGCTTTTTGTGAATGAAGCTTGTTGAATCCAATTCACCCAGGTTGTTTCGTACATTGCTGCGAAAATTCCAGAAAGCAATTGCACAAGTATGGACTTACTGCAGCCTTTCCAAAAATGCATTTCGAAAGGGTAAAATCCACAGAAAAAAAAATTGCACAGCTGCAGGTCAATTTCAACACTGAAAAGTACGGATGAGATTATTTTATTTATTTATTTATTTATTTTAAATCTCATTCACTTTGCTGCTAATGTAACACGCTGACGCAAATCTGGATGGAAATCTGCAATGTGTAAATCTGAGCCTTTTTTTAAATTCGAGAAAAAAAATCAGGAGTTATTCCCCCTGCGCCTTTACACATGAAAACCATCATCCAAAAGCTACCATATCACTAAGCCACAAGTGCATTGTGATGCAGTTATCTTTTTATTTACAGTATCCTTCTCATGTTCAATATACAGTGGATTACATTAGATTCTTACAGGTAATCAGCATGAGACAGAATGGGCATACGGCCGGTGTCACACTTGTGAGTGACTCGTATCACCCGGCACGCTCTTCGGAAGGGAGTGTGCAAATGCATAGAAATACAGGCAGCATGCCCTCGTCTGCAGAGGAGCAGGACGTGACGGGTAATGTGACTCAATTCTCGTGAGAGTCACCCGTAAGTGTGACACCAGCCTAAAGCTGGGTTCTCACGTAGAAAAATAGTCTGCTGTGTAATCAAGAACCAAAAACACAAGTGATTTAAAGGGTCATGTAAAAAAATGCTACAAACCTACAGACATGGAATTAATCTGCAGGTTAATAGCATTCTAAAACTGTTTGGTTGCCTCAAAGCCTGGCAGCCAGGAGGATATGTACTTTATTCTTCCTGGCAGCCTCAGGCTTTCAGTCAAAGAAGCTCAGCCGGAACAGCTTCAGTCACCACTCAGTACAAAGTGAGCAGCAGCTGTAACTGTGCCTGGCACTGACTGACAGCCCACTCTATATTGATGCACTGCGGAGCCGGCTTACAGTCAGTGCCTGGGGGTGCAGTTAAAGCTGCCACTCACTATGTAGTGAGCGGGGACTGAAGTTATGTCAGCCCACCACTATGACTGAAACCCAGAGGTTGCAGGGTGAATAAAAAGTTCATTTCCTCCCAGTAGCTGGGCTTTCAGTGCAGTTTTGGAGCCTATTAACCTACAGATTAACACCATATCTGAAGGTTACTAGTGTTTTTGACATGACAGGTTCCCTTTAATATGAATTGTTATATTCGTGTGGCATATATGGCCATGTGTTTGACATATACTTTTTGGAAATGTGTGGACTGTTGACAGTAAAGCACAGATTACTCGGCCACACTGCAAACGACCTCCACAAGACCGTAACGTGAACTCTACCATGAACTGTTAAGGTCCAGTCACACTAAGCAACTTACCAGCGATCCCAACAACGATAGGGATCGCTGGTAAGTTGCTAGGAGGTTGCTGGTGAGATGTCACACTGCGACGCTCCAGCGATCCCACCAGCAACCTGACGTGGCAGGGATCGCTGGAGTGTCGCTACACGAGTTGCTGGTGAGCTCACCAGCAACCAGTGACCAGCCCCCAGCGCCGCGTGGAAGATGCTGCGCTTGGTAACTAAGGTAAATATCGGGTAACCAACCTGATATTTACCTTGGTTACCAGTGCACGGAGCTATACGTGCAGAGAGCAGGGAGCAGCGCACACTGAGCGCTGGCTCCCTGCTCTCCTAGTTACAGCACACATCGGGTTAATTACCCGATGTGTACTGCAGCTAAATGTGCACAGAGCAGGGAGCAGCGCACAATGCTTAGTGCCGGCTCCTTGCTCTCCTAGCTACAGCACACATCGGGTTAATTAACCCGATGTGTCCTGCAGCTACATGTGCACAGAGCAGGAGCCGGCACTGACAGTGAGAGCGGCGGAGGCTGGTAACAAAGGTGAATATCGGGTAACCAAGGACAGGGCTTCTTGGTTACCCGATGTTTACCGTGGTTACCAGCCTCCGCAGAAGCCGGCTCCTGCTGCCTGCACATTTAGTTGTTGCTGTCTCGCTGTCACACACAGCGATCTGTGCTTCACAGCGGGACAGCAACAACTAAAAAATGGCCCAGGACATTCAGCAACAACCAACGACCTCACAGCAGGGGCCAGGTTGTTGCTGGATGTCACACACAGCAACATCGCTAGCAACGTCACAAAAGTTGTTCGTTAGCAGTGATGTTGCTAGCGATGTTGCTTAGTGTGACGGGGCCTTTAGAGCTGAGAAATCTCACACATTTTCGAGTCATCCTTTGATCTCTATCTGAACCTTTTGTCACTATCTTTACACAGGAAGGAATAAATCTATTACAAAACCTTCCCAAAAAATACTGAATTCAGTCAATCCATTACCTCATCCTTGTCAAAATCCTCATCTATCTCAAACACATGGCTGGGCGTCTTCTCCGGCTGAAAGGATTTGCTGAAATGGAGAAATCAAGAAATGTTAATTTAATAAGGTCTTAAATTGCAAGCAGAGCGCTGCAGCCGCAATCCAGGATGACAGAAAGTGCGTGTAGTAACATTTTCCAATAAAAAGTGAGAAACTGGACGATTTGTAGCACTACAAAGCCAATAAATTGCATAAAGCAGGAAATCCAGTGCATGATTCACCATCTAGATGTCTGGATTTCCGTCAGTCGGTGACAAGTCACTGGCTCACCACTTATTCTAGGCCAGAATCTAGAATCTGTTCATTGCTATTTTCAGAAATAACTGAATTTATTTCGCACTCGATCGGAAATCTTTTTGAAGAAACACTGATTATACGCATCAATTCCCGAAGCTAAATCGCTAGACGAATGGTTGGCAAAAGTACCTTGTTTTGCAAAGTTATCCAATTTTTAAAGGGCACTACCACCCTATATTTGTCTTAGGTCAGTGATGCTGGTATGTACAGGATATTGCTATTTTTACATGTACCTAAATCACGGACATACGCAAACCCATAAAAATCAATGGGTTTGCGCACATATCAGTGATTTCTCACTGACCATGTTTCCATGTGGCGCACTCGCGTGTCCGTGTGTTTCGCACGGAGACAAGTCCTTTATTCTCTAGCATCACTGATGTCACACGGACCACACAGTGATATAAGACGTACCAGAGAAAACACATATGTTCGAAAATAAAATTATTTTTATACTCACCTGTCTCCAGCGATGCTGTCTCCGGGCGCTGCTGTTTCCTGCTTCCAGGCCGGCTAATTATGCTCATGAATATTCACTGCATCACAACCCGGAAGTAACAGCAGAGGGGAAACCGCAGCAGTCGGAGACCGCTTAGCTGGAGACATCAGCACCATGGAGAGCAGCGCCAAGGACAGGTGAGAATAGGAGTGCCTGATCTCTGTGGCTATCAACGATAGCACACGAAGAACACACGTCACAAACTCACATCACACGGAGGGCCAAATGCATCTTTAACACGTCAGTGAAAAACGTGTGTGTTTTTCACTGACATGTGAAAGAGGAATAAAGCTGCGACATCGCTCAAGCGAACTTGTTGGGGTCACGGAATTTGTGACGCACATCTGGTCACTTTAACGATGCCGTTGCGTGTGACACCTTTGAGCGATTTTGCATCGTTGCAAAAACGTGCAAAATTGCTCATCGGGGACATGGGGGTCCATTCTCAAATATCGTTGCTGTAGCAGTAACGAAGTTGTTCCTCGTTCCTGCGGCAGCACACATCGGTACGTGTGACGCCGCAGGAGAGAGGAACCTCTCCTTACCTGCCACATGCCAGCAATGCGGAAGGAAGGAGGTGGGCGGGATGTTCGTCCCGCTCATCTCCGCCCCTCCGCTGCTATTGGGCGGCCGCTCAGTGACGCTGCTGTGACGTCGCTGTGACGATGAACGAACCGCCCCCTTAGAAAGGAGGCGTTTTGCCGGTCACAGCGACGTCGCAGGGCAGGTAAGTAGTATGACGGGTCCGCGTGATGTTGTGCGCCACGGGCAGCAATTTGCCCATGTCGCACAACCGATGGGGGCGGGTACCCACGCTAGCGATATCTGTCACGATATCGCAGAGTGTAAAGCGGCCTTTAGGCATTGAACCAAAGGCAGGTGCAGATTTAGACGATGATGGAAATGCCCAACCTGTAAGATGAGGGGAAGAGCCCAAGCATGGGGGAGAAGTTTTTTCCCCTCCTGCTTCTCCCTGCCCGACTGGACTGTTCCGAGGGAGATACAAGTTAATCAACGCAAGCTGAACAAGGGGGTTGGGAAAGGAAGCAACTCGGCGAGTATATCTCCTTTTTCTGATACGTATGGGCTCTAACTTTGAAGGCCAGACATTTTTGGGACTATGCCAGTTATTTTTCTTGTGAGAAACTCTGTTAAAAATGTTGTTGTTTTATGTAGTTTTTGCTTTTTCTTAACCAAAACAGGGAATGAAATGGAAAAACGGAAATATTAGTCTTTTCTTTACATTTTATGTCTTATTTTTTTATTATCTACGCCTTCATAAAAAAAATGCAACCATCCAAAAGTGTCACAGGTACGGGTGTGTGACAGACAGTCATATGGTTTATGGCCATAGACGGTCACAGCATCTGGCTGTGCAGAATGCTCCCTAACTTTCCATTGTTCCTACTGTCAGTATTCATTTGGTATAGGTAGATTTCCTGCTGGATTATTCTCTTTTTTATTTGGATCCAGCAGGAGCTCTACTTCCACCCAGTTGTTGATCATCAGCATTTTCTTGGTGTTTAAATATTCCTTCCTCCTTTGGACTGGTGCTGGTGATATTCTTCAGTTCATTCAAGCCCTAGGTGCAAGCAGGTGGCTTGTACTCCTCTGTGGTATCGTTGAAAACTTTGCTGAACTTCTACCAGTGTCATCTGTGGATAAGTAGTTCATGTTTTTTTCTCCTATGCTCCTCCTTGTGTCTTCCTTTAGCATTTAGTGGGGTTGACAAAGAGCTCATTCCATCCATCCCCTATTTAGGGCCCAGCAGTAGGGATACCAAGGGTCAGGTATTCCGCTGGGGCATAGGTGCGGAACATATCTAGGGTGGTGAGGGACCCCAAGGACCATCTCCCTTTCCCTAGACACAGGGTTTCCCTTCCCTTTTGCCTGTCACTTGGTACTTCCCCGTACCTAGCATGATAAGGCTAGACAATGTGAAGGAAAAACATGGACCGTTATTCATTAGTGTTTTGACTCCAAGATTTATCAGTTAGCACCGTGTTCCAGTTTTTAATTTTCACTGATGTAAAAGTAAATATATTTGAAAGCTTCCCCTATACATCGCAATGATAATCATGGACAGTGCATGGATTGCACACTGACAGTACATGGATTGCACACTGACAGTACATGGATTGCACACTGACAGTACATGGATTGGACACTGACAGCACATGGATTGCACACTGACAGCACATGGATTGCACACTGACAGTACATGGATTGCACACTGACAGCACATGGATTGCACACTGACAGCACATGGATTGCACACTGACAGTACATGGATTGCACACTGACAGCACATGGATTGCACACTGACAGCACATGGATTGCACACTGACAGCACATGGATTGCACACTGACAGCACATGGATTGCACACTGACAGTACATGGATTGCACACTGACAGCACATGGATTGCACACTGACAGTACATGGATTGCACACTGACAGCACATGGATTGCACACTGACAGCACATGGATTGCACACTGACAGTACATGGATTGCACACTGACAGTACATGGATTGCACACTGACAGTACATGGATTGCACACTGACAGTACATGGATTGCACACTGACAGTACATGGATTGCACACTGACAGCACATGGATTGCACACTGACAGCACATGGATTGCACACTGACAGTACATGGATTGAACACTGACAGTACATGGATTGCACACTGACAGCACATGGATTGCACACTGATGGCATCTGTGTGCTTGATGGTTCATTTAAAGCTTTCCTGTGACAGATAGTAAAGGAAGCTTTAAGGCTTTGTGCACACGGTGTGTTTTTGCCACGTTTTTTTTACACATTTTTTCTTGCAGATTTTAACTAATCTACAAGGATATCCTTATGCCAGCAAAGTCTATGATAATCGTGAAGTGCAGTGCACATGTTCAGGATTTTATCCTTGCAGATTTGGTTGCAGAAGAAAATCTGCAGCGTGTCAATTCTTTCTGCATCATTGAAAGTAATAAAAAAAGGCAGAGAAAAATGTAAAAGCAGGCTATGTGCGCACGTGTGCGTAATTCATGCAGTTACGCTGCGCTTTGAAGCGCAGCGTAACTGCATGCGTCCTGCGTCCCCTGCACAATCTATGGAGATTGTGCAGGGGCCGTGCGCACGTGGCATATTAGAATGCAGCGCTTCGGCTGCTGCCCGAATCGCTACGTTCTAAGAAGTGACATGTCACTTCTTCTGTGCGCTTTGCTGGCAGCCCCTGCTCTGTCTATGGCAGGAGCTGCAGGCAGAGCGCACGTTCTCGCCGGCACCATGTGCTTCAGAACGGAGCTTTTCAGCTGCGCTCTGAAGCGCACCTTTTAGGTGCAGTGCAGAGCGCAAACGTGCGCACATAGCCTTATAGTCCAACACAATTTTATTAAGAACGTGCAAAATACAAACTATTAAAAAATAGTATACACCACAACAGTGACACCAATGTTGGGTCATAGTGGGGCACTGGAGACAATAAGGCTATGACCGCACTTTGCATCGAGGTAGTTGCAGTTGAAAACGCATCCTTTGGCAGAAATGGTATTTGCCAAAGTTGCTTTTGACCACGAAAACGCGATAAATATGAGTGCGTATTTACCGCGTTTTTGCCGCGTTTTAGCGCTTTTTACATGCTTTTCCATTGCTTAAAGACAGATGCGTTTTGATTACAAACACACTACAAAGTTTTAACATACAAACACTATGAAAAAAGGAAAAAAAAATGAAAACAAATATAATCTTATAAATCATAACGAAAATAGTTTTATTTAATCTAATTATAGCGGTTTTATACTATTTATGGGTAAAATAACAATAAATTAATATTTTTCATTAATTTAATTGTCGGACTATGTGTGTGTGTAAAGGGACATATCATTCCATTATTTTGATGTCAGAAACGCACGCGTTTATGTAGTCCAAAATGCATGTTTTCTGCAGCCAAAAAGCAGGTAAAACGCTGGAATTTTGATATTTCTTGCTTTTTGCAACTTCTCATTGACTTCAATGTTAGCAAAACGCGGCCCAAATGGCAAAAACAATTGACATGCTGCTTCTTTGAACACAGAGTTTTTGCCCCAAATTATGCAAATTAAATGCAGCGTTTTGAACAGCAAAGTGCGGACAGGAAATCGTCATTTCCCATTGACTTTGCTGGAAAATCAAAAGGCATTAAAACGCTGCAGTTCAAAACGCTGCGGAAACGCAGGTAAAAACGCAAAGTGCGGACATAGCCTAAGGCTTGAAACACACATCCGTGAAACACGTGCGTGTTTGGTCCGTTTCCGTGTATACTGGAGACACGGCCAAACGTGCACCAATGTTACTATATCTCTGCAGTTACAATTGCGTTTTTGGTTATGTCCGTGAGTCCGTCTCCGTGATGCGTTTTTTGGTCCGTGTCTCACGCCAGCATGTCCGTTTTCTGCACGCAACACGCAGCACGGACCCAATGAAAGTCAATGGGTCTGTGCGCACGTCCGAGTGACACGGACGCATCTCTGTTTGCTCCCTGTACGTTTTGTGCTTTTTTCATGTGATGTCGGTCTTTTTTCTTTTTCTGTTTCGTTCTCTCCCTCAGCCCGTCGGTCGGTCTCTATGTCTGTCGGTCGGTCTCTCTGTCTTATCTGTCCCTCTAGCTGTCTGTCGGTCAGTTCCCCCCCTCTCTCATACTTACCGCTCCCCGATCTCCGGCGCGGCGCTGCACTGCTGTTATAAAAACTTCGGCGGCTTTTACTATTTTGAAAAAGCCGGCCGCCCATTAATCAATCTCGTATTCCCTGCTTTACCCGCCCACCGGCGCCTGTGATTGGTTGCAGTCACACACGCCCACCACGCTGAGTGACAGCTGTCTCACTGCACCCAATCACAGCAGCCGGTGGGCGGGTCTATACTGTGCAGTGAAAAAAATAAATAAATAATTAAAAAAAACGGCGTGCGGTCCCCCCCCATTTTAATACCAGCCAGATAAAGCCATACGGCTGAAGGCTGGTATTCTCAGGATGGGGAGCTCCACGTTATGGGGAGCCCCCCACCCTAACAATATCAGTCAGCAGCCGCCCAGAATTGCCGCATACATTAGATGCGACAGTTCTGGGGCTGTACCCGGCTCTTCCCGATTTACCCTGGTGCGTTGGCAAATCGGGGTAATAAGGAGTTATTGGCAGCCCATAGCTGCCAATAAGTCCTAGATTAATCATGTCAGGCGTCTATGAGACACCTTCCATGATTAATCTGTAAATTACAGTAAAAAAACACACACACCCGAAAAAAATCCTTTATTAGAAATAAAAAACACAAACAAATTCCCTCATTACCAATTTATTAACCCCGACAAACCCTCCATGTCCGGCGTAATCCACGGACCTCCAGCGTTGCTTCCAGCTCTGCTGCATGGAGGTGACAGGAGCAGCAGAATACACCGCCGCTCCGGTCACCTCCACGCAGCTAATGAGATGAGTAGCGCGATCAGCTGCTGTCACTGAGGTTACCCGCGGCCACCGCTGGATCCAGCGGTGGCCGCGAGTTACCTGACTGACAGCTGCTGATCGCGCTACTCATCTCATTAGCTGCGTGGAGGTGACCGGAGCGGCGGTGTCTTCTGCAGCTCCTGTCACCTGCATGCAGCAGAGCTGGAAGCGACGCTGGAGGTCCGTGGATTACGCCGGACATGGAGGGTTTGTCGGGGTTAATAAATTGGTAATGAGGGAATTTGTTTGTGTTTTTTATTTCTAATAAAGGATTTTTTTCGGGTGTGTGTGTTTTTTTACTGTCACTTACAGATTAATCATGGAAGGTGTCTCATAGACGCCTGACATGATTAATCTAGGACTTATTGGCAGCTATGGGCTGCCAATAACTCCTTATTACCCCGATTTGCCAACGCACCAGGGTAAATCGGGAAGAGCCGGGTACAGCCCCAGAACTGTCGCATATAATGTATGCGGCAATTCTGGGCGGCTGCTGACTGATATTGTTAGGGTGGGGGGCTCCCCATAACGTGGAGCTCCCCATCCTGAGAATACCAGCCTTCAGCCGTATGGCTTTATCTGGCTGGTATTAAAATGGGGGGGGAACCGCACGCCGTTTTTTTTAATTATTTATTTATTTTTTTCACTGCACAGTATAGACACGCCCACCGGCTGCTGTGATTGGGTGCAGTGAGACAGCTGTCACTCAGCATGGTGGGCGTGTGTGACTGCAACCAATCACAGGCGCCGGTGGGGGGAGAAAGCAGGGAATACGAGATTGTTTAATGAGCGGCCGGCTTTTTCAAATTAGAAAAAGCCGCCGAAGCAGTGTGAATGCCGTGCAGCGCCGGTGATCGGGGAACGGTGAGTATGAGAGAGGGGGGGACACTTCAGTCACTCGGGGGATTAGCGGTCACCGGTGAATCCTTCACAGGTGACCGCTAATCAGTACACGGCACACAGACAGAGCCGCAGCATGACTATGAAGTCGGGTGAAGTTCACCCGAGTTCATTCTCATCCCGCTACTCTGTCTTCCGACATGTAGTAACGACATTTTGCATCACACACGTACATTTCACACGGACAACACATACACATGTCAGTTATTTCAATCACGCACACACGGACATTCCACACGCACATACGGCTAGCATACGGGATACACACGCAGGCCACACATACCATAAAAACGGACCTAAAAAACGGAAAACGGACCCGAAAAACGGCCCGTTTTACACGGACGTGGTTTTCACGGATGTGTGGCGGAGGCCTAAGAGATGTAGGGACTCAGCATCACTGCCAAAAAAAAATATGTATATATAAAAAAGAAACTGCAAGGATCACTCAGGTCCAAATCTAACCATTGATTAGTATCCCAATGGATCAGGGGAAATAGTAACCATGTATAATATGCAATATGCATCCCGCACGAATAAGGTTATCAATTATACCCCAACTTTGTCTATAGTCAGAAAGGATTGATGAAAGTACAACCAGATGCAGCAATACATACCAGGCACAAAAAATGGCAACATGGTATATCTGAATGGCAATGGTATATCTGACAACTGTATCCACTTGGGATGTACATTATGTCCCACTCTGACTGTGTTCAACTTTACACATTGATGTCCTGGTCCCCACCCCTGTGGAGTCTTCCATCTCTCCTTGTTATTGTCTGCTATGCCCCATTGTGACCCAACATTGGTGTCACTGTTGTGGTGTATACTATTTTTTAATAGTTTGTATTTTGCACGTTCTTAATAAAATTGTTTTGGACTATCAGTACTCTCTTGGTGTGTTCTTTGTCACATAATAGTATGTCCTTTATTAAGAAATCCTATAAGAAGGGGGATTACAACAACATGTATATTTATGAGTCATAATTGACATTTATTATGAGGATGTTGTCCCCTATGTGTCTCACTAAATATACTCTATGGGGTACTTTGCACACTGTGACATCTCTAGCCGATTGTAGCGATGCCGAGCGCGATAGTCCCCGCCCCCGTCGCAGATGCGATCTCTTGTGATAGCTGCCGTAGCAAACATTATCGCTACGGCAGCTTCACATGCACTCACGTGCCCTGCGACGTTGCTCTGGCTGGCGACCCGCCTCCTTCCTAAGGGGACGGGTCGTGCGGCGTCACAGCGACGTCACACGGCAGGCGGCCAATAGAAGCAGAGGGGCGGAGATGAGCGGGACGTAAACATCCCGCCCACCTTCTTTCTTCCTCATTGCAGGCGGGACGCAGGTAAGGAGATGTTCCTCGCTCCTGCGGCTTCATACACAGCGATGTGTGCTGCCGCAGAAACGAGGAACAACATCGTACCTGTCGCTGCAGCAAAATTATGGAAATGACCGACACATACACAGATCACCGATGTACGACGCTTTTGCGATCATTTATCAGTGCATCTAGGCTTTAGACGTTGCGACATCGTTACCGGCGCCGGATGTGCGGCACTTTCGATTTGACCCCGACGATATCGCAGTAGCGATGTCGCAACGTGCAAAGTACCCCTATGAATATTTGGTTGCAGATTGCAACCAAATCTGCAACGTGTGCTCATGACCTTAGGTTACTTCAGTCATGACACTGTACCCAAAGCAATGGATATGGGGTATTCCAAAGACTGCCAATTGCAGTCCCAGGTACACACCGAAATAAAGCTCAACAAATACATTCAGGATACTTCCCGCACACAGTTCCAGTGAAGCGCAGCCCCAAGATAAGAAAACTCACAATCTCCTTTCCTGCAGCAGCTCTGCCTACAAAGTTCTCAACGCTGAGCTTCTCCCCTAAAATCAGAAGCGGTAGCTCAGGAGCTTGCAAAGCCCACCAGACAAGCCCAGTGATGTAACTGGCCACGCAGTATTGGGATATTTCTTATAGATGGGTTGGGAAAAATAACTGTCCATATCTGACCACTTTCATCACTGGTGTTTCCCAGAGGTTGATAAATCCAGTAGATTCCAGGATTAGGTGTCAATATATGTGCGGAATCCCAATATGAAAAGGACTTTGGCAAATCGTGGAATCAAAAGCTAAGGCGCGGTTTTTATATTTTACATTTTGATCATTATTGCCATTAAAAAAACTAGATGAATAATATCATTTACAGCTTTCATCAGATCCACACTTTAAAGTCTGATATCAATGATTTATTTTAATTTTATAGGACTTACCAAGGCAAGGCTCGGAAATCCCCTGAATATTCCTCGTATTTGTAGTTCAACACTTTCCAGTCCGAGCTGTAATATTTTATACACTAAAAAGATAAATATACAGATTAATACCGGACTTAGCATTGTTTGTTTATAAAAACACAAAAGAAAAGAGAATAATATTACTATTATTTAGTAAGCTAAAAAAAAAAAAAAAAATTATCCGACTGGTAACCCGTTCCATATTTAATACTGAAATAATCTCCTTAAGGCTATGTGCGCACACTGCAGATTTGTCTCTCCAGCAAAAAAAAGCACCTACCTGCGGTAAAAGCGCACCAAAAACGCTTGTGGTTTTACCGCGTTTTGGTGCAGATTTATCGCGTTTTTGCCCCTGAACTTTTCTAACATTGTCAATGGCAAAACAGGGGAAAAACACAGAAAAGAGGTGACATACTACTTCTTTTTGCTGCAGAAATTCTGCATTCTGCAGCAAAACCTGTAAGGAAAAAAGAAGCAACGTGCGCACAACAGCATTTTGGATTTCTCCAAAAGGACTGCATGAAGCTTATGAACACAAACTGCACCAATTCTGCAGCAAAAACCACAGCAAATCCGCAGCAAAAAACACAGTGTGCGCACAGGGCTTAATAAACACAATTGATTTAAAATGGGAAGTCATAATAGCTCGATGTGTGGGTGTCCCAATGCTTTGTCCATATATTGTACTTTTTATAGCCTTGCTTTGTGATTTAAAAAAAATACGTACTATAAAAAATTAAGATTGCAGAACTTCACAGAGGAACTGACCATTGCTTCTTCATTAGCACTTAAAATATTCTTTAAAGGAGTGGCATCAAGTTTCAAAGTTACCTCTATTCATGTGATAGGATAAAACTTTCTGATCACTGGGGGTCCATCCGTCGTGGCCCCCACCAGTCCCAAAAACCGTGTCCTGGTTGAATGTAGGGAGGTCGATCAAGCATACTACTGCTCCATTTATTCTTAATCAGAGCACCAGAAATTGCAGAGCACACTGTTTAGGCTGCTTTCACACTACGTTTTTTTAACATGCGTCATGAACATTATTTTGCTGTAAAAGTGGATCCTGCTTTTACAGCAAAAAACCGCATGCAAACGCATGCGTTATTTTGCAGGATCCTGTCACTTTAAGTTTATGGGCGGGCATTGGAGTCATGTGATCGGGAGTGACGGGAACTGAACGTGATAGACTGGGAGCCGGCAGCTGACAGCTGTGGAGGCTCGTAACCAAGGTAAATATTGGGTAACTTGCTTGGATACCCGATATTTATCTTTGTTACGAGCGTCTGCAGATGCTAGGAGCCGGGCTGCCTGCACACGTAACCAATGTAAACATCGGGTAACTAAGAGAAGCGCTTTCCTTGGTTACCCGATATTTATGTTGGTTACCAGTGTCTGCAGCTCTCAGGCAGAGGAGAGGGAGAGGGAGAGGGAGGGGAGGGGGAGAGAGGGGGGGGAGGGGAGGGGAAGAGGGGGGGGGGGAGAGGGGGGGGAGAGGAGGGGGAGAGAGGGGGGGGAGGGGAGGGGGAGAGAGGGGGGAGAGGGGGGGAAAGGGAGGGGGAGAGAGGGGGGGCGAGGGAGGGGAGAGACAGCGAGGGAGGGGGGGAGAGAGACTGATCACACCAGGCTGGTTTCTGTGCATGCTCAGTAGAGCAAGCAGGATCCTGTCTATCAGCATGCCAGCGTTATTGTTGCGGATTTTCATCCGGATTTTGGCTTTAAAATTGGGAAAAAAAAAATCTGCATCAAATCCGCGGCAAATTTTCAAAGGTGCGGATTTTGCGGGAAAGCCGCGGATTTTGTTGCAGAAAAATCCGCAGCTACATTCTCCCGTGGACACATAGCCTTAGGCAGAATTGCCGCGGATTTGATGCGGATTTTGATGAACAATAATTGACATGTTGCAGATTTTTCTGGATCAAAATCCGCACCAAATCCGCTGCGGAAAAATCCGCAGCATGGGCACAGCATTTCCAAAATGCCATAGAAATGGCTGGGAAGTGCCTGAGCTGCAGATTTTCGGGAAATTCGCGGCTTTTCCGTGAGAAATCCGCGGCAAGGCTATGTGCCCATGCTGCGGAAAATGTGCGGATTTTGCCGCGGATTTCTCGTGGAAAAGCCGCAGATTTTCCAGAAATCTGCAGCACAGCTACTCCCCTGCCATTTCTATGGCATTTGGGAAATGCTGTGCCCACGCTGCGGATTTTTCCGCAGCGGAAATCGTGCGGATTTTCGTGCGGAAAAATCTGCAGCATGTCAATTATTGTTGCGGATTTTGCCTATTCAATTGAATTAAAAAAAAAAAAAAAAATCGCAAAATCCGTAACAAAATCTGCGTCAAATCCGCACTAAATCCACACTTATGAAAAGGTGCAGATTACGGGGGAAAGTTGCGGATTTTGATGCAGAAAAATCCGCAGATACAGAGTCCCGTGGGCACATAGCCTTATTAGTCCGAATCCTTACCAATACAAACAAAGGTGAGGATTAAAAAGAAGTCTGCAGGATATGACATCATGAACTGACAGAGCTTGAAGCTAAATACATAGTAAATTCATATACAAAATATGTATTTAGCTTCTTTCCGTGCACCGTCCTCCTAATGGTCTCCATGTGGATCGGGTGAGCTGAAAATCCTTTTCTTTTGATATTTACATTAACGATACAGTGCGCCGTGGCAATTAGTTTAATGCTTGCAATATACAGCAGGAGAAATAAGTATTGAACATGTCGCCAGTTTTCTAAGTAAATATATTTTTAAAGGTGCTCTTGACATGAATTTCTCACCAGATGTCAGTAACAAACTATCCACACAGGCAAAGAAATCAAACCATACATGTTGATAAATTTTCCCTGTGTCATTTCTCATTATTACACATAACTTAATTTATGGACATCTATGGTTTCATTTCTTTGCTTGTGTGGATTGCATGGCTTCTTACCGACATCTGGTGAGAATGACATGTCAATAGCACCCTTAAAAATGTATTTACAGTACTTAGAAAATTGGTGACGTGTTCAATACCTATTTCAGCCACTGCATGTACAGAACCATGGGGAAAAGCATGGAAAAAAGTGCTCCCTACTCCCTAAGGCTATGTGCCCACGATGCGTTTTTACATGCTTTTCTGCAGTGTTTTCAGCTGCACCTTTTTAATGCCAAAATGCATGCGTTTTTATTTCCCAGCAAAGTCTATGAGAAATAGGGATTTCTTGTGCCCACCATGCAGTTCAAAATGCTGCGTTTAATTTGCATATTTTGTGGCAAAAACCATGCGTTTAAAAAAGCAGCATGTCAATTGTTTTTGCCATTTGAGGTGCGTTTAGATAACATAGAAGTCAATGAGAAGCAGGGAGTAACCAAGAAACATAAAAATTCCAGCGTTTTACCTGCTTTTTAGGTGCAGAAAACATGCGTTTTGGACATCTAAATAATGATTTCATATGTCCCTTTACACACACACATAATCCAACAATTAAATTAATGAAAAATAAGAAGTTATTGCTATTTTTTCAATAAATAGTATATTACCGCTATAATTTAATGAAATATGTCTATTTTCTTGATTAATTCTTTATATTAATATGTTTGGGGTTTTTTTTCTCTTTTTTCACTGTGTTTGACAGATTAAACTTTATTTAGCAGTGTCCTGATGTTCAAAACGCATCTGTCAAAACGCAGGTGGAAAAACATGCAAAAAGCGCTAAAAACGCATCAAAAACGCGGTAAATATGCATGTGTTTTTAGCGCTATTTTGTGGTCAAAAGCAACTTTGACATAATCAATTACTGCCAGAGGGTGCGTTTAGAAATGCAAGGACCTCGACGCTACGTGGGCACATAGCCTTAATGTGCTCGGCATTAGGGAAAGCAATATTTTCTAGCCAAATTATTACTTCTATTTACTTAAATAATAAAAAACTAATAGTTCAAATATTATAAAATAAAAAACATAATTAAAGTAGATGCTAAAATTGTAGAAAAGATGTTTTTTATTTAGTGATTTGCAACCAGGCTTTCTAAATTCTATTTTATATATATATATATATATATATATATATATATATATATTTCTAAACTTTAGGATTTGGATCCTTGTCACAGGTTCCCGCAAGGAATTCATCAAAAGCCGCTACTGTAACAGTAGTAGAGATAACATACTGATAACCGCCTGTCTTAGGAGGGCTTTGCACACTACGACATCGCAGGTGCGATGTCGGTGGGGTCAAATTGAAAATGACGCACTTCCGGCATCGCATGCGACATCGTAGTGTGTAAAGCCTAGATGATACGATTAACGAGTGCAAAATCGTCGTAATCGTATCATCGGTGCAGCGTCGGCGTAATCCATAATTACGCTAACGCGACGGTCCGATGTTGTTCCTCGCTCCTGCGGCAGCACACATCGCTGTGTGTGAAGTCGCAGGAGCGAGGAACATCTCCTACCGGCGTCACCGCGGCTTCCGTAGGATATGCGGAAGGAAGGAGGTGGGCGGGATGTTTACATCCTGCTCATCTCCGCCCCTCCGCTGCTATTGGCCGCCTGCCATGTGATGTCGCTATGACGCCGCACGACCCGCCCCCTTAGGAAGGTGGCGGGTCGCCGGCCAGAGCGACGGTCGCAGGGCAGGTGAGTGCGTGTGAAGATAATTTTCGCTACGCCAGCTATCACACGATATTGTACCTGCGACGGGGGCGGGGACTATCGCGTGCGACATCGCAGCATCGGCTTGTGATGTCGCAACGTGCAAAGCCGCCCTTAAAGTGCTCGGCATTCGGGAAAGCAATATTTTCCAGCCAAAATATTACTTCTTTGGGATAGGAATGTGAATTGAGAAATCTTGGCAGCAAACACATTTTTTCAGTGATTCCCCATGTTAATTATAGACTGACTCACAGACATCATTACTAAACTTTACGCACCTCCTTCACAAACAAGCTTTTGGCTTTGTTTTCCGCATCCTCTGGCACTGTGGACTGGATGGTTCTGTGCTGACGTCCCACTGTGGAAATCTTGCAATACAGGAAAAATAGCATGAGCCTTTCTTGAGCATATTTATACAGCAAAAGAGTAAAACAAGTGGTGTAAATGTGCTTTTTATCATAACAGAATAAAGAATGGAGTTTTTTTTAACCTCGAGTGCTGGAATTTTATCTATTTTTTGGGATTTACTATTTATTGCTCCTTGGTTCAGTGGCTTCATGCACCAGACACAAGGAACATAACTCCTAATTTTCCAAAACATAAGCGGCTTGACTGGTGAGCTAAATCCACCTTTTTTCTTTTTCATCTATAAAATAAGTGTCAATACAGAATACTCACAAAAACATCCTCCATGGGAAACATAAGCATGTCTCGATGTGGATCACTGAAGATCTGAGCTTTCCTTTGGGAAATAATGGTCTCATAGTCTAAAGGTTCCACCACTCTTGCCTTCTCCTATAAGAAAGAAGAAAATGGGAGAGGAGACTTAGTGTGAAAGGACTTTTTAGGGTCACTTTTTCTTGTGGCTTCCTTGCCAAAATTTGCGCCAAGTTCATCAAAGTGTTGTATGATGTTTCATACATTTATTCATCTTAAACAGAACCCGTCAGCACGATTTTGTATAGTAAAGCAAAGGCATGACAGTAATGGTGCTGCAATACTGATTAAATTACTACCTGTGGTGAAGAAATCGGCTTCGTTCTTCTTCTTTAATCAGTATTTGACGTTTTCTGCTAATTAGATTTTGGTGCACAGGAGCCGGACTGTGCACCGAGTATTCTTTCTCCTCCCTGTCTGTGATTCCCCGGCCTCTCCACTGCCTCCAGTCTGTGAATGACAGATCACTGCTGACATTTTAAACAGAGGAGGTCGATCATTCACAGACCGGAGGCAGCAGAGGGGCTGGGGAATCACAGACCGGAGGCAGCAGAGGGGCTGGGGAATCACAGACCGGAGGCAGCAGAGGGGCTGGGGGATCACATACCGGAGGCAGCAGAGCGGCCAGGAAATCACAGACCGGAGGCAGAAGAGGGGCTGGGGAATCACAGACCGGAGGCAGAAGAGGGGCTGGGGAATCACAGACCGGAGGCAGCAGAGGGGCTGGGGAATCACAGAGCGGAGGCAGCAGAGGGGCTGGGGGATCACATACCGGAGGCAGCAGAGCGGCCAGGGAATCACAGACCGGAGGCAGAAGAGGGGCTGGGGAATCACAGACCGGAGGCAGAAGAGGGGCTGGGGAATCACAGACCGGAGGCAGCAGAGGGGCTGGGGAATCACAGAGCGGAGGCAGCAGAGGGGCTGGGGGATCACATACCGGAGGCAGCAGAGCGGCCAGGGAATCACAGAGCGGAGGCAGCAGAGGGGCTGGGGGATCACATACCGGAGGCAGCAGAGCGGCCAGGAAATCACAGACTGGAGGCAGCAGAGGGGCTGGGGAATCACAGACCGGAGGCAGCAGAGGGGCCAGTGAATCACAGACCGGAGGCAGCAGAGGGGCTAGGGAATCATAGACCGGAGGCAGCAGAGGGGCTGGGGAATCACAGACCGGAGGCAGCAGAGGGGCCGGGGAATCACAGACCAGATGCAACAACAGAGGGGCCGGGGAATCCTAGACAGGGAGGAGAAGACCCAGTGTACAGTCTGGCTCCTGTGCACCTAATCTGTTTAGAGCAAAACTTCGAAATGGTGTTTAAAGAAGAACCACAAAGACAATTTCTTCACCAAAGGTATCCATTTAATCAGTATTGTAGCAACATTACAGCCATGACTTTACTCTACATTACAAAATTGTACTCACAGGTTCTCTTTAAGATATTATATACTTTTGTCTATAAATGCACTTCCACTTTGTACACTATCCCCTTATTGGAGTGAATTTGCAACTTTGGAGAAAAAAAGTAATTTGTAAATCTGACTAATGCTCCCTTCACACATCAGTGATTCCGGAACGTATGTTGCAGTTTTCATATGTACCAGAATAACGGACATACACAGACCCATTAAAATCAATGGGTCTGCGCACACATCAGTGATTTTTCACTGTGTTTCCATGTAGCGCACACGAGTGTCCGTATGCTCCGCACAGAGACAAGTCCATTTTTCTCTGCCATCACTGATGTCACACGGACCACATAGTGGTGTGATCCATGTAACACGTACTAGAAAAAACACGTACATTTAAAATAAAATGTTTTTCAAACTCACCTGTGTCCAGCACTGCTGTCTCCGGCCGCTGCTGTCTCCTGCTTCCAGGCTGGCTAATTATGCTCATGTATATTCACTGCACAACCGACCAGGAAGTAGCAGCAGCAGGGAGACAGCAGCGGCCAGAGACAGCAGAGCAGGAAACATCAGCACCACTGACAGGAGCAGCATGGACAGGTGAGTATAAATGACAGATATCCGTGTGCCATCACAGATAGCACACGGAGGACACATTTGTGCCAAAGTCACGGCACACGGAGGGACATATGCATCTTTATCACGTCAGTGAAAAACCTGTGCTTTTCACTGACATGTGAAGGGGGCCTAAAGCTGCATTGCTAAGCTAACCTTGCCCAATTTTTTTGAAAAGTGTCTTGAGTGGCACAAACAGCTAATTTTTGAGTGAACCAACACTTGCTACTTTTTGGTACCAGAAAACTGGCAAAAAGCCCCAACAAAGTAAGACCCTGTGCGCACTAGAAAAAGGATTTTTCTCAAGAAATTTCTTGAGAGTCTGAAAGATTACAGCACTTGTGTTAAAAAAAACGCACCAATATCGCACCGAAAAACGCATGCGCTTTTAACGCATTTTTTTGTGCGTTTTTTATGCGTTTTTATCGTGGGTTGGTCCCTGCGTTTTTTACCCTTATCTATGGCATAACACGCAGGTACCTGCAGAAAAGAAGTGACATGCTGCAGAAAAAGAATGTTCTTGAGAAAAAAAAGCAGTGTGCGCACAGCTATTTTTTTCCCATAGGTTTTGCTGGGGAATGTCTGCAGAAAGGTTACAACCATTTTCTCAAGAAATTTGTGCAGCAAAAACGCAAAAAAAAAGCGGGTAAAAACGCAGTGTGTGAACCGGGCCTAAGACTTTTTTTTTCTACTGCACTGAATCTGAAAACACAGCATATTATATGCTCTGAATCTCAAATGTGGGGGTTACAAATTAGGGTACAGTTTCTGTAACAAACTGCAGTACTTTTGCCATAGATCTGTCCACAATTGACAAGGCTATCTTGTCAGTTAGGCTAGGTTCACATTTCCATTGTTTTAAATCCGTCAGGTCCGTCAGCAACGGATCAGTCGTTTTTTAGTTGTCAACTGACGCAACGGATGTGTTTTTCACAGGATTCCGTTCACATAAATCCTGTGAAAAAACTGATCCGTTGCGTCCGTTACATCTGCTATGCGTCCGTTTTTTGACGGATCAGTCATGATCCGTTTGTGTTTGGGACAGCCCAGTGGGTGTGCCAAACATGCTGGGCATGCTCAGTACAGTGACGGACTGCGACGGATTCCTGCACGGTGCGTTAATTTTGACGGCCAGAAAAACATAACATTCTGCGTTGTTTCCGCCCGGCGGTCAGTCCAAAACCGACTGACCGCGGCGCAGCCAATGCAACGCAAGGTAATCAGTCGCAATCCGCCACTAACACAAGTCTATGGGACACAACGGAAACCGCTAAACGGATTGCGTTGTTTACCAGAGCCGCGGATTGTGACTGATACATTTTAACGGAAGTATGAACCTAGCCTAAGCTGATCCCAATTTATCTAATTTCGATCTGCTTTATTTTATTAAGGACTATGATAGCAAATGATTATTCCATCTCAGCATTAAAACAGGAATATGAAGCATTGCACGTTCCTATTTGAAATCAATAAGTCCCCCCCAAGCAATGTGGAAAGAGGCCGAGACCTCCAAACTGATAGATCCTCTTTGTAGCCTCTTTTGATTTTGCTTTCGACACAGTTCACTCTGCATTTTGCTACAAGAAGAAAACTCTAAAGACATCATGCTGTTTTCATAAGAAAGCAAAAATCACAGATTTTGTGCTGAAAGTTCTTTCGAGGTCTGTGGAAATTGACATCAGTGGAAGACGACTACCGGTATATGGAAAGATCCGAGTCCGCCTTTACTATCTAAACTCTCTTGTAAACTGTGGTTGAAACATAAGATCAGGCTGACGGCTCTTGGGAGCGTCTGTCGCTACCACCAACAGAGAAGAATGCAAGTAGCAAACATTATTCTCACATTTTAATACACACGACTTAGAGAATATATTCTCCACTGCAGCAAATCTTGAGGCATTTTAAAAAATATTTGTTTAGTTTTTCCTAAAGGAAAATCTTTAAATTAATTTATATTAACTTTCCAAAATTCTCATTTAGTACTATGGCCTGTCTCCAACTTTTCTTACACTTTGCATGATTTCTGTAAATATAAAAGGAAATCTAACACCAGGTTGTTGCCACCTAATGTTAGAGCAGTAAAATGTAGAGAAAGAGACCCTGATTCTGGCATGGTGTCATTTACTGGGCTGCTTGCTGTAGTTTTGAGGACTACTAAACCAGATGCCATGGAATCCCCCCCCCCATTCATGAACTCTGTATAACCAGGGCTGTGGAGTCAGAGTCGTGGAGTCGGAGCTCATTTTGGTGGAGTCGGAGTCAGTATAAAATGCACCGACTCCTAAAATATATAATTCATTGGGGACAGGAGTGCAATGCAGAATGTGCTGAATATTTTACTAAATAATATTTAGTATAATGCTTATATTTAAGTGAAACATTTATTGTAGTACAATGTGAACATCAGACACTTAATTATTTTTATGATACAATAATCAATATATTTGGATAGAACATAAAATATATTTATTGGAATACAACTTTAGAACTTAAAAAACTCTAAAATTGTAAATATGTAATACAACAATATATATATATATATATATATATATACACACACAAGATATATATGTAATCTACTGTATATTACATAGTGTATTACATATTTACATTTTATTAGTTTTTTGTGTTCTAAAGTTGTATCCAATAAATATATTTTATGTTCTATCCAAATATCTTGATTATTTTATCATAAAATTATTAAATGTCTGATGTTCACATACACATGTTCATCTTCTACAATAAATTTTTCACCTAACTATAAGCAATATATATAGGAGTCGTAGTCGGAGTTGGAGTCGGAGTCAGAGTCGGTGCAAGAGAAATTGAGGAGTCGGAGTTGAAGGTTAGGCTTACCGACTCCACAGCCCTGTGTATGACCCTGCTCCCTTCCCCCCACAGATTGGCAGCTTTCAAAAATTGCACTCAAGACATTGAATACATTTAAAATATATTCTTTATTGTAATAAGTAAAAACTAGGTGAACATGATAACAATGGAGAAATGAAAGAGGATGCACAGCACAATGGGACAGTTAAGTATAATGACAGGTGAGTATTTACCGTAAATACTTAGGCCTTGTGCGCACTGGGAAATGGAATTTTCTTGAGAAAATTCCGCATGCTCTCAAAGATTACCGCACCCGCGGTAAAAAACCGCGGGAAACCGCACCCGAAAACCGCATGCGGTTTGCCGCGGTTTGCTGCGGTTTTACCGCGGTATTATTCACGGTATTGCCGCGGTTTTGCCGCGTGCGGGTTGGGATGTGCTTTATTGCATTCAATGCAATAAAGCACATTGAAAAAAAATAAAAAAGTCATTTAATTCTGAGATAGTAGATAGACAGAAGAATAGATAGAGGGATAGATAGATAGACAGACAGAGGGATAGATAGATAGAGGACAGATCGCTGCATTTCCCACGGTCGGCAGTGAGTTCACATTACCGGCCGTGGGAAATGACCGGTAATTACCTCTGCTGTCTGCTGCTTTCATTCAGCGCTGTGTCTGTGACAGTCGCGGCTGGATGGAAGCAGCGCACGACCTGTGGATTACGCCGGAGCGGTGGATTACGCCGGAGCTTTGGTGCGGGAGGGGTTAATAAAATGGTGAACGAGGCTTGTTTGTTTTATTTAAAATAAAGGATTTTTCGGTGTCTGTGTTTTTTTTCACTTTACTTACGGGTTGATCATGTCAGCTCTCACATAGACGCTGCCATGATCAAGCCTGGAGTTAATGGCGGTGGTCCCCCACCATCATTAACCCCTTGTATTACCTTGCTGCCACTGCTACACGGCGGCAAGAAGAGCCGAGGACACGCCGGTAGTGCCGCATAATGCATGCGACAGTGCCGGGGCAGCTGATATTCTCGGCTGCCGGAGGGGGAGTGAGGCGGGGGACATTAACCCTGCCCCTCTCCCTCCCCAGCCTGAGAATACCGGGCCGCCGCTGTGTGCTTACCTCGGCTGGAAGGTAAATATGCAGCGGAGCCCACGTTCTTTGTTTTCTATATTTCCGTTTTCTTTCTATGTGTGTTCTATGTGTCTGTGTCTGTGTTCTATGTCTGTGATGTCTATCTGTGTCTGTGTGTCTGTGATGTGTCTGTGTGTGTTTACTCTCTGCACGGCTTCCTCTTCCTGTAATGACATCACTTCCCTGCAAACCGCAGACAAGCGATGCACATTACCGGAGGTAAACCGCGAAATACCGCAGGGAATAACGCAGGAAAACGCAGTGAACCGCACAGAATTTGCTGCCTGCGTTATTCCCTGCGGGATTTCACGATTACATTGGAGTCAATGGAGTGAAATCCCGCAGCGATGTGCGGAAAAGAAGTGACATGCACTTGTTTTTGCTGCGGGATTCCCGCAGCAAAACATGCAGCTGTCAAATTCCGCCCAGTGCGCACAGGATTTTTTTTCTCCATAGGATTTGCTGGTGATTCACTGCAGAGATGTTATGAACATTTTCTGCAGCGAAACATGCGGAAAATCCGCGGCAAAATCCGGTAAGTGCGCACATAGCCTTAAATAGTAAATGGTAACAACCAAAATAGTAGCATCTCCCTTGGAAAAAGACAACACATCGAAACGCGCGTTAGGAATGGAAGGCACGGCACATCATTTTCAGGTATTAACCACTGTTTTCACTTTTTCATCTTCTAGTGGTATACTTCAGTATTGACTTTAAAGGGAACTTTACACGCAGCGATATCGGTATCGATGTCACTAGCGAGCGTACCCAACCCCGTAGTTTGTGCGTCACGGGCAAATCGCTGCCCGTGGCGCACAACATCGTTTACACCCGTCACACGTAATTACCTGCCTAGCGATGTCGCTGTGGCCGGTGAACCGCCTTCTTTCTAAGGGGACGGTTCGGTCAGCGTCACAGCAACGCCACTAAGCGACCGCCCAATAGAAGCGGAGGGGCGGAGATGAGCGGGCCGAACATCCTGCCCACCTTCTTCCTTCCGCATTGCCGGCGGCCGCAGGTACGGTGTTGTTCCTCGTTCCTGCGGTGTCACACATAGCGATGTATCAACGATCAACGATAAGGTAAGTAATTTTGATCGTTAACGGTCGTTTGTAGCTGTCACACGCAACAACATCGCTAACGAGGCTGGATGTGCGTCACGAATTCTTACTTCAGTGGTCTAGTATTTACAAGTGGTGCGACTATTTCAGTTGTTACCATTTACTATTTAAGGGTCTGTGCGCACTTGGAAATGCATGTTTCTTCAGAAAATTCCGCACCCTCTGGCAGAATTCCGCACACGCCGCAAAAACTGCACCAAAAACGCACCCAAATCCGCATGCAATCTTGCCGCGGTTTGGTGCATTTTTGCTGCAGATTTGGTGCTTTTTTCCGTGGGTTGTTCACTGCTAGGAAGGGGGACATTTACCTGGATGGGGGTAAATTAACCAGGATGGGGAACATTTACCAGGATGGAGGACATTTACCAGGAATGGGGTACATGCCGGGATGGGGGAACATTTACAAGGATGGGCAATATGTCAGGATGGGGTACAGTTAGTTACCAGCATGGAGGAACATGCCAGAATGGGGTACATTTACCAGGATGGAGGACATTTACCAGGATGAGGTATATTTACCAGGATGGGGACAAATATACCAGAATGTAGGAAATATATATCAGGATGGGGGACATGTTTACCAAGAAGTGGCCCAGGAAGGGGGACATAAGTACACAATGAAAGGGGAGGGGAGAAACTCGTACGTCTTTATGGGATTTCAAGATGTTCAGACTTTGAAATGTAGATGTGGATTTAAGGGTGACATCTGATTGCATTCCAGGCTATAATCTCTGTCAAATATGCTGCAATTTTTTCCAGAAAGATCAATCCAACTGCTGTGTCTGGAAAGGGTAGGGGCTCAGCTTCAATGTGTGGTAAGCATGCATGAGCGTGATGCCCCCTGCTGAAGAGAAGACGGCAAAGGTAAGATTAAAATCAATTAGTTACATAATAGAATTGGTTGGCACTTCGGAAAAAAAATTGGGTTTAGGGCTACAGTTTGGGCACTTGGCCTGTTAAAGGTTCGCCATGACTGCCCTAGTGGATGGATTATGCTGAGCCTTGTAGTTCTGCTCCCCCTGCCTCTCCCTCCAGCATACAGTCCTGGATGTAGCATGCTGAGCCTTGTAGTTCTGCAGCTGCTGTCTGCTCTCCTGCATACACTATTGGATGGAGTATGCTGAGCCTTGTAGTTCTGCAGCTGCTGTCTGCTCTCCTGCATACACTATTGGATGGAGTATGCTGAGCCTTGTAGTTCTGCAGCTGCTGTTTGCTCTCCTGTATACACTAGTGGAGAATGAAGGAGAACAGATTGAAGCAGGAAATGACATCAGATCTTTTTTTTTTTTTCTTCTTCACCAATCTTTAATGGCATTGTTCACTGATAAAAAAACACATGCGTTTTAAGCGCGATTTGGTGCGGTTTTGGCTGCGTTTTTGTTCACTGCGTTTTTATGCGTTTTTTTTTATGTGTTTTGCGTTTATGTGCGTTTTTAGTGGCCAGAAACGCAGCGTTTTTGATGCCACAAAAAAAACGTTAGGTGCGCACAAACCTTTAATCTACTTTTGGCTGACCTACATTACAAAAAGAGCTGAGCTGTGCTGGTGTAAAAAAAAAGAAAAATTGCTACATTTTTCATCAATTACAAGCTTTGCAAAAACTTTCTGACAATATTATACCTTAAATCCGGCAAATCAGCTCCATAGTTCTAACATTCACTTATTCCCTTGTTACAATGCAAGCTGTTTGCAAACCAAGCAGTATGTCACGGTTAGAGTATGGTCACATTACCTTAGCGACAAAACACAAACGTGACCCTGAATAAGCAGAGCTAATTTAAATTTCCTGAGAAAAGCAGAAGTATTATTTAAGTATGTGAAAGTGTCTTTTTACCTAGCGACAGATCTACAAGGTGTCTCAGATGATAAAGTAGGTAAATTGCAAAGTTAATGCTGATATAAGGGACAAAAATGGGAAAACCCTAAAAAGCCTGCAGTGCTTAACACAGGGATTTTCCAACTACACAAATGTCAATAGCCAGAACGGCAGATCCACTCATTACTATTCAGAAAACACTGCAAAGTCAGGAAAGTATTTAAGCTACACAATTGATTTATCATAAGACAAAAAAACAAATCGCAAAACTTACTCCAACAATTCCATCTACTTGAAAGCTTACAGAAATGCAAACACAAGTGTAAGGCTATGTTCGCACGTTGCGTTTTTTCCCGCGTTTCTGCAGCGTTTTTAGCTGCAGCGTTTTTGTGCCAAAGTCAATGGGAAAAGCTGAAATCCTGTCTGCACTTTGCTTTTTTTTCTGCAGCGTTTAATTTGCATATTTGTGGTCAAAAACCATGCTGAAAAAGAAGCAGCATGTCAGTTGTTTTTGCCATTTCTGCAGCGTTTCCTTAACATTGGAGTCAATGAGAAATGGCAAAAAGCAACCAAAATCACAATTCCTGCGTTTTTCATGCTTTTTACCTGCTTTTCAACTGCGTTTTTGGCTCCAAAAACGCATGCTTTTCTGGCCAAAAATTAAAGGGTTCTAATGTTCCTTTACACACATACAATAACCGAAAATTTAAATGTAAAAAATTAATAAACTTTACCTTTTTTTCACTAAAAATATGCATAACCACTAATATTTCATTAAAATTGATCAT
Organism: Anomaloglossus baeobatrachus; assembly: GCF_048569485.1. Classification (NCBI taxonomy): domain Eukaryota; kingdom Metazoa; phylum Chordata; class Amphibia; order Anura; family Aromobatidae; genus Anomaloglossus; species Anomaloglossus baeobatrachus. Next base: position 55,690,724 of record NC_134361.1, on the reverse strand, counting down.
TTTCAATATAGTTTAATTAAAAGTTCATTTTATCCTTTTTTTCTTTTTTTTCATTCTTTTTGACTATTTCAACTTTATTTCTCAGTGTTTTGATCTAAAAAACGCATCTGCAGAAACGCAGGTGAAAACGCAGGTAAAACGCACTAAAAACGCATGCGTTTTTAGCGCTAAAAAATGGCCAAAAGCCATTTGGTCAAAAACCAAGGGAAGGAAAACGTGCAGAATAAACTGCAGGTACTCCGACGCAACGTGCGGACATAGCCTAATGGACATGGTAACGCAGCGAGCAATGGAAAACTGCTGCATTTTTTTTTTTAAAGAAGCAGCATGTCAATTCTTTCAGCATTTTTGCTGCTTTTTTCACCATTGAAAGCAATGAGGGTGAAAAAAGCATTTTTTGCAGCATTTTTGGTGAATGAAATGAACTATATTTAAACAGGAGACAAATGGCACACCAAAAACGCAGCAAAAAAAGTGACAAAAAAGCAGCAAAAACGTGGCAAAAAAACAGCTTTTTTTTTTACTACCAAGAGATCAGGTTTTGCTGCAGAAAAAAAAGCAGTAAAAATTTACTGAGTGAGTGAACATAGCCTTAGGGCTCATGCGCACGTTGTGTTTTTCCTTGCGTTTCCGCTGCGTTTTAAGCAGCAGCGTCTCATTGTCAAAATGCATGCGTTTTGGTTTTCAAACCAAATCTATGGGATTTTGACAAAAATCGCGCGCACGATGCTTTTTTAAACGCAGCGTTTTTATTGTCAAAAATTTGCCAAAATCTCTGCGTTTAAAAAAGCAGCATGTCAATTCTTTTGTCCGTTTTGGTAGCGTTTTGGTATCATTGAAGTCAATGAGATTTTAGAAAACGCATCCAAAAACAAAAATATTGCGTTTAACATGCCTTTACGGTATGTTGCAATACGCATGCCTTTTTTTGTTACATCAAAAAAAGCATGCGTTTTGGCCTGTGAAGTCAAAAGGTTTACTATTGACCTCACAGCCAGCCCTAAGCAAAATTAGAGTCGTACTATATTAAATATTAATTTTAATCAATAAATATTATTTAATGTACTTTTTCTGAATATTCACATTATAGTGAATGAGTAGAAGCCGTAAATGACATCAGTAGGGTTTGTTTTTTTCATGTTGATTGATTGAAGAATCTTTATTTTCCATTGACAAAGTTTTGTAAACGCATCAAAATTTAAGCATGGAAAAAGCACTTAAAAACGCACGAAAAACGGGCACAAAACATATTTTTTTTTTTTGACACACAGAATTTTGACATTGTTAAATTCTGCCAGAGGATGCATTAATTTCTGCAAGGTACAGGACGCAACATGTGCACATAGCCTTACTATGTTAGGCTAGCGCCACACATCCGTGCTGCCGGCACGTGTTTGTCATTTTTTACACGTACCGGCGGCACGGAGACACTTTAACCAATGCTACCCTATTGTAGCAGGCACACACACGTAAAACCACACGGAACGTGTGTCCGTGTGCGTTTGTACGTGTGTGCTTTTTTGAAAGCGCTGACATGTCAGTGTTTTCTCCCGCAGCACGGGTGTCACACGGCCCGCACCCGCACCACACGGGTGTAGTGTGGATGCGGTCCCGTGTGACACGCACCGGAGAAACCACACATGTCAGTGAAAAATAAAAAAACATTAACTCACCTTCTCCAGCTCTCCTGTCTCTGCCGCTGCTGCCTCTTGCTGCCGACCGCCGCTCATTATTCTCATTGAATATTCACTTCACTGCCTGGCAGCAGCAGCAGCGGGGAGACGGGAGAGCTGGAGACCGAAGATCAGCACCACGGACAGCAGGAAGGACCAGGTGAGTATAATAATTACCGGTTCTACGTGTGCTATCGCGGATAGCACACGTAGAACACACGTGTCCCGCACGTACCAGAGACACGTACTTACCTGCACGCAACACGCAGGGAAAATACGTGTCTCTCGGCACGTGCGTGAATTTCACGTGAGTGTGGCAGAAGCCTTAAATAGAGAGCATATGAGCTGTTGATCTCTTTTTATTTATTTATTTTTTTTTAGACAAATTGCCTTAAACAGGCATATTTAATATTTCGACTGCTTTTCATTTTGGTGTTCATGGCATGGAATAAATATAATGATATTATATACAAACGAGGTAATACGAAAACAGTTAACTGTATAATTTTTTTTATTTTCTATATATATATATATATTTTTGGAAAAGGTGCTCCATATACGTAGTGTACACATCTCAGTGGTTAAACAACTGACTGGTTACTACTAGGACCGCACACTGATGTGATATCAATCAATACCGGAAAAAACACAGGTCACATAAAAATAAAGAATTTTTATACTTACCTGTCTCTGGTGCTGCTGTCTCTGCTTCTGCTGCTGTTGCTTCTGGGCCGCTCATTAAGCTCATACATATTCACTGCACTGACCACATACCCGGAAGTAACAGCAGCGCCAGATAGAGCAGCGCCGGTGACCGGTAAGTATACCAGCTCAGGCTGTCTGTGTGCTATCCGGATGTCACACTGACAGTACACGTAGAACACACACGCACCTTCACCATGGACAGTTCAAAACGTTTGTGTTTTGCACAGACGTGTGAAGGAGGCCTTCGCCTTAGTTCATGTGTCAAGTAATCAGCCATTGCAACGGATCCAGCAGCAATCCATTGGCAAAAAAAATTGAGCAAACACAACTTTTTTATCCGTTTTGAAAAATTTACTTTTGCAAGATCCATTTTTTTTAACATGGGAGTCAGACGGAAAACGGATCAGTTAACTGATTGCTATTTAGCCATCTGTTTTTCTTGAATTTGTAACGGATCCGTTTTTTTGCTTACTGGATCAGCTTCAAATGGAAGATAAATAGCAATCAGTTAACGGATCCGTTTTCCATAGACTCCCATGTTAAAAAAAAAAAGGATCCTGCAAAAATTTTTTTTTTTTCCAATTGAAAAAAAAAAGCTGTGTTTGCACAAATTCTTTACCGTTGGATTGCTGCTGGATCCATTCTATGGGAACACAGCCTTAGGCCTGAAACACACTTCCGTTAAAAACACGCACGTGCCGCGAGACACGTATTTACCATGCGTGTTGCGTGTGGTAAGTATGTGTCTCGGGTACGTGTGGTCCACGTGTGTTCTACGTGTGCTATCCGCGATAGCACACGTAGAACCGGTCATTTGCATACTCACGTGGTCCGCACTTCTGTCCGTGGTGCTGATCTTCGGTCTCCAGCCCTGCCGTCTCCCCGCTGCTGCCGGCCGCAGTGAAGTGAATATTAAATGAGCATAATGAGCGGAGGTTGGCAGCAAGTGACAGCAGCGGCAGAGACAGGAGGGCTGCAGAAGGTGAGTAAATGTTTTGGGTTTTTTTCACTGACACGTGTGTTTTCTCCGGCGCGTGTCACACGGGACCGCATCCACACTACATCCATGTGGTACGGGTGCGGGCTGTGTGACACCCATGCTGCCGGAGAAAACGTGGACATGTCAGCGCTTAGAAAAACGCACACACGTACAAACGCACACGGACACTCGTTCCGTGCGGTTTTACGTGTGTGTGCCTGCTACCATAGGGTAGCATTGGTGTACGTGTATCCGTGCCGCCGGGACGTGCAAAAAATGGCAAACACGTACCGGCGGCACGGATGTGTGTCGGAGGCCTTAAGGGTACGTGCCCACAATCAGGACCCGCTGCATCCTGACCGTGGCGGGACCTGACCTGCGGGGCCGTGAGTCTCCTCTGCAGGAGAACACAGCTGCCTGTGCCCACAATCAGGGTTTGGAGTGCTGCAGTCTCTCATTTGTGTTCTCCCTATGGAGGACGCTTTGCAACTCCGCAGCAAAGAATTGACATGCTGTGGCTCAGAAAGCCGCACCACATGTCAGTTTTCGTTGTGGGTCGCACACACGCAGTGGGCACGGGATTTCTAGAAATCCCATTCACTGTGCTTGTACTGTACAATACAGTGTTTTGGATGCAGCGAAAACACACTGC